>NC_053493.1:405017964-405377130 GCF_905171775.1 Rana temporaria | reverse complement strand
CGATATGTCCGCTGCAATGTCACGGTCACAATAAAAATCACAGATCTCCGCCATTACTAGTATAAAAATAAAAATAAATAAAAATGCCATAATTCTATTCCCTATTTTGAAGACGCTAGAACTTTTGCGCAAACCGATCAAATACGCTTATTGTGATTTTTTTACCAAAAATATGTAGAAGAATACGTATCAGTCTAAACTGAGGAAAAAAATAGTTTTTAAAAAAAATATATGATATTTATTAAATCGAAAAGTAAAAGATATTGTGTTTTTTTTCAAAATTGTCGCTCTTATTTTGTTTATAGCGCAAAAAATAAAAACCGCAGAGGTGATCAAATAAAAAGAAAGCTCTATTTGTGGGAAAAAAAGGGCGTCAATTTCGTTTGGGAGCCACGTCACACGACCGTGCAATTGTCATTCAAAGTATGACAGCGCTGAAAAATAAAAATTGGTCTGGACAGGAAGGGGGTGAAAATGCCCTGTATGGAAGTGGTTAATGTAGCTATACAGGAACCCTTTTAAAGTTGAAACTAGATAGTAAAGAACTCCATCCTGCCTTCATAAATTCTCTCCCTCTATCCCAAATACATGCTGGAGATGTGGGAAAGCAGAAGGATCTTAGGATGCAATACTTCGGCGCCCGCTGGGTGGAGTTTGCGTAGTTTTCCGCGTTGGGTATGCTAATTAGCTGTTTACGGCGATCCACAAAGCTACGCACGCTCGCACGCTCGCGCATTTTGCACGTCAAAATGGCTACAGACGATCGGAATTTCAATCTTTTGCAGAGGAAACCAGTCGTGTGTACACTTTTCAACGAGGAAACTGCCGAGGATCTCGTCGGGCCAAAAAGAAAGCATGTCTTCTTTTTCCCCGACGGCAATGACAAAATTTGGCTCGCCAAGACCCTTTGGCGGCTTCACAAGGATCTCGACGAGCAAAACGATGTGTTTTGCCCGTCGAGTTTCTCGGACGTGTGTACGAGGCTTTACTTACAAATAAGAGTGTCTGCAGAATTAGTCACTTTGATTGGCCAGGGTGATGGTGTTTTATTAACACCTATTTTATGTAGGTGCTAAAAAGACACTATCTTACTGGCCAACCTGCAATCCATGATAGTTACATAGTTACATAGTTACATAGTTAGTCAGGTTGAAAAAAGACACAAGTCCATCCAGTTCAACCACAAAAATAAACAAACAAAATAAAAAACACAGTACAATCCCATATACCCAACTCCATACCCACAGTTGATCCAGAGGAAGGCAAAAAAAAAAACAGCAGAGCATGAGATCCAATTTTGCTACAGCAGGGGAAAAAATTCCTTCCTGATCCCCCGAGAGGCAATCGGATTTACCCTGGATCAACTTTACCTACAAATCTTAGTACTTAGTTATTTTATGTACATTTAGGAAAGTATCCAGGCCTTTCTTAAAGCAATCTACTGAGCTGGCCAGAACCACCTCTGGAGGGAGTCTGTTCCACATTTTCACAGCTCTTACTGTGAAAAAACCTTTCCGTATTTGGAGGTGAAATCTCTTTTCCTCTAGACGTAAAGAGTGCCCCCTTGTCCTCAGTGTTGACCGTAAAGTGAATAACTCAACACCAAGTTCACTATATGGACCCCTTATATATTTGTACATGTTGATCATATCCCCCCTAATTCTCCTCTTCTCAAGAGTGAATAGATTTAGGGACATATCCTCAAAAGAGATACGACGGCGTATCTACTGATACGCCGTCGTATCCCTGTTTCTATCTTTGGAACTGATCCACAGAATCAGTTTCCAAGAGATAGACAGAAGATCCGGCATGTGTAAGGGACTTACACTGCCGGATCTTAGGATGCCGTACCGCATCCGACCGCTGGGGGAATTTTGCGTCGAAATGCCGCCTCGGGTATGCAAATTAGCACTTACGGAGATCCACAAAGCTTTTCAGCTTCGTTTTTTCTTTGTAAGTTTTAGTTTGCAATCGTAAAATTAGGGCTGCTTTTACAAAGTGTAAACTGTTTAGGCCTTGTAAAAGCAGACCCTTCTGTCCAGCGACGCGGTTTTTTTTTGTTTAAATTTTTTTTTTTTTCGCCGTATCTTTTTTTTTTTTTTTTCGACGCAACTTTATTGACCCGGCGCGATCCACAAAGCTTGGCGTAACATAATTTCGCGCTATGCACGTCGGGAAAATGACGTCACGAGCATGCGCAGTACGGCCGGCGGAATTTAAGTTACACAGCCGAATATTTCTAGGTAAGTGCTTTGTGGATCGGGCACTTAGGTAGAAATTTTAAGGCAGTGTAACTTAAATGGGAATTTTGACGTTACGCCGGATCTTTGTGGATCTGGCCCTTAGTTCCTCTAATCTTTCCTCATTTCAGCACAACCTAGTGGTGCTCTTTTCAAAAAATATTGCAGGAGCTATGACATAAATCTGGACTGGATTTATTAGCTCTTTCTGGCATATTCATTTGACATAGGTGCCATAACACAATTAGAGTTAATTGTTTTACCTTAATGAATCCCATGATCTATCTCTTTTTTTATATTTATTTATCTCAACCATTAATTGCCTTAGCTAGAAAAATATCACAGAGGAAAATGAAGATGCTGTTGTCTTCAGGCTAATGGATATGTAAGAATCCATTGTTCTAAAATTGCCCTCAAGAGAGAAACCAGTTTAATGGCTTCTTATGGATTTAATGTGTGAACACACGAGGTGTACTAAGTAACCGTGCCAAGGAATTCATCAATGAAACAGCTTTTTGGCTTCAAGGATTTTTTTTCTTGGATCCTATATCAAAGGTTAGACTAAAATATTGATTCTTTGGGCCAAAATGCCTTAAAATTGAAAATCTGCAGATGAAAATTTGTCAAAATGCATATTGTATAAAAATAAGCAATTTAAAGCGGTAGTAAATGCTGCTATCCCGATTCTGCTTTTCATCTACATTGTTATAAACACTTATTGCAAAGCATTACACAGTGTAATCCAGGCACAATCTCATATTACTTACTTTTTTATTAAACTTTTAAAAATCTTGTCTCCCGAGGTAAGGAGGCGTCAAATTTATTGTGGTTTTCTGAGTCTGCTTTGCGTAGCATTTCCGCCATATCATGTTTCCCTCGCTGTGATCTCATGCATGATCCAACGTTCCTATGGCAACTATGCTCTGCCGCTCATAGCCTGTCAGTCCCCTGTATGATAGGACCATAGGATGCAGTACAACACACAGGGTTACTCCCCAAAATTTCGACGCATGTTCGGAAACAATTCGACACATGCTCGGAAACATTGAACTTAATTTTCTCAGCTCGTCGTAGTGTTGTACGTCACCGCGTTCTTTTTTTTTTTTTGCATTCAAAGTCTTTTATTGAAAGGTAGACAGATATAAAAAGAATCAAACAAACGGTGAAAATTCCATCGCAGGCGCAGCTGGATAGAAATAATCAAAAGGTTGCCATATGTCAAATTAAACAGTGATTTGCTAACAATACGTTTTCTAACAGTGTCAGCACATGAGTGGTCACTAGGCTCCCATGTTGCCTTGGGTTCTTAAGAGAATAATCAAGGTGTATAGTATTGCATGTTAGGAATAGCAACTAAATTTGGCTTACTATTGCTTCTACGATTGCATTAACCGAAACTATAGTGAATCGGATGTGTAAGGTTATGGATGGCTGTAGACGCCACATCTAGGCAGGCAAGAGAGAGAATAAAGGTTAGAGGTAGTATGTAAGAGGGCAGAGGGGTGGGGGAAAGAAAAAAGGGGGGGGGGATGGGGGTGCTCCTAAGTAGCATGACATATGATATATGGTGCACAGTCACATTGCTGAAAGAGTTTTCCCGGCAGCTACCCTGACTTCGCTGCTTCATATTCCTGTGAGTATCTGAAAGAGAACCAGGGTTGCCAGGTGTCGTGGAAGCTCTCGGCTGAGCCTCTATCTTGGGCCAATGTGTCCTCCATCTCGCAGACCTCGATGACTCTATGGAGCCAGTCGGTGATGGACGGGACCCTAGTGGAATTCCAATTCAAGGGTATCAGGGATTTGGCAGCGTTTAAGAGATGCATGGTCAAGGACCTCTTATAGCGCGCCAGTGGAAAGGAGGACAAATGCAATAAGCAGCAGGCAGCATTCAACACGAGTTTGGTCTCCGTTATTTGCTTAATCAGACGTTGTATTTTCTCCCAGAAGGCAGAGATCAAGGGGCAGCTCCACCAAATGTGGAGCAAAGTGCCCCTTTCCGTCTGGCACCTCCAGCATACATCTGGTTTCTGGGGGTTCCATTTGTGGAGCCTGTCAGGGGTGTGGTACCAACGTGTTAGGAGTTTGTAGCTCGTTTCCTGGAGTTTGGTGCTAATTGAGCATTTATGTGCAAGAGTGCAGGCATACTGCCATTGTTTCTCCGAGATCTCCATCCCAAGGTCCTCCGACCACCTCTCCTTATGCCCGGACTTCTCCGGGTCGTCAGTGTGCTGTAGCCAAAAGTACACCATTGAGGTGGTTTTATCCAAAGGGCATTGTGCGCTGCAAACGGACTCCAGGTCGGTCAGTGGTCTAATGAGGTCCCGCACGTCCCCGAGTTTGCCCAGGTAGCTACGAAGCTGAAAATAGGTCCACAATTTCATATTGGGGAGGCTGTGTTCAGAATTAAGGGCTGTCCAGTCTCTAAGTTTGTCTCCTATAAAACATTCGCCAGCCAGCAAGGGGGCACGTGTGGACGTCCTCCGAAGAGTCGGGTTACCCATGCCCGGGACAAAGTCGGGGTTGTCTGCTAGGGGCGTGAGAGGGCCCGGTGAGGTGGAGATCCCCTTCTGTTTTGCTAGGGCGTAAAATACCTCTAATGTGGCACCTGTCACTGGGTGTTTGCGAAGGGATCGGGGACAGGCATGTTTTGGAATCCACGGGGAGAATTTGAGGGGGATCGGGCAAAGTTCCTCCTCCAGAGCCACCCAATCCTTCATGGATCCGTGGCAATGCCAATCAATGATCCTGGCAAGATGTGCCGCGACGTGGTAGTTTTTGAAGTTAGGTAGTCCCAACCCACCCAGCTCCTTAGGTTTCATTAGAGTGGGTAATCTAATTCTGGGTTTCTTACCATTCCACAGAAATCGCAGTAAAAGCGTATTTAGAGCCAAAAAGAATCGGCGGGGGATTTGGACCGGTAGAGTGCGCATTAAGTAGAGGAACCTTGGGAGTATCACCATTTTAATAATGGGCGCCCGGCCAAACCAGGAGAAGTTTCCCCTGTCCCATTGGGTAAGGTCCTTCTCGCAGTTTCAAAGTAGGGGCGGGAAGTTTTTTTCAAAAGTATCTGGGAGTCGGGGTGTGAGCCAGACACCCAGATACTTGAGGGCCCCTGATTCCCAACGGAAGGAAGAGTGGGCTTTGGTCGTCTCCAACAGCCTAACCGGCAATGAAATGTTTTGGGCTTCTGACTTTGAGTAGTTGATCTTTAGGTTTGATACATAGCCATAGTGTACGAATTCTTTCAGTAAGTTGGGAAGTGCAATGTGTGGTCCTGTCAAGAAAAAAAAGGAGGTCATCGACGTACGCCGCCACCTTGAGCTCGCTGTCCCCAACCCCGAACCCCGTCACTGCGTCGTTAAGTTTCACTGTCCTAATAAAAGGTTCGAGTGAGAGGATAAACAGTAAGGGCGACAGCGGGCATCCCTGTCTCGTGAAATTCTCTATTTTTACTTTTTTCGAGAGGGTGCCTTTAATCCGCAATTGTGCCGACGGGTTCTGATAGAGTGTCGCTATCAATGACAGCATGTGCGGGCCTAGGCCCACCCTTGCACACACTGCCATCATAAAGTCCCAGGCCACCCGGTCGAAGGCCTTCTCCGCGTCAGTGGACAGGAGAAGGCCCTCGATATTCCGATCCCTCGCCGCCTGTATGAGCAGGAGTGCCTTGGTGACATTATCCTTGGCCTCCCGGCCGGGCATGAGGCCTACTTGCTCCATGCCTATCAGGCCTGGGAGGAGTGGCCTCATCCTTGTAGCCAGGATTTTCGCGAACAATTTCACATCCAAATTCAGCAAGGAGATAGGGTGATAGCTCGCACAGTCCAAAGGGTCCTTGCCTGACTTAGGAATGACCGTGATATGTGCGGATAAAAAATCTGGGGTGACCTGTCTGGGAGAGGACAACGAGTTCAAGGCGTTTTTGAGTGGATCAGTGAGCTGGTCAGAGAAAGTTTTAAAGTATATAGCCGAGTACCCATCTGGGCCCGGACTTTTCCCGGATTTCAATTGTTTGATGGCCTGAGTGATCTCCAGGGCCGTAATCGGTTCCTCAAGAAGGGCAATATCAGTGGTCGAGAGGGCAGGGAGACCACTGTTAGTGATGTAATCATGAATGATCTGCGTCCTGTCTCCTGTCATATGTGGTTGTCTATGTTGCGGTGGGAGGGCATAGAGTCTGGTGTAAAAGCTGTGGAAGTGTTCCGCTATTGCCTCTGTCGTCACATCTAGACCCCTGTCTGCCCTCTTAATCCCCGCAATGTGGTTCACCGATGAAATCTCACGTAGGGCCTTTGCTAGAAACCTACCTGCCTTCTTTCCCGATTTGTAATATAGTTTCTTTTTAAAGAACAGCATGCGTTTGGCCGTGGAGTCCAGCAATTGCTGCAGTTCCCGACGGGTTTCGAGTAGCTTTGAAGCTGAATCAGTGGAGAGGGATTGTTTATGTAACGTTTCTAGGGCGTTAATTTGGTTAGTCAGTTTTTGAATCGCAGCCTCCCTTTCCCGTTTCCGGCGAGAGCCTAGTCTCATCAGGATTCCCCGCATGGAGCACTTATGGGCCTCCCATACAGAGAGTGGATCCGAGCCCGGTGTCGCGTTGATTCTAAAGAACCGCGTTCTTAACAGTCAAAAGTTCAGAGAACTTTTGTGTGACCGTGTGTATTCAAGCCAAACTTGAGCAGAATTCCGTCAAAAAAAAAAAATCCAAGGTTTTTCCGATGGAAAATCCGATCGTTTGAACAGGACATTAGGCATTATGGGCCAGATTCACAGAAGAGATACGACGGCGTTTCTCTGAAACGCCGTCGTATCTCTCAGAGTATCTATGCGACTGATTCATAGAATCAGTTACGCATAGATAGCCCTTAGATCCGACAGGTGTAATTGACTTGCACCGTCGGATCTTATGATGCAGTACCTCGGCCGCCGCTGGGTGGAGTTTGCGTCGTATTCCAGCGTCGAGTATGCAAATTAGCAGTTATGGCGATCCACAAAGGTTTTTCCCGTCGTTACGTCGGCGCAAGTCTTAGTTTCCCGTCGCAAAATTAGGGGTACTTTAACATGGTGTAAAATTACTCCACCATGTTAAAGTATGCCCGTCGTTCCCGCGTCGCTTTTGAATTTTTTGTTTTTCCCGGCGTAAGTACGTTACGCACGTTGCGATTCACAAACACGTCGCGCCGCCTGAATATTTGGGCAAAGCACGTTGGAAAAATTGCGAACGGAGCATGCGCAGTACGTCCGGCGCGGGTACCCGCCCCATTTGAATTGGGCGGGCTTGCGCCGGACTTGTTTACGATACACCGCCGCAAGTTTACAGGCAAGTGCTTTGTGGATCGGGCACTAACACTGTAAACTTGCGGCGGTGTAACGTAAACGGGTTACGTTACACGGCCGCAATTCTAAGTGAATCTGGCCCCTTAGGGCCCATTCACTCCCTGGTTATTTCTTTCTGTGACTATTTCAACTTTCTTCTCATGGACTTAGCTCTGCAAAGGATATTCCCCCTTCAGTCTATAATGCATGCTGCTGCCAAACCCATCCATCTAACCAACCACTTAAAGTGGAGGTTCACCCGCAAAATCAATTTTTAACATTAGATTGAGGCTAATTAAGGGGAGCAGAAACGGGTATTTTTTTAAAAATCAATGCCGTACTTACCGTTTTAGAGATAGATGTTCTCCCGCGGCTTCCGGGTATGGGCTGCGGGACTGGGCGTTCCTATTTGATTGACAGCCTTCCGACCGTCGCATACAGCGCGTCACGAGTTTACGAAAGTAGCCGAACGTCGGTGTGCAGGCGCCGTATAGAGACGCACCGACGTTCGGCTTATTTCGGCAACTGGTGACGTGCTGTATGCGACCGTCGGAAGGCTGTCAATCAAATAGGAACGCCCAGTCCCGAAGATCATACCCGGAAGCGGCGGGAGAACATCTATCTCTAAAACGGTAAGTACGGAATTGATTTAAAAAAAAATACCTGTTTCTGCTCCCCTTAATTAGCCTCAATCTAATGTTTAAAAAAATGTTCGGGTGAACTCCCGCTTTAATGTCCTCCATGCCTTATTACCAATTACTCCATTGGCTTCCAACAAATAAAAGTAAAACTTGTAACAAAATAAAAAGTCATTCACAGCTCTGTCCTGAGCCAATCATTTTTTTTCCACAAAGAATTGTATTAAACACATAAGAGAAAGTGCATACAATACAAATATCACAACCTATTGTTAAAGTGATTGTAAGGCTTTGTTTTTTCGTTCACATGGGGAGTATCGACGGTGAATCTCCAGGACAAGGACTCTGCAGTCTCACGAGTTTTGATAGCTGTGCCGCAGGGAGTGGAAATCCCATCCATGGCATCCTGTCAAGGGACGGATGGCCCACACAGTGTGCCGTGAATCCAGGGAAGGGATGCGCATGCGTCGGTGACATCATTTAACAGAACGGGAAGAATTACAAGAAAACAAAACAAGTAAGGAGACATCTATAAGCAGAGATCATTATTGTTTTTTTTTTAAGCTGATTACAATACAATAAAGTTGTGTGGAAGAGTTTACTACCACTTTAAGGCACTATTTTCGCAAACGACGCTCCAGGCACAACAGCTAAAAATTGAGGTAAAACACGTATACGGGAGCTGCTTTACCTCTTTTACCTTGTTTTTCTATCTGTCCAGATTTTCACAGCTCTGCCATGAAGTACAACACAATCTGTCAGGACAGGAGTCCCATTTTTTCTTTGCTGTAGCCATCTAAACCATGAGTGATATAGAAGGTAACACACCCTATTATTAGTTAAAATTACAGAAAACTTCCACCCGCGTTTTTTTGTTTTTTAAAAGTCAGCAGCTACAAACCCTGTAGCTGCTGACTTTTAATAAGGACACTTACCTGTCCTACTCCCCCGCGACGTCAGCTGCCCCGAGTCGGATCCCTCGATGCTAGCAGCTCCCGACACGGCCATCCTCAGTAAGGGAAACAGGCAGTGAAGCCGTGCGGCTTCACTGCCCGATTCCTACTGCGCATGTGCAGGACGTTAAAAAAAACTCCGTGGAGCGGTGAAGGAGCGGAGTGTATCTTGCTCCTCCACCGCTCCTGCCCATTGAAATCAATGGGCACCCAGGCTATACCCCCAGCAAAGCACTGGCAAAGCGTCAATACAGGGGCATTTTGCTGGTTATTTTAACCCTTTTTCGTTCGTTAGCGGGGGTTAAAAGTGCCCCACTAGCGGCTTAAAACCTCTGCAAAGATATCGGTAAAGCGCCGCTAAAAATGGCAGAGCTTTACCGCTGCCGCCGCCCTCACCCCAGTGTGAAAAGGGCCTTAGTCTCTGACACAAAATTGCAGTACCGCGATAAGTCTCTGATCATCACAATTACTAGTATTATAGAAAAAAAAAAATCCAATATATATACAATAGTTTGTAGACGCTAACATGTTTATGCAAAACCAATCAATATACGCTTATTGAGTTAGCAGAAAGTAAAAAATATATATATTTTTTTCTAAATTGTGAGGCCTCGTACACAAGACCGAGAATCTTGTCGTAAATGAAACATCGTTTTCCTTGACGAGTTCCTTGTCAGGCTCGTCGAGAATCTTGTCAAGCTTTCTTTGCGTACACACTGTCAAGACAAAATCTCTTCGTTCTCAAACGCGGTGACGTACAACACGTACAACGGCACTATAAAGGGGAAGTTCGATTCCACTGGCGCCACCCTTGGGGCTGCTTTTGCTAATCTCATGTTACTGTGTGTTAAGTAGAAGTTTGGTGAGAGACGATTCACGCTTTTCAGTCTGTTACAGCGTGACGAATGTGCTATCTCCATTACGAACGCTACTTTTACCGAAGTTGCGCTTCCGTCTCATACTGAGCATGCGTGCGTTTCTAAGCATACACACAAACGTGTTTCTCGTCGTAAACCAGCCCGACGAGAAACATGACGAGGAAATTGAGACTACCGACGAGAAAAAAAAGAACATGTTCTCTTTTTCTCGTCGAGATCCATAACAATTTTCTCGATGAAAAACATACACACGACCGTTTTCCTCGGTAAAAAAGCTCTACCAGTCTTTTTCTTGATTGATTTTGTCGAGGGGAACGGTCGTGTGTACGAGGCCTTAGTCTTTTTTTTTTTTTATAGCGCAAAAAAAAACGCAGAGGTGATCAAATATCACAAAAAGAAAGCTCTATTTGTGAGAAAAAAAATGACATAAAATTTATTTGAGTACAGCATTGCATAACCGCGCAATTGTCAGTTAAAGTAACGCAGTGTCGTATCACAAAAAAGTGGTCTGGTCACTGGTCATAGAGGGGAGTAATTTTATATATAAATGGGTCTTGCCAGACTTGCATAAAATCACAGGGCGACTAATCACTATGAATGCACTAATTTTAGTGTACCAACAGGTAATTAATGTAAAAGATCTATAAATATTTATTTTGTAAAAAATGCATAAATAGAAACTTGTGTACATAATTTCATGAAACAGTATCAGCATATGGTATCAGTACATCTAACACAAAATGAGAGATAGATTTATACTTATACAGGTACAGTACATTCATGGCATAAAAGCACATAATGTCAAAAAGGTATAGAACTCTTAGGGGTAGATCCACAGAGCGAGTACGCCGGTGTATCTACTGATACGCTGGCGTACTTTCAAATTTCCTGCATCGTATCGTTGTTTTGAATCCTTAAAACAAGATACAACGGCTTCTGGGTTAGATCAAACAGGTGTACCTCTACGTACGCCTTCGGATCTAACATGCAATACTTTGGCGTCCGCTGGGTGGCGTTCACATCGTTTTCCGCATCGGGTATGCAAATTAGCTATTTCCGACGATCCATGAACGTACGCGCGGCCGTCGCATTCTCTTGTCGGCTTTTTGCAGCGTATAGTTAAAGCTGCTTTTTTGCTGCGTATAGTTAGATTTGCCATGTTAAGTATGGCCGTCGTTCCCATGTCGAAATTTGAATTTTTTATTTTTTTTGCGTAAGTCGTCCGTGAATCGGGATGGACATAAGTCACGTCTAAGTCACATCATTTCGCGCAATGCACGGGGGGGGGGGGAATTTAAGGACGGCGCATGCACAGTTCATTCGGCGCGGGGACGTGCTTCATTTAAATAAAACACGCCCCCAATCGCCGATTTGAATTCCGCGCCGTTACGCCGCTTGAGATACACTACGCCGCCGTAACTTACGGCGCAAATTCTTTGGGGATTCGAACCAGCAAAAACTAAGTTACAGCGGCGTAGCGTATCTCACATACGATGCGCCAATGTATTTGTATGTGGAGCTACCCCTTAGTGTTTAAAGCTGAATCCAATATGCATAATAGTAGATCTTGCTTTTACTCTCGACATGTTTCGCATACAGGACGCTTCATCAGGAGCATAAAGGTGGGTCAATCGAATCTCAAAGAATTGATCCAACCACTGATTGTGTGGTAAGGAATGTACAACGTTTTGGACCTAACCAGCCTCCCGGGCATGTGGTAGGTACTCGTTGTGTCTAAAGGTACGGGGGTAAAAATATAGCAAAAACTGTTGGTAAACAGTGTGTATGAACCGGGATCCCACTGGCAGACCTTGGACTGGAATGGACTCCAAATAGCAGATTGACAATTGGCCAAACAGTAGAGGGGGGGGGGGGGTAACCACCTCAACAACTACCGACAGACAAATGGATCTGTCAGCAAGTAAGACAGTGTCTGATCATATCAAAGTTGGAGCAGCCAAGGAAAGAAACCAGCATGTAACAGAGGTCCATGCATAGGCGCCGTGATCCTGTGTGTGAAAAAAGAGGGGAGTAAATCTTCTGGAGGTTAAATGGTTAATGAATGAATGAATAGAATTCTATATTCTTTTTAATCTTCCGTTTCTTATTTATTCTCTTTTTATATCGCTAATAAAGTCTTATGAAAATCAAAAAGTGCAGTATGTCTTTGAAAGTTATCAAATTATTTTTTCAAACCCAAACTCAAAGCACTTCATTGGCAAAAAATAGTTTCTCTTTGTAGCGTGGTGACAAATAGAACCTGTTTCACCAATAAAATTTCCATTTTTTCTGCGTACGAACTTGCTGAACTTTTGAGTAAGTAGATGGTGGCACAAAATTCTTTGTGGGTCTTAAAACATATTTTATTTTTTAGAAATCAGATCTATTGTACAGTAAATGTAAAAAAAAAAAAGAAAGAAAGAATAATGGCAAACACAAAAAGAATGGCTACTTCAAAAGATCAGGTATTTCCTTTGAAGGCCAACTCTCTCTAATCAATTGAATTTATCTAAAGGTAGAGCTTAGCAGACGTATCAGTTTGTAAGCAGGACTTTGTGAAAAATTAGGATTGAAATAAATGCCTTTCATCAAAGAAAGAGAGCGGAAATATTCTTAATCAATTAAGCCGAAATCAGATGGATTTTTTTTTTTTACTTTATTTTTTACTTTTTTTTTTTTTTACTTTTGTAATGCAGGGCTTTATTTAAACCCCTTTCATAGGGAGGCTTAAGATACATTGTTCTGTGTCTATGACAAATGGGAAACCTTATCTGTGTCTTTGTGTGCATACTTTCAAAGAGGTATAAAGGTACATTGCTTATAAGTATTAAGAGGAACGGGCAACTTATCAAAAAAGTTCAGAGGTTTGAAATTGAGAACTATGGTTAAAATACTGAGGAATAAAAGACTTCTATTCAAACCGTATTTCTGGCTCACAAAGACTGGAAAGCGGTGGCATTTTAATATACTTGACCCAAATAGAAAATCTGTGTGTGCTTTAGTAAAGTCTTAAATTTGCACTAAAAATATCAAGATACATTTTCTCTAACAACACCAGTCTGCCTTGAATATTAATACTTTTATTACAGGTATTGCTTTAAAAAGCAGCATTTAAAAAAAAAAAAAAAAACAATATTCAAAGCAAATGGAAACAAAAGGTAAGTATTTCATGGATGTTCTAATTAAATATTTTTTTTCTAATAATGATATATATTTTTTTTAGAGAGAGAAAACATGGGTGGAATAGTAAATGCTCATGGAGTTCCAGACTAATGTTCAGTTAATAAAACCTTTCTACAGTATCCTTTAACTTTAGCCGCCTCCAACTTGAGAATTGGAAGAGTGCAATTTTCACATGTCCACAGGTTGGACTATACGGCAATTTGCAAAAGCTTTAAAGTGGTTGTAATCCCTTAAACTGTGTACACACAATCGGATTTCTGATTGAATCAAATCCGATGGATTTTTTCGTCGGATATCCAATGAAGCTGACTTTCATCAGTCTTGCTTACACACTATGGCCCAGATTCACAAAGCACTTACGCCGACGTATAACAAGTTACGCCAACGTAAGTGCAAATGTGCGCCATCGTATCTGTGTGCCAGACCCACGCACAGACATGCGCCTAAAAACAGGCTACACCCCACCGACGTAACTTGCTTTTTGGCTGGGCGCATGGTGCCGCTCCCATTGATTATCCATTCAAACATGCAAATGAGGGAAATACGGTGATTCACGAACGTGCGTGTGCCCGGCGCATGCTACGCGAGATGCGCGTAAGTTGTACGTCCGGCGTAAAGTTATTCCCCATAAAGGAGGTGCAACCCAGCAACAGACATGCTCAGGTCTGCACCAGGGAACACAATTTGGCGTATTGTGCGTTGGACGTGTGTCTGGCTGGGCGTACGCTATGTTCACGGCGTACGCAGTGATCCGGCGTAGCTTAGGCAGTTGTGCCGGTGTGGTTGTGAGCAGGCGCAGGGGGGTGTGCTGTGCATGCGTCCACGTCACGGTGCATGTGCAGTTCGTGATACGTACCTGTCTGGCGCTCGGGCCATCATTTGCATGGGGTCACGCCTCATTTGCATTGGGTCACGCCCACTTCCACCTATGCCGGCGTACGCCTTTGAAACCCATGCCACGCTGGCACAGCGTTGGGAGCACTGGCTTGCTGAATGCAATGCTTGCCTCTCTGCGCTGCGTTGGCGTAGCGTACAGTTTTTGTTCTACGGCGGCATAAAGTGTGCCTTGCTCTCTGTGAATCTGGGCCTATCAGACTAAATTCCGACCGTGCCAAAACACAGTGGCCCGGATTCAGAAAAGAGATACGACGGCGTATCTCCTGATACGCCGTCGTATCTCTGAGTGGGGTCGGTCGTATCTATGCGCCTGATTCAGAGAATCAGTTACGCATAGATATCCCTAAGATCCGACAGGTGTAAGTGTCTTACACCATCGTATCTTAGGCTGCAATTTCAGGCTGGCCGCTAGGTGGCGCTTCCGTATTTTTACGCAAGGAATATGCAAATTAGTATGTACGCCGATTCAGAAACGAACGACCGCCCAGTGCTTTTTTTTACGTCGTTTGCGTTCGGCTTTTTCCGGCGTATAGTTACCCCTGCTATATGAGGCTTAGCTAATGTTAAGTATGGCCATCGTTTCCGTTCGTTCGCGAATAGGGCTGGACGTCATTTACGTTCACGTCGAAAGCAATGACGTTTTGCGGCGGATTTTCGAGCATGCGCACTGGGATTTTTTCACGAACGGCGCATTAAAAAAAACGTAAAATACGCGGGGTCAAAGCAAATTTAAATAAAACACGCCCCCAACATCCCCATTTGAATTAGGCGGGCTTACGCCGGCCCACATACGTTACGTCGCCGTAACTTAGGGCGCAAGTTCTTTCTGAATACGGAACTTGCGCCCAAAGTTAGAGCGGCGTAACGTATCTAGGATACGTTACGCCGGCCGGATAGATATGCTCAGGTTTTTTTAATCTGGCCCAGTGACGTAAAACATTCTGATGAGCCGAAAAAAATTAAGTTCAATGCTTCCGAGCATGCGTCGACTTGATTCTGAGCATGCGTGTATTTTTCACACAGACGATCGGATGTTCCTATCGGTTTTTTTTTATCCATAGGAAAAATGTAAAACAGGTTCTATTTTTTTACACCAATGGAAAAAAGACTGATGGGGCCCACACACGATTGGTTTGTCCGATGAAAAAAGTCCATCTGTCTTTTTTCATCGGACAAACCGATCGTGTGTACACGGCTTTACAGACCACTTTCACCTACAAGTAAGCCTAGATTTAAGCCCTGTACACACGGGGCAGAATCTCGTCAGGAAAAAAAACGAAATTACTTCTTTAAAGTGGAATTGATGCAAAAAAGTCAAAGGCAACCACAATGAAAAGTGGACAGTCTTGTATGGACACATTTTCTGAAAAATTCAATAGGATAAAATCATGTGTCAATTTAATAATACCATGTTGTAGATGGGTAAACAATTAAAATCTCCTTGCATGGATGAAATACTGTGAAAATTGCTCCCCTCTGTGATAATACCTTGTGGAGGCTTTTTGAGGTAGCCTGGCTTGGTGAAGAAATGCTGGGGTGATGAAACCCTCATGCGTCCCTGAGAAATCCCCTGAGAAGGGGGGGAACCCAGCTCATGTAGGACCAGATGAAAGGTACTGTATTGAGCCTCGACTGAAACCCCGGGTGGTGGATGGCAAGATGGCCGTAGAACTGAGAGGGGTCCGGGAGACAGCCGGAACAACTGCCAAAGTGACAAGTGATTTACATATCTCATGCACCAGCCTAAGACCGGCATTATTTTTCAATTCCCACCCCACTCTTTTCTTCTGCAGCTCTCCCAGGATTGGCTGTTCCACACCTCAGCATGATTGAGCATGCTAAAGTCATGTGGTCGCTTTTCTGGGTTTTGACTGGATGTTAGTTATCATAGCAGAATTTAGTGTAAGAAACATACAGGAGAAAATGCATGCTGACAAGGGGAGTGTAGAAGTGGGCGGGGAGTCTACTGACATCACGACTCCACCCACCAAGCTCTGCAGTTTTTCAGGTCTCATAACAGACAGAGGGGAGACTTTTCATAGGTAAGGATACATGCCAGAGGCATCTATATCCTTATAGATAACCACTATGGCAGTAGTTTAAAAGGGATGAGAGTGGGTTTACATCCACTTTAATCTGAATATTAGGAGATTTTGTTTCTTTCCTTTTACTGTTATTTATACAATATTGTTCCAATCAGATGAGTGACAGAAATCTATATAGTCTGGGGTCGTAATGCACTTCTGATGTACTACATAGAGTGTTTCTTTCTAAGTCCCGCCTTCTGTACAATTTTTATTTTGTGTCTGTGCTATTGTTATCATCTCAAAAGCACAGTGCCAGATAGCTAGGTATGTGCTACTGTATGTGTGCAGGGGCCATCTTCCAGTATATAAGTAGGTGAATCGGTTTTATTGTAATACATTTTATAGGCAGCTTTTGTTATTTAAGTTATCCCTGTCCCTTCAGTTCCGGGATTTTTTACTTAGCTAGTTCTAATTTAGGACTCAATAACTAGCATAGGTTGCTTGGCGCATAATGCATCCGCATGAGAAGGACTACACACATTTTTCCCACCTTCATGGCTCCCATTCCAGGATAGATTACTTTTTTCTGAATCACCACTATTTAGAGTTGCTTTCCCGCTCTCGTATTGAGGTGTCCACGATTTCTGATCACGCCCCTATTAGTTTGACTTTGCGTACCCTTGTCTCTACCGTTGAAATCTACTAATTGGAAGCTAAATGTCTCCCTTATTTCGGAGGATGTTGATAAACAAGAAATTGGGTCGGTGCTCTCTCTTTATTTTCAGGAGAATGCCTCCTCGTGACATACCCGGGTGTCTTGTGGGAAGCCCATAAGGCTCACGTACGTGGTAAACTTATACAACTGGGCTCTAGGAAAAAGAGAGAGAGAGGACTCACTTGCAATTACAATTTATTAAAGATATAGGTGCCCTGGAGAGAGACCATAAACGTTCTAGTTCACCCGCTGTCTTCCACTCTTTGACGCAGAAGAGGGAGGAGTTGAAAGCCCTTTTTCATAAGGAGAACACTGCACAGCTCCGTTTGGTATCCCAGCAATTCTATGAGTGGGGTAACAAGCCTAGCCATCTCCTGACTAGATCCCTACAGCAAAAGAAGTCTGCCTCTTACATAGCTAAAATAAAATCTCCCTCTGACACTCTGTTGTATGAAACTAGTGAAATTGCAAGAGAATTTCACTCCTTCTATCAACAGCTTTACCATGCGGATCAGCAAATTCCGGATGGGGAGAGTAGAGCAACTCTTATACAGGAATATTTGGATCAGGCTCATTTACCGAAACTCCCTGTCGCGGCATTGGAGGCTCTGGAGGGAGAGTTCACTGCTGCAGAGCTCATAGTGGCACTTAAATCTATGGCTAATGGCAAGGCGCCAGGACCTGATGGGTTCACTGTTGCTTATTTCCATACCTTTGCCAACACCCTTCTTCCATTTTTAACTTCTTATGCCAACTCAATCTCGGCGGGTGGGGACTTTCGCCCGGAAACCCTTCATGCCCATATCACAGTGCTCCCCAAGCCCGGCAGGGATCCCAGTCTTTGTGGAAATTATCATCCAATTTCTTTATTAAATATAGATGCCAAATTATACGCTAAAGCCCTAGCGTTGAGATTTCTGCCATTTATTTCCCAATGGATCTCTAGGGATCAAACAGGGTTTATTCCTGGCAGGGAGGCGAGGGATAATTTGCTCAGGACACTATCTTTGATCTCTTATGTGCGGGGGTGCTCCCAGCCCACCCTCCTTTTATCGACTGATGCTGAAAGAGCGTTTGACAGGGTGGACTGGGAGTATCTAATGGCCACGCTGTCACACCTGGGCTTGGGCCCAAACATGTTGACGAGAATTTCGGCATTGTATCATGCTCCATTTGCACAGTTAAGAATCAACGGTACTTTGAGTGATCCTTTTACTCTGCATAATGGGACCTGTCAGGGCTGCCCCCTTTCCCCTATGCTTTTTGCCCTCTCCATAGAACCCTTCCTATCTACGATACGTAAAGACCCCAATGTCCACGGAATTAAAATAGGTAATATGAAACATAAATATGCCGCATACACGGATGATATCCTCTTCTACGTTCAACAGCCCCTACTTACACTTCCTAATCTTAAGTTGGCCTTTACTAAATTCGGATCCCTTTCTAATTTTAAAATTAATCTTACTGAGTCGAAAATTCTGAATATATCTACTCCTCGCAAATTGGCGTCTCAGTTGAAATCATCCTTCCCCTTTAATTGGCAATTTCACTCATTGAAATACTTGGGTATATTCCTGACCCCTAATCCTGCTTCCTTATTCCGTAGTAATTACATCCCCTTATTGAACTCAATTAAGGCTGATTTGCAAAAATGGACTCAGATGGCTCACTTGTGGCTAGGACGAATTAGCATTGTGAAGATCAATATTTTGCCCAGACTGCTTTTTCTGTTTCAAATGATTCCTTATGGGATCCCTCCTGTTTTTTTTAAGACAGTACAATCTTTGATCCGTAGGTATGTGTGGAACCGCAAACGCCCCAGGATCGCTTATAATTGGTTAATTAAGCCGAAGCGAGAGGGGGTGCCTTGCGCTTCCGGATTTTAAGAAATATTTTCTTGCCATTGTATTGACCAGGTTATCCGATTGGAAATATCATAAGGACACAAATATTTGGGTTTAGCTGGAAATGGACTTGTGTGGGGCTGACTTATTCCCTCTAAATTGGATACCTTCCAGGTTTCGTAAGTTGGCCCCAAATATGTCTCCTCTCTCTAAATCATCATTGGCTGTTTGGGACTCGCTGTGTAAAACACAACATTGGCCTTATAATTCACCTTTGATGCAACTAACTGGACATGACTTCTTTCCACCGGGAAACATTGACTCTAGTTTTGGGAATCGGATCTCTGCTACACCTCTGTTGTTGCATCAGGTGACTTCCCCTGTGGGTGTTTTACCTATGTTCGAATTATTTTCAACGGTTCCAGTTTCCTTCATGGATCAGTGGAAATATCACCAGCTTTCTCAATTTGTGAGGTCTCTTCCCCAACCGCTGCGGTCAGAATCAGACCTGACCCCTGTTGAGAGGCTATTTGTGGGCATCCAACCCCCAGAGAGGCCCGTTTCGGGTTTTTATCAAGCCTTGTTGGTCCTACCACCTGTAGCTCAGCATGCGTTCCTTGTCAACTGGGAACGTGATCTCCAAAGTTCATTGTCTGATGCTCAACACTCAACGTTGTTTCAATTATCAGATGTTTCCTCAATTTCTTCAAAAACAGAGGAGGTCAATTATAAGTTATTAATGCAGTGGCATTACACTCCGGATATTCTTCACAGGACTTTTCCATCTATATCTGATCGTTGTTGGAGGGGTTGTGGAGACCGAGGTTCCCGTGCTCATATCTGGTGGTTCTGCTCTTTAATTAGGCCGTTTTGGTCTTCTGTGTTGCATTGGATTAAGAAAATTCAAGGGCCCAGGGTTCTTAATGACCCTTGGGTGATATTATTTCATTGTGAGCCAGTAGGATCATATTCTAAGTCAATTACTCCCCATCTCCCTAATGCGGCCAAAGTGCTTGTCCCTAAATTTTGGAAGCAGCAGAAGATCCCTTCATTACGCCAATGGCTATTAAAGGGTGGATCACATTTACCACATGGAAAGTAGTACGCTAGCACTAAGAAATAAATCTGATCTAGCCCATAAAATATGGTCCTGCTGGTTTGCCTTTACAGTAAGTTCTCGGCAACATATGCGGATAACATGGCACAACTTGTTTAAATGGAAGGAGTAAATGTCTTGTTTGTTGACACCCTGCTGTGGCTGGTCAAACCCCTCACCCCTGTCCCTCCTTCGCCCCTTCTTTTTATTTTTTCTTCCTAATGGTTTGTTTTTTATACACTATTTTGTCAATGTTTTGGCATTGAGGTATGGCTCTCCTGAGAGACTTGGAATCTATGTGGCAGCCTTACTGTTAGATTGCAATGTATGCCTGGACTGGATGTACTGGGCGGTTTGCAATATTGTTGATCTCTGTGTAGTAATTTTATGGCCTGCTGAAGTGTATTAACAAATGGTCATTGCAGCCTGTTACAATGTTTGCTCGTTATGCACTGTCTTTCTGGGATGATTGTACCTCCCTGTACTGCTTTTGTGTTGTATTTTGCTACGTATTCCCTTTTTTTTCAATAAAAACTTATTGAACAAAAATAACAAGCATAGGCTAGAGCCAGGTAAGGTATCTGATGGCCACCTCTTGGTAGTTAGCAGGCAGGTGGCATGACAGAAACTACTAGGGACCAAGATGCAGAGCAGATAGGGTGATCCTGCGTTCCATTGCCATGCCACAGTTTATGCTGGTAAGAAGCTACATTCCAGGCTGGTTAGACAACAATTGGAAGATCTCCCTATTACCACTTCTCTTGTCTTCAGGTCTTCAGTTTTAAGATGTACACTGCATTAAGATCTTCCTGAGGGGCCCCTGCAAAACGGAGCTATCTTTATCAATAACTATATATACCCAGGTATATGTGCACAATTCCACCAGGACTCCTGTAGAGACCTTTGTTGATATTACCTGTTTGTACATTGGATGATTGCACTGTTGATAATCTTGTTTTACAGTGTAAATAAGGCCACGTACACACGGTCGGCCATCCGATGAGAATGGTCCGACGGACCATTTTCATCGGTTCACCGCTGAAGTGGCCTGATGGTCTGATGTGCGTACACACCATCAGTTGAAAAAAAAACGATCGAGTCAGAACGCGGTGACGTAAAACACACGACGTGCTGAAAAAACAAAGTTCAATGCTTCCAAGCATGTGTCGACTTGATTCTGAGCATGCGCAGGTTTTGAACCGATGCCTTTGTGTACTAACCATCGGTTTGGACCTATCGGTCAGCGGTCCATCAGTTTGATTTTAAAGCAAGTTCAAAAGACCGATGGGCCGTACACACGCTCGGTTTGAACCGATGAAACTGAACTTCGGTCCGTTTTCATCGGTTTGGACCGATGGTGTCTACGCGGCCTGAGGTTTGTATTATTTATATTTGGTTGTGCATCTCTATACTCAGTGCCAGATCACACTGGGGCAACCCGACTTACAGCGTAACTTGTTAAGGCGACTTCAGCGCGACTTGGAGCAATTCTCAACGCAACTTAAAGTTGCCTCCAGGACAGGCGACTTTGGCTGTGGCCAATCACAGAATAATCAGCTCAGTGGGAGGGAGGGTTTGCCTGAGTAAACTATTTTCTTTTCCTGTAAAGTTGCTTCAGTTAAGAGGGTGATCCGACTTTGGAGGTGACTTCCATTGAAATCTATGGGTGCAAGTTGCCTAGAAGTCGCCTTGAAGTAGTACAGAAACCTTTTCTGATTTTGGAGCGACTTCAGTAGTGTACATTAAGACGGCTCTCATTCACTTCAATGGAGTTTCTCATGTTGTGCGACTTGGAGCAACTTGGGGGGACACAAGTCGGATCTCAAGTCGCGGTAGTGTGAAACGGCACTTGGGTAATGTTATATGTTGGTTGCAGTAGTTCCCCTTCTCCAATTACTTTGATTGGATTGCTTTACTAGGAAGGGAATTCCCTCTATCCATAGAGGACCTGTCCTGGGTGGAGGCACGGCCAACTTTATTATCAATCACACTCTTCCACTTAGCGAAGGTTCTGCTTCTCTTTTTGCCTGTAGGTTTAGCTCAATATCCTTTGGGGAAGGCCATGTCTCATAACCTCACAAAAGGAGGCTACAAGCAAATAGTGTACTCTGCAGTGTATAAGTAGAGTTTTCCTTGAAAAAAGAAAGCTAGTGATAACATTTTTATACCATCCTCCTCTGTTTGAGACTACCAAAGGTTACACAGGTCAGAAAAAAGACCTAGAAAGTTCCTCAGTTCCTCCTACTAAAACTATTATTACCTTCAGGATCAGCATGAAAGAAATGACATCGGAGGAAGTCACAGCAGCACCATGGAGCCTTTCTAAAGTGACTATTATTTTTCCAGCTACAGATGACATTTTGGTCAGAACTTTTTTTGAAGATTTAAAAAAGGACACGCTGGTGGTTTATCTTTTATACTTATATGACCATCATGGGGCTAAAGTTGTCCTTGCTAAGAATTTGTGGCTTGGTGGGCCAAATGAAACCACACCGCTAAGAAAAATTGCATCAAGACTTTATATCACGCTAAGTCAAACAAAAGAGCAAGTATTATGCTTAGGGACACCACTGCTTACGTGATTCAGCAAACACACGATGAAAAATTCCAACAGAAACTTAGATAAAGACACTTCAAAATGTTTTCTTATATTTTTAGACAAAAAGGGCATAATGTATAAACTCATGCCACTTTATGATCACTAAATAATTATTTTTATATTTGTATTTGTTTTATTTTAAGGCCTATGTTAAAGCCTAGGTAACATAAAAAATAAATAAAATAATAGCACAAGGGACAGTACTTACATATATTGAGAAATGTCCCTTGTGCTGGTGCTGGCTTTCATAGTTGGAATCCAAAGTCCTCTGTTTACCCCATACCCCACAACATTAAAGGATCACTAAAGATAAAAAAAAAAAAAATAACAAACATGTTATACTTACCTCCACTGTGCAGCTCGTTTTGCCTGGGGTCCCTCGGTGGCTGTCTCGGCTCCCCCTGCAAGGACTCAACACTTTCATGCGAGCTCGCTCGCATGGTGTTGAGTTATTGCGGGCGCGCTCTCGTGATACAGCGGCGGCCATAGCCACCAACTGTATTACTTGGCCCCGTCCCCTGGCGTGCCGCGTTGTTGGATGTATTTGACAGCAGCACCAGCTAATGGCTGCTTTCAATCCATCCACTGCTGTAGCCAATCAACAACCAGGCTCAACAGCGAAGAGGATGCCGGGGGCGTGTGCGGGACTTTCGAGGGGTCAGATAAGTATAACGGGGGGGCTGTTATCAGGAGCAGTGATCGCTGTCATGTCAGTGGAAGCCCAGCCCCCCTTACAGTTAGAATCACTCCCTAAGACACACTTAACCCCTTGATCGCCCCTAGTGTTTAACCCCTTCCCTGCCAGTGTCATTTACACAGTAATCAGAGCATTTTTATAGCACTGATCGCTGTATAAATGACAATGGTCCCAAAATAGTGTCAAAAGTGTCCGATGTGTCCGCCATAATGTCGCAGTCCCAATATCGCTGCCATTACTAGTACAACAAAAAATAATACAAAAAATGCCATAAATCTATCCCCTATTTTGTAGACGCTATAATTTCTGTGCAAACCAGTCAATAAACGCTTATTGTGATTTTTTTTTACCAAAAATATGTAGAAGAATACGTATCGGCCTAAACTGAGGAAAAACATGTTTTTTTATATATTTTTGGGGGATATTTATTATAGCAAAAAAGTTAAAAATATTGAATTTTTTTCAAAATCATCGCTCTATTTTTGTTTATAGCGCAACAACTAAAAAGCGCAAAGGTGATCAAATACCACCAAAAGAAAGCTCTTTTTGTGGGGAAAAAAGGACGTCAGTTTTGTTTGGGAGCCACGCCGCATGACCGCGCAATTGTCAGTTAAAGCGACGCAGTGCCGAATTGCAAAAAGTGGCCAGGTCTTTAAGCTGCATAATGGTCTGGGGCTGAAGTGGTTAAAGTGGAGCTTCAGTCACCCCCTCAAAAATGTTAAGTCAGTAACTACAAATACTGTAGATGCTGACTTTTTAACCACTTGCCGACCGTTGCACTGGGTGTACAGGTACATCCCCTTTAATTTGGCATGTAGCGGGCGCCCGCCCGCCGCGTCCTCCATGAGCGTGCCTGTGGGTCCCGTGAACTCGATGGCTTGTGATCGTGACACGGAGAGGCAGAACGGGGAGATGTAAACAAGACATTTCCCTGTTCTGTCTAGTGACAGGACAGAGATCTACTGCTCCCTGTAATCGGGAGCAGTGATTGCTGTCATGTCAGTGGTAGCCCATCCCCCCCACAATTAGAATCACTTCCTAGGATACACTTAACCCCTTGATCGCCCCCTAGTGTTTAACCCCTTCCCTGCCAGTGTCATTCGCACAGTAATCACAATGACAATGGTCCCAAAATAGTGTCATATAGTCCGATCTGTCCGCCATCTGTCCCGAGAAAAATCGCAGATCGCCGCCATTACTAGTAAAAAAATAATACATAAATCTATCCCCTATTTTGTAGACGCTATAACTTTTGCGTAAACCAATCAATATACACTTATTGTGATTTGTTTTTTTACCAAACATATGTTTACCAAACTTTTTTGTTTTGGAGGGTGGCAAACAACCAAACCCCCCCCCCCCTGAAACTCAAACCCCCCCACCCCCCACTGTCTGCCGGTCTGTCCACCGGCACTTACCCCATCTAGATGGTGGGCATCGACAGGGATTGTGCATCCAAGGATCAGCGGATATCGGGGCACCAAGCAGAGGCGGGGATCAGGCATCGGCGGGGATCGGGCATCCAGAATTAGGGGTGGGCAACACAGCAAACAAATGGCCTTCCAAAATGTCCATCCTCTTAGGCCTAGTACACACGAGAGGATTGATCCGCGGAAACGGTCCGGAGGTCCGTTTCCACGGATAAATCCTCTGGCGGATTTTGATCTCATGGTTGTACTAACCATGAGATCAAAATCTCAGCGGAATTCCGTCCGCGGTGACGCGTTGCGCCGTCGCCGCGATGATGACGCGGCGACGTGCGCGATGCTGTGATATAAGGACTTCCATGCATGCGTCGAATCATTACGAAGCATGCGGGAGATGGATTCGGACGGATTGATCCGGTGAGTCTGTACAGACCAGCGGATCAATCCGTTGGACTGGATTCCAGCGGATCGATTTCTTAGCATGTTAAGAGATTTTGATCCGCTGGAAATCCATCCCCGGGGGAAAAAATCCGCGGAAAAATATCCGCTGGATTGTACACACCAGGGGATCTATCCGCTGAAACCGGTCTGCGGATCAATTTCAGCGGATCGATCCTCTCTCGTGTGTACGGGGCCTTAGGACTGCTGGTAGTAGAAGGGGTTTGCCAGTGTGCAATCCTCCTCTAGGAGGCAGTATAACTAAAATGTTTTAATCATGTCTATAGTCAAAATGTAAAAGCATTATATTTATTACCACATTGTATTTCAATCATTTCTAGCCTAATCCTATTAATCTGAATGATATTGATGTTTGTAAACTTACTTTGTGAAGATCCCTGTATATTTAGTTACTTGAATTCTGTGACATGTAATCACGATGACCTGTGAGTAGGCACTGCTGTGTCACACATTTCATAGAGCCTGCCTTCTGATCTACAGAGGTGTTGAGAGGAGGTGTTTCAGGAGGCTGGGCCAATGTAGGAATCATTGCTTGCAAGTTGTATGGTACCATGGGATATGTACTCCTTAGAAATGGAGGAGAAGCTGCACAGCATGCAAGGAATCCAGGAAGTTGTGGAAAGAGACAGTAAGCAGATAGGCAGCACATAAGCAAGTATGCTTATATTGAATTACCAAGAAAAGATATATGCAAGCCCCTAAAGCCCCAAAAACATTTTGAGCCCTCATCCCCACATAAATGCACTATGCATATTTAAAAACACGTGTCAAGGGTTCCTATGTACATAAACATTGACTAAAATACACCATATAGGCTATTATGAAAAGGGACTACCTTATATACTTGAGTATAAGCTGACTTTTTCAGCACATTTTTTTTGCTGATAAAAGCCCCCCCTCGGCTTATACTCAAGTGAGGGTCTCCCGCTGTGTCAGTCTTAACTGTTCCGCGCCATCCATGCCATCCGCGTCGTCCACTGTAACAAAGCCCCGCCTCCTCCTCGTCCATGATAGATGGAACACTGAACACTGATAACAATGGTTTGATAACGGATGAGGAGGAGGCGGGTCTTTGTTACAGTGGACAGCAAGGAACAGTTAAGACTGACACAGCGGATCAAAGGTGCATGAGGCTGCAAATGGGCAAAGTGAGGAAGCAGATGGGCACAGTGAGGCTGCAAATGGGTACAGTGAGGCTGCAGATGGGCATAGTGAGGCTGCAAATGGGCAGTGAGGCTGCATATGGGCACAGTGAGGCTGCAAATGGGCACAGTGAAGCTACAGATGGGCACAGTGAAGCTACAGATAGGCACACTGAGAGTGAGACTGAACATGGGCACAGTGAGGCTGCAAATGGGCACAGTGAGGCTGCAAATGGGCACAGTGTGGCTGCAGATGGGCACAATGTCTAAAAGGCGATCCCCGCGCCTGTTACAATTTGCAGTGATGGGCGCTTTCATCGCCGTAATGCGTTCCATGCTGGAACACATACGGTGCTCGTGCAATGATGTCATCGCCTGGTGCCGTGATGCGTTCCAGCGTGGAACGCTGAAGTACGCCGCTATCCACGGCGGTAATTTGAATTGCTGCAATGCACTGCAGCTGCCCACCTGCCTATAAAGGCATTCTCTCAACTAAAGAACGTTGTTCTATTATTGTCAGCTGTTCCGGCCACGCTACAAACAGAGGCAACATTATGGCCAGCTAGCATCAGAGCCTTATTGAGTCCAGGCAGCCTTTGCTCCCCATGCTGCAACACTGCTCCAGACAACAACTACCTCTTTAGTGCTATTGCATCTACTACAACCTTGAGGCCTTTGCTGAACACCCTACACCACGGAATTCCTATCTCCTGCATTGAAATCTGAAAACGCATAAGTAGCAATTCTATCACTTGTAGTCCTATAAGAAGATCTACTGCTAGTGTTCCATCTATTACAATTGTGTTACTAAATATGCCTTGTGGATATCAACATACTAATTGGGAGATACTGCTGTGCTAAGGACTGTTTGCTAAGGAGTACCTTAAAGGGTCAGCAACCCTCAAATTACTTGTGCAATATTCGCCTCATATGTGCAACTATAACACCCTGAGCTATATTGCCTCTCACATGCAACTACTATTATGCATGCAATATTCACCTTATAGATGCAACTATAACTACCTGCGCTATATTGCCTCTTCATGCAACTACTATTACGTCTGCAATAGTTACCTCATGTATGTAAATACTATTGTTACCTGAGCTATATTTGCCGCTTATATGCAACTATTAGTTGTCGCTACAACTGTTATTTATTACGTGTACTCTCAAAGTACCTGAGCTATATTGCTTCTCATACACAACTATTAGTTGTTACTAAAACTCATATTTACTATGTGCTGACATAAGTGCTACTTGTATATGGGCCCATGCCCTAAAGTTGCGGAACATGTTCGCCTAATCTTCTATGCTAAGGGTTGATGTATTCTATACCTTCTCCCTTAAGTCGCCTAATGCACTACGCTATGTTATACTCATAGTCACTAGCGTACAGTTGTGCATTGCAATCTTTTAGTACATAATATAATTTTAAACGCTAAGCTCTAGTCGCATGTTGTAATGCGTCCATGCTTAGTAGCTCAACGCCTTTCTTGATGTGACACAGAGATGATGTATAGATCCCTCAAACTCCTGTTGCAAGGAGTGACGCCTGGGGCCCAAAACTGAGTTGTCGGATAGAGAATCACATTGAAATCCTTGCTAACCGCAGTTGTGGTTCACTCCCTTTACCAGTGCTGTTACAAAATGAGACTGAAAATCAGCACAGTGAGGCTGCAAATGGGCACAGTGAGGCTGCAAATGGGCACAGTGAGGCTGCAAATGGTCATTGTTGACCCTCTTTTCCACCTACAGTAGGTGCTGCACTTCCCACCCTAGGCTTATACTCGAGTCAATACGTTTTCAATTTTTTTTGTGGTAAATTAGGTGCCTCGGCTTATATTCAGGTCGGCTTATACTCGAGTATATACAGTATTTTTATATTGTCTCATTGGATCCCAAGCCCTACTTTATGTAAGTCATGTTTTTTTTTATATTAGGCTTTATTTGCACTATGCATTAGTGGTTCTGAATGTACATCTGGCCAATGGAGTGTAAAGCATTTATTTGCATGGCTCTGCTCACTGTCCTAAGTAGAATGATTATTTTCTTATTTTTGGGATATGTGATTATTGAATACATGTGAAAACCTTCTGTTTTTTTATTTATGGAGACCTGTTCAAAGTAATACATATGCATAATTGATAAGTGAAAGGTATCATTGGAGTTACAACTATCTTTCTCAGTGGAGTTTCACAAAGAAATTGAATCTTAATATTAAAAAATTGTATTTTCCATTCATCATTTTTTTATTGTAAAAGCTAAAACATACTAAATCATGATTACTTTTATTTGTCATGTTAAACCCACTATTTCTGATTATGCTAATATGTGGATTTAAGGATTTTTGCTCAATATTCAGTTTTCGCCTCTTAAGATGTTAAACAGCCCATCTATCAATAATTCACTTTTTTTCCATAGCAGAATTAATTATCATTACCAGTTGCCTGTAAAGTTTGCTCTGCGAAATTCCCTTCCTGCCAGTAAATTGCATTGCCTATCAGTTGGAAGTCTTTAATTATTCGATTGCCATGTTTAATTCATAATCTAAAATTGTTGTGTGTGTGTTTTTTTTTTTTTTTTTCATTTTTTTGAACTTCCAAGGTTTCTTCACCAAATGCAGTCTAAGAAGTTCTGAAGATTTTCAAACTTTAAACTGTACAAATAATTAAGTCTGTTTGCAAACGTTCAAAATATTATTGGCGTGTGCTATGGAAAATTATGGCCAAAAAGTCTTACTGTATGCTATACCAGTACATTAAAATATAACACAGCACATGGCATAGCACATTTAAGCTTTCCTAATAATTTACCACTTGTCTATAGGGCACGTTCACCCCCTTCCTGCCCAGACCAATTTTTAGCTTTTAGCACTGTCACACTTTGCATGACAATGGTGCTGTCATGCTACACTGTAACCATGTGAATTTTTTTATCATTTTTTTTCACACAAATAGAGCTTTCTTTTGGTGGTATTTAATCACTGCTGTTTTTTTTTTTTTTTTTTATTAAATAAAAAGATCGGAAAATTCTGAAAAATACAGAAACAAAAACATCAATTGCAGCCTCACTGTGCCTTCAATTGCAGCCACTGTGCCCATCATATGAAACCACTATGCCCATCATATGCAGCCAACTGTGACCATCATATGCACACTCTGTGACCAGCAAATGCAGCCACTGTGCCCATTATATGCAGCCAACTGTGCCCATCATATGCAGCCAACTGTGCCCATCATATGCAGACTCTGTGCCCAGCAAATTCAGCCACTGTGCCCATCATATGCAGCCAACTGTGCCCATCATATGCAGACTCTGTGCCCAGCAAATGCAGCCACTGTTCCCATCATATGCAGCCAACTGTGCCCATCATATGCAGCCAACTGTGCCCATAATATGCAGCCACCTGTGCCCATAATATGCAGCCAATTGTGCCCATCATATGCAGCCCCCTGTGCCCATAATATGCATCCAACTGTGCCCATTATATGCAGCCAATTGTGCCCCTCATGTGCAGCCACCTGTGCCCATAATATGCAGCCAACTGTGCCCATAATATGCAGCCAACTGTGTCCATCATATGCAGCCACCTGTGCCCATCATATGCAGCCACTGTGCCCATCATATGCAAACTATGTGCCCATCATACGCAAACTCTGTGCCCATTATATGCAGATTCTGTGTCCATCATATGCAGACAACTGTGCCCATCATATGCAGACTCTGTGCCTGGCAAATGCAGCCACTGTTACGATCATATGCAGTCTACTGTGCCTATAATATGCAGCTAAATGTGCCCATCATATGCAGCCAACTGTGCCTCTCATATGCAGCCACCTGTGCACATAATATGCAGCCAACTGTGCCCATCATATGCAGCTACCTGTGCTCATCATATGTAGCCACTGTGCCCATCATATGCAGACTCTGTACCCATCATATGCAGACTCTGTGCCCATCATATGCAGACAACTGTGCCCATAATATGTAGCCTCTGTGCTCATCAAATGCAGCCAACTGTGCCCCATCATATGCAGACTCTGAGCCCATAATATGCCGCCACTGTGCCCTGCAAATGCAGCCAACTGTGCTCCATCAATTGCAGCCTTAGTGCCCATAATATGCAGTCACTGTGCCCCCCCCCCCACTGTCTGCCTGGCACTTACCCCATCATGGTGGCGTGTCAGGGAGCTGGTCAGGTGGCGAGCTTTAGGACGGTAGCACGGCAATGGATGCTGTGTCCTCCGACTCCTCCGTGCGTGTCTTCTTACTGTATTCCTTGGCACCAATGAGATTGCCTTTGCCTTCAGCCAATCAGGTGCCTTATATTACATCTGGGCCTCCTGATTGGCTAAGAGGCGGTTCTGTGTTAGCAAAGCATGAATCTATCCATAGTACACAGAGGTGGGTGGCTGAAGAGAGGTGGCGTCGCCCGAGTGCCCCTAATGGACGCACCACCACTGTTTCACAGAGCACAAGGAAGAACTTTGTGAAGACTGTGTTATCTGTTTACAAAGACAATTTTTTATGCTCATATGCTTTTCAACATTGTATGCATTTTTAAGTTTAACCACTTCCATACAGGGCACGTATACACCTTCCCGCCCAAGCCAATTTTCAGCTTTCAGCACTGTCGCACTTTGAATGGCAATTGCGCGGTCGTGCTGCACTGTACCCAAACAAAATCGGCGTCCTTTTTTCCCCACAAATAGAGCTTTCTTTTGGTGGTATTTGATCACCTCTGCGATTTTTTTTTTTGCGCAACAACTAAAAAAAGACTGGAAATTTTGAAAAAAAATTACGTTTTTATTTTTTTCTGTAATTTTTTTTGTAAATAAGTACGTTTTCTCTTTCAATTATGGGCACTGATATGGCGGCACTGATGGGCACAGATGAGATGGCACTGATGGACATCGATGAGGTAGTACTGACGGGCACAGATGAGGTGGTACTGATTGGCGGCGCTGGTATGCGGCACTGATGGGCGCTGATATGCGGCACTGATGGGCACTCATAGGCGGCACTGATGGGCACATGGGCGGCACTGATGGGCACACATAGGCGGCACTGATGGGCACATGGGCGGCACTGATGGGCACTCATGGGTGGCACTGATAGGCACTCATGGGCGGCACTGATGGGCACTGTGGGGTGGCACAGATGGGCACTGTGGGGTGGCACAGATGGGCACTGTGGGGTGGCACTGATGGACACTGTGGGGCGGCACTGATGGACACTGTGGGGCGGCACTGATGGACACTGTGGGGCGGCACTGTTTTCCTTTTGTTGCCAGTCAGTGCCCATTTGTGGGCACTGATTGGCATCTTTATTTTTTTTCCAGACTTATTTTTTTTTTGTTTCAAACTTTTTTTTTTTTTTTCAAACTTTTTTTTTTTTTTCTTGGACTTTTTTTTTGCCCCGTTTTTTTCCTTCCTGCCCTTCCCTGGTGGTCCAGGGTGGGCTTCCCTGGTGGTCCATGTGGCGATCCGAGGGGGGGCTGCGCTGATAAACAATCAGTGCGCCCCCCCCCCCTGTCAGGAGAGCCGCAGATCGGCTCTCCTCTACTCGCGTCTGTCAGACACGAGTGAGGAAGAGCCATCGACGGCTCTTCCTGTTTACATCGTGATCAGCCGTGATTCGACACGGCTGATCACGTGGTAAAGAGTCTCCGTGAGAGACTCTTTACCGAGATCGGTGTTGCGGGGTGTCTGACTGACACCCCGCAACAACGATCGCCGCGATGCGCGCCCCCGGGGGCGCGCAGCGGCTCAGAATCCTGAGGACGTCATATGACGTCCGGTCAGGATTCTACAACCACTTTGCCGACGTCAATTTGTCATTGGCGGGCGGCAAGTGGTTAAGGATTTGCCTACAGGTTTTGTGGTGTATGTGTGCTCCTTTATCCATACACGTTCATTAGCAGAATCAGATGGGGGGGGGGGGGGGGGGGGTTGCCTAACCATTTGATCGGTTGTTATTCTATTAGCGATGCGCTTCATTTTGAAACATGAATTAGGACATAACAAATGGATACTTTATTGGGAGCACTTTATTGAATTGTGTGCATATACTGTATTTTATTACAGCATATGGTTGGCATATGAATGTTTAATATTCAAGTACATTTTAAAAATGTTTTAAGGAGATACTTTCATTTATTTATTGGAACAACGTTTTTGATGGTCGCAATTTGGTGTGTCTGTGTGTATGCAAGGCAGCTTGAACGGAATTCCATCGGAAAAACCTGTCTGAGTTTATCCTGATGGAAACTCAGATCGTGTGTACAGGGCGTACGTTTTCCATGAATTTAAAGCCATGCACATTGTCTGGCTAATCACACCTAGGCATAAGTGTGCACCGTTCTACAGGCATAGAACACAGGCTGCACATACATCATTGCTCACCCGTATGAGCATGTGCAGACCTGCGTACATAACAACTGCCACCAAGTGGTCTATTTAAACCTGAGCTCTCCACTAGCTCTTTCCTGAATGGTCTTCAGTCTTGTTCCTCCTGTTATCTAGTTCCTGATACACATCTTGATCCTGTTAATGACCAGGCTTCCTCTGTGACCTTGGATTATCCTTGTCTGCTCATGTTGGCTGTAGGCCTCCGCTACCAATCCCAGCTTGAACTACTGACCACACTTTTGCCTAGTGAATCTGTACCTCGCTGCCTAACCGTCCCCGACGTCTGCCAATTCCTGACTGCGATCCTGCTCATGACTTGGTGTCCTTCCACTTGGCTATCACTTGACCAGGTTTGGGACCTCATTCCACCCTCAACTGGACTTGGCATCTTCATGGAACATCGTCAGCTGTACCTCTGCTTGTTAAATATCAGTGCTCCCAAGTTCTTGCTACACCTTGCCACCCATGTCTTTACTTCCAGGGGTGCTCGAACGGTAAATGTGCAAGAGACCACCATTATCATCTATAAGAGAACTGCTGTGACACATCAGGCACACGCACGTGCACATGCGCATACTATGGCTAATAGAATTGTGCTCAGGCGAACAGATATTCATAGGTGCGTCAAAGTGAATGCACAAAATAATGAGCGCACTCGCGGGAGCACGTCCACAGTCTCCATTGGCACCAGACGGCCTATTTAAAGGGTACTCTGACTCCTGCTTGGCAGTGACTGGTCTTCGGCTGTTTCCTTGTTCCCTGCTTGATTTCTGATGCTGACCTGTCCTTGAATTCTGTTTATGCTTTTGATTATTGATTCCTGACTTCAGCTTACTCCTGACCATGCTCCTGTCTGATGCCTTGGTACCCCAGTGCCCGCTCGCTGATGACTCTCGCAGCTATCTTTCTGACTATGCTTTTGTCTCCTGTTTGGCTTTACCTTACCTCTGAGTGTTGTGCTGGCTGCCCCTCATACCAGCTCCAGTGGACAGTGGAGCACTGTGCGCTCCTGTCTCAAGACTGCGAGTAGCTCCGGCGAGCCACATATCCTGAACCTGCAAGCCTGATGGAGTGCACATTTAACCTCGGCTGATCTACCCGTCATCAACATTAGGTCAGTTCCTGACCTAATGTTCTGCCTGAATCACTGAGTCTACAACTCCTGTCACAAGCTCTGCAATCAACACCTACAGGCACTTGTGTTCCTCCTGTCCCTTGGCACCATCTGTTCCACTCTCAGTGGGGCCTGAGCTGGAGATACAAGAGAGGCCGAAATCATCATTTCAGTCTCCTACCAGGTACGTGATATCATCGCACGCTCTGCATACAGGTACATGACATTGTTGTTTTGCATAGTTAAATTTTTCTGGTAGAAATATAGCACAAGTCCACCCAGTTTAACCAATAAAAAAAATAGAAAAATAAAATGATCAAATCCTATACCCACAGTTGATACAGAGGAAGGAAAAAATACTCTATAAAGCACGCTTTATTTTGCTCCAGTGGAGAATAAAGGTGAATTTATGCACACAATGCACACCTTGCACTGTGTGCATTGTCCATTATTTTTTTTATAAGCATTTAAAAGTGATAAACTTGATATAAATAAAGTTTTTAGTGTTGATGCTTTTATCAGTGTGTGCTGAGTGAAAAGGAAAATTAAGATCAATCTGTGAGTGTAGGACATCATGGCACCCCACACTCATAACCAACAATGCAGGGATCCAAAGAAAGGCAGGAACCTGGGCATCACATGACTGGCCTGAAGACTTTATAAAAAGGTAAGTATAAAAAAAGTAAGAAAATGCTGACATTGGAGTTTCCAAGGGGCAAGGGGGTTGAGTGGGGTGCCTAGCCTGATTTGGATTTTAACTGGTTAACGACCGGCTCATGCCGATATACGTCGGCAGAATAGCATGGCTGGGCAAAGTGATGTATATTTACGTCGCTTTGAATTTCCCGCTGTGTGCGCGTGCCCCTGCCGCTAGCTCCGTGACCATGCCAGTGGGACTCGTGGACTCAATGTCCGCCGATGTCCTGCGATAGGGTCACAGAGCTGCAGATCGGGGAGAGGCCAGTGTAAACAAGGCATTTTGTCATAGTGGTACTGATGTGAGCCCACAAGCGAGCAGGTGGCACAGGATCCCCCAGGGTGTGGAATCTAAGGGCCAGATGGTATTCTGCCAGGGACCCCCTCGCGAGGGTTTGGGCTTAGCTGCGTGCTGACCCCAGGTCACGACCCCCAGGTTCACAGACCAAGTCAGACATGGATGGATGAAGCAAAAGGAGAGACGGATAGCGAGCCAAGGTCGGGGCGGACAGCAGACAACGTAATCAGGAGAACTAGCTGATTCGGTACACAAGAGATCAGTTCACGAGAAGTCAGGTAAGCAGGTTACAGGAGGGGTGCTCAGAAACTGTGCCCAAGCAACCAGAAACTGGTCTGAGTGGAATTTAAATAGCGGGGCACATGGGGGGCTGGACAGGAAGTATCAGGAAGCAAGCATATATTAAGCAACAGATGAAGCCCGTGACACCCATAGCAGCCAGAGCTGAACACAAGCTTGTGGAACAACAGGTGCCAGCCGACCTACAGCAGTAAAGGTAAGACACAGATCAGCTCCGCAGCTGATTTGTGACACATTTCCCTGTTCTGCCTAGTGACACAACACTGATCGTGTGCTCCCTCTCATGTCATTCACGTGTCACTCTTAGCCACACCCCTTAACAGTTGAAATCACTCTCTAGGGCTCACTTAACCCCTTTCTAGCACCCTAGTGGTTAACCCCTTCCCTGCCAGTCATACATTTTTATAGCACTAAACGCTGTACAAATTTGAATGGTCCCAAAATAGCATCAAAAGTGTCCAATGTGTCCGCCATAATGTCACAGTCACGATAAAAATTGCTGATCGCCGCCATCACTAGTAAAAAAAAATATTAATAAAAATGGCATAAATATATCCCCTATTTTGTAGACGCTATAACTTTTGCGCAATCAGTAAACGCTTATTGCATTTTTTTTACCAAAAATATGTAGAAGAATACATATCGTAACTGAGGAAAAACATTTTTTTTACAGATTTGTTGGGGATATTTATTATAGCAAAAAGTTAAAAATATTGCATTTTTTTTCAAAATTGTCGCTCTATTTTTGTTTACAGCGCAAAAAATAAAAACCGCAGAGGTGATCAAATACCACCAAAAGAAAGCTCTATTTGTGGGGAAAAAAAAGGACGCCAATTTTGTTTGGGAGCCACGTCGCACGACCGTCAATTGTCAGTTGAAGTGATGCAGTGCCGAATCGCAAAAAAAAGTGGCCCGGTCATTTGGCAGCCAAACCATCCGGAGCTGAAGTGGTTAATAATTACTGATGATCATATTTTCAATACATTGATCTCATTTACATGCCTATCTAAAAATGTAACTAAATAGGCTGCTGTCCCCCTTTAAAAACTCATCATTCATATAACCAGCATTCTTCCTGTTCCATTCTCAGTGTCGACTACTTGAAATATTTTGAGTTTGGCGCAGGGTTCTAAGCATGAATGACGGGTAGTTCTTCATATACTAAGTCATTGTCCAAAAAGCTATTAAAATGTGTTCTCAACTTATTCAACTGTTACGCTGATCACAATCAAATAGCTGAGAGATGAAGGAATTGGGCCAGATTCACAAAGAGTTACGCCGGCGTATAGATACGCCGACGTAACTCCGAATCTAAGCCCGTCGTATGTTTAAATGTATTCTCAAACTGAGATAGACTTAAACATGCCTAAGATACGACAGCCTGCACCGTCGTATCTTAGGGTGCAATATTTACGCTGGCCGCTAGGTGGCACTTCCATTGTGGTCGGCGTAGAATATGCAAATGAGTCGTTACGCCGATTCACGAACGTACGCTTGCCCGTCGCAGTAAATTTACGCCGTTTCCGTAAGAGATACACGGCGTAAAGATAAACATGCCCGCTAGGTGGCGTATTCAATGTTAAGAATGCTCGACGTTCCCGCGTCGCAATTTGAAAATTTTACGTCGTTTGCGTAACTCGTCCGTGAATGGGTCTGGACGCATTTACGTTCACATCGAAACCAATGACGTCCTTGTGACGTCATTTAGCGCAATGCACGTCGGGAAATTTTAGGGACGGCGAATGCGCATTAGGTTCGGCGTGGGAACACGCCTAATTTAAATGCTATACGCCACCTACCCGCCTAATTTGAATTAGGCGGCCTTGCGCCGGGGGATTTACGCTACGCCGCCGCAACTTTACAGGCAAGTGCTTTGTGAATCAAGCACTTGCCCGTAAAACTTGCGGCGGCGTAACGTAAGTGAGATACGTTACGCCACCGCAGAGATGCGGCGATCTACGAGAATCTGGCCCTCTGAATTTAACGTAATACGTTCTGCCTCAATTTACTCCTAATGTACCTTCTTGTTTCCAAGTAGCGCTACAAGTATTCATATTCTCATGTACGATCTGCTAAACATTCTATGCATTTTTCGTCAATTTTGAATTTCATAGGTGATTTTTGGTCTGTAATTTAGCATTGCAAAATTGAAAATAAAGAATTAAAGAAAAAAAAACAACTCACCATTCAAATCCTAATGCATATAATTTATTATTTATTTAATAATATATGTATTATTTTATATATATATATATATATATATATATATATATATATATATATATATATATATATATATATATATATATATATATATATATATATATATATGTATTTTTAATTCCTTTTCTAGGTGGTTTTTGGTCTGTAATATAGAATTGCAAAATTGAAGAAAAAAAAATAAAACCCTAATGCCGCGTAAACACGACCATTTTGGTGAGAAAAATTCATTTTTTTTAATTAGTCATTAAAAACAATCGTGTGTGTGTAGGCTCCAGAGCATTTTTCTCATCGTGAAAAATGGACATTAAAAATGTAGAACATGCTCTAATTGTTCTCGTTATTTTCCACGTTGTGAAAAACGGTCGTGTGTAGGCTTTAACGACAGGAGAAAGACGTTCATTATCAGAAGCAAGTTATGAGATGGGAGCACTCGTTCTGGTAAAACTAGCGTTTGTAATGGAGATAGCACATTCGTCAGACTCAAAAGCATGAAGACTGAAAAGTGCGAATTGTCTCTCACCAAACTTTTACTAACACAAAATTAGCAGAAGCATTCCAAAGGGTGGCGCCATCCAAATGGAACTTCCCCTTTATAGTGCCGTCGTACGTGTTGTACGTCACCGCGCTTTGCTCGAGAATTTTTTTATCACGATCGTGTGTAGGCAAGGCAGGCTTGACAAGAATCACGTCAAGAAAAACATTGTTTTTCCAAGACATTAAAAACATGTGTACGCGGCATCAAACATGAAAAAAATAAAAATTGTTTGTATTTTTAATTCCTTTTCTAGCCCAGACAATGAATGTTTATTCCTCAGCTTCCTTAGAGGGCATGGAGGCTAGCAGATGCAGCAACACTATAGTAATAAACATAGCATTTCAAAAACACATCTTTTTATCTCTCGAAAATCCACCTAGTTTTAATCCCAGATGGAAAGTTGAAGAACAAACTAGCTGAGATATTTGCCTTAGGCGTTACCTGTGGTAAGAATCCAATTCTTGTATTCCTGTAAGATGTTGAATCTCAATGTAGCTCCTAAACACTTTCATACATCCATTCTGCAAAGACTTAATGTTTTTACATTAGTCCTTTACTTCCACATTTACACATGTGATGGATTTGCAAAGTTTGAAGATATTTTCAACATTCATTCCCTACGTCTTCTGCCCCAACTAAATTTCTCTGTTGTCTTTTCTTTTTCTTTCTATGTTGCCTTTTAAAAGAAAGCAATAATTGAATTGGCAGTGCAGTCATTTTTAACAAACTTTTATATTTCTTACATGATTGTGAAAATATTTGTAGATCTATTGGCTTTAAAGAGGACCTGTTATCCCAAAACAGAACATGCCCACTACATGCTGTTATGAAAACATCTCCTAGTTCTCTGTTAAAGATGCATTTTTGTATTTACCTTTTAGGAATTTCCACCTTGTTTTTAAGACTCCAGTTGCCCCCTGGGATAGGTTGACCAGACATCCCCGGTTTCTGGGGACAGTCCCTGGACAGAGGACACTGTCCTCGGACCGAGGACACTGTCCCCGGACCAAGTCTGTTCCCGGTTTTGTCCCTGGATTGGATTAAAATTTTAGCGCCCCATCACTCCATACCTCACTTTTCAGCCTGACCGTATCAGCGCCCACTGTCACAGGGATTGAAGCCTTGCTTGCAGTGCAAGGTACTGTTTTGCGGCAGGTTGCAGGCCAGCTGTAACTTTAAGGGAGGACAGATGAATCCTGGTCCTCCTGACACCTGACCTTGAAGCACGCCACTTTTCCGTGTTGGAGAACGGTTCAATTCCATAAGGCAAGACAAAGCTCAGGGACCTCCTGATTTCAAAATAACTTCATTTAGATTATGTCATTACGGTGCCTTACTGTTCCTTTATCATTTGTAGTCTTATAACAGTTACAGTTGTATTCAAAATTATTCAACCCCCACTGAAATTGATTGTTTTGCCCAGTTTGACACTGATTTTGATCATCCTGTCATCCTGCTTACAATTAAATCAAAGAGGCACGTGAAGGTCAGACAAATATAACATAACGTTTATAATGAAATAACCACAAATGTCTTTTCTGTGCTCACATCATTATCAGTTTTATTCAACCCCCAAGTGACATTCAATCTTAGTACTTAGTACAACATCCTTTTACAGTTATAACAGCTTTTAAACTTGAAGCATAGCTTGACACAAGTGTCTTGCAGCGATCTACGGGTATCTTCGCCCATTCGGCATGGGCAAAAGCCTCCAGTTCAGTCACATTCTTAGGCTTGCGCACTGCAACTGCTTTCTTTAATTCCCACCAGAGGTTCTTAATCAGATTTAAGTCTGGTGACTGCGATGGCCACTCCAAAATGTTCCAGCCTTTAATCTGCAACCATGCTCTAGTGGACTAGGAGGTATGCTTGGGATCATTGTCCTGTTGAAAGGTCCAACGTCTCCCAAGCCTCAGGTTTGTGACGGACTGCATCACATTGTCATCCGATATCTCCTGGTACTGAAGAGAATTCATGGTACCTTGCACACGCTGAAGCTTCCCTGTACCTGCAGAAGCAAAACAGCCCCAAAGCATGATTGACCCCCCGCCATGCTTCACAGTAGGCAAGGTGTTCTTTTCATCATAGGCCTTGTTCTTCCTCCTCCAAACATAGCGTTGATCCATGGGCCCAAACACTTCTAATTTTGTTTTATCAGTCCACAGAACACAATCCCAAAACTTCTGTGGTTTGTCCACATGACTTTTGGCATACTGCAGTCGACTCTTCTTATTCTTTGGAGACAGCAAGGGTGTGCGCCTGGGAGTTCTGGCATGGAGGCCTTGATTACGCAGTGTGCGCCGTATTGTCTGAGCAGAAACTTCAGTACCCACATCTGACAAATCTTTTGTCAGTTCCTCAGCAGTCACAAGGGGACTTTTCTCCACTCTACGCTTCAGGTAGCGCTCAGCAGTCGAAGTCAGCATCTTATTTCTGCCACGACCAGGTAGCGTTTCAACAGTGCCCTTTGGCTTGAATTTGCGAATGATGCTTCCTATGGTGTCTCTTGGTATGTTTAACATCTGTGCAATCTTCTTATAGCCATTGCCCTTCCTGTGAAGAGTAATCACCTCTTCTCTTGTCTTCCCAGACCATTCTCTTGACTTCACCATGTTTGTAACCACACCAGTAAATGTCTAGAAGGAGCTGAGTATCACAGTCATTTTAAAGCTGCCTGATTGGTGCTTATTAGGCTTTATTGCTGCTCCCTGACATCCACAGGTGTTTTCAATACCTGATTGAAAACACTTCAATGAACCTCTGTTCTTCAGAGTGGTAGTCTTTAAGGGGTTGAATAATTGTGTAAATGAAGAATTCACAAAATAAACATTTACTACTGTATTACAAAACCAATTGATGTCATTTTAGTTGCATATGGTTCTTCAAGAAGTCCTTGTAGGATTTCATTCTGAATACAATTACAAATGTACACTAAATTCCCTAAAACCCTTTACAGCATTGGGGGGTTGAATAATTTTGAACACAACTGTAGCTATTAATATTTGATTATTTATGGTCGAAAGTATCCTACGTGTTGTTACCATGCAATCTTTTACTGTTCTGAATTGTTAATTTATATTGTTGAACCAAATTTCTTTGGTAAGAAGAAAATATGCATACAAGTGTTTTTTCTGTATCTTATCTTCTTAACATTTGGTAGTCATAACCCAATAAATTCTAATGCCGCGTACACACGATCAGAATTCCGACTGTGTGTAGGCCCCATCGGACTTTTGCTGTCAGAATTTCCGCCAACAAAAGAATGAGAGCTGGTTCTCAACTTTTCCGACCAAAAAATGTCCTATCGGAAAATCCGATCGTCTGTAGCAATTCCGACGCATGCTCGGAAAGAATTCGACACATGCTTGGAAGCATTGAACTTAATTTTCTCGGGTCGTCATAGCGTTGTACGTCACCGCGTTCTTGACGGACGAAAGTTCAGAGAACTTGTGTGACCGTGTGTATGCAAACCAAGCTTAAGCGGAATTCTGTCGGAAAAACCATCCAAGATTTTTCAGATGGAAAATTAGATCGTGTGTACGCGGCATAACAGTGCATGCCGAAGACCTGGTGCAGACATCACTAATGGGCTAAAATAGTGAATGAGGAAGAAGAATCTGGCTACTGATGATAACTTGTTTAGGTATCATGAACCAGAAGAAATACTGCAAAATATTAAGGAACAAAGCATATTGCTTTATGAAAGTCTATTTGGTGGTTTATTATTTGACAGAAATGTGTGTGTGTGGGGGGGGGGGGGGGGGTCTGCAACTCCATGGCACCACCACCTGAGACAAGAGCCTCTTACCAAAAATACATGTTGGAAGGAACATATAATCTGCTTTGTCTTTAACTCTTTTCAGGTACTGAGCATCGAGAGGTGGAACAAGCAGAGTGGATGACCAGGCTAGATAGGAGGAGGCAGACCAGAAGAGAGCCTGAGGAAGATGCGGATGATTTCCTGATGGTGGCTGAATTGGAGTGGACATTCATGTGAGCTTTTCCTTGTGACCAGGAGGAGGACCAGAGACTTTCATCATCTAGACTTTCTTTCCACCGACTGCCAAGGACATTGCTAGCCCTGCTCAAAGGAATGTTGCAGCTTTGCAGGGACAAAAAATGTCTGACCGCCCAGACGATACGGGGGTCGAAAGAGAATTTTTTCCTCCCAATTACAATATGGGGAGTATATTTCCCCCTTTCCTGAATGAAGACTTTAAGAGCTGTTGAAGTTTTACATTTTTCGTATACTATGCTATAAAGTCAAGAGGTGGTATGTGTTGACATGGCTATTTGTAGTGACTTTATATCCATACTATGGAGTTAGATTTTTAGCCCATATGTTGTTACAAGCTAAGGTTCTCCGCATTGGTATGCAAATGTACAGTTGGACTGGTAGGAGAGGAAGTTCTCTGCAGGATATGATGCAACAGGAAGTAGGAGGAGGAGATTAGGTTTTGAAACAAGCATGTGGACAGACAAAGGGAGTTGTGTTTTGGGAGGACAACGAGAAAGACATCGGTGCCAGGAGCTGAAGAACTTTGAAGACGTTTGAAGATTGATCAAGCAATGGAAGTCGAGTAACTGTTTAGTTTACTTATTGCAAACATATTGTACATGCTCCCCTTGCGAATAAGCATTGTACATGTTCCCCTTGCGGCTAAGTGCAGTATACTTCTGGGAGTGGAATACTGGGCATAGTGCCCAAAGAATCACACGTTGCCAGCAGGGTCTGGACGAGCAGGGTGGATGATCACCTGGAGACTGTGGAGGATCGCTGAGTAGGTAGCAAGGTAAATGTCTTTTTAGGAGCTTAAGCTGTGCTGAAGCTAATCCATGCACTCAGGATACAGAGATAAAAGCCAGGCCGAGGGTCATACACAAGTGGGCAAGCTGGTAAAAGATAGAAGAGTCCCGAGGCAAGCCAGGGTCATACGCAGGTGAGCAAGCAGTAAGTAGTAGCAGAGTCCATGAGGCAAGTCGGGGTCATACTCAGGTAATCAAGCAGGAGAATGGTCATTAGAACAATCCAAGGTTAATGCAAGGAGAAGTGGTCAAGCAGGTCTGGAACAAGTCGGGTCACAACGGAAAATCCAAGGAATAGACACAGAGATACAGGAGCACAGTAAAGCTGACGACAATCCAGCAATTTGGAGGAGACAGAAGTAGCCTTTTATAGGCCAGCAAAAGATCCCATCTGTCACGTTATGTGCACACCATTGCGCATGAGCCGATTCGTCCCATTGTGCACCTGTGTGCGCCATGCACCGATCCACCAAAGTTCTGCCAGTGCGCATGCACATAAGGATGTGCCTATGGTCAGGGCCGTCTTTAATATGGTTTAGGCCCTGGGCAAACATTTTATTTGGGCCCCCCTCCAGATTATTTTGGGCCTGGCTGGTTCACATGTATGTGTTTTGGTGGCCCTCATTTGTGCAAGCACAGCAGCCCATTGATTTGAATGGGCTGCCATGCCTTCGTTTCTTGCAGAAAAAAGGTGCATTCAGCATTTTGAAAATACCTATGCCTTGAAATCCATTCTGCTTTTGCACCATGCTACTTACCTGCAGTTCTTGCACACACAAACGCACTGTGTTTTTAAAAGCGTGACCTAAACGTCTAAAAATGCAGCAAGTTTGACAGTGCAGGAACTGCAGATAAGTCACAGAAGACAGCATAATGGACAGACAGTGCTGTATTTCAGTGCTTGATGGGCATAGGTGTGCCGTGTGCGCAGCCTATTACATCAGGCATGCGCTTTTCTTTGCAGGAAACGCAGGCATGGCGGCCCATTCAAATGAATGGGCTGCTGTGCCTGCGCAAATGTGGGCCGCCAAAACACATACATGTGAACCAGCCAGGCCCAAAATAAGCCCATCAATCAGTTAAATACAGACAGTAATGCCATGTGCTCCGAGGCCTTACTCAGCCTGGACTGCAGGTCTGGTCTGTGATTTAAAGAGTTCCTCTATTTTACACATGGCATGGGGTCCCATGGTGCTAAAGCAGAATGGACAGACGGTGCTGTGACCCCCATGCCATGCCATGTGTAAAATAGAGGAACTTTTTAAAACACTGACCAGACCTGCAGTGAATCATCAAATATTATAAAGACTTTGGGCACACTCTACAGAAAACTTCTATTTACAATATAGATTAGCAAACAGTGACATACCTTGAGGAGCAGGACATGAAGAAGTCAGCCCCGGGAAGAGCAAACTGGGGATATTATAAAATCACATTCTAATTAACTTGTATATACAAGCATCACCCAGTGGCAGGAAGGGAGAAGTGCACGTCTAAAGGGAAGCCAGGGGTGCTGTACATTTTAAAACACTGGGAAGGGAAGCAGTACTGGCACTGGCTGCGTGCCGCTGATGATTTTCAGCCTGATTTGTGGGCAGCACAGTGGCTTAACAGGCGGCTCTGCTTTGGGCCCCCAACAGTGACAGGGCCCTGGGCAGCTGCCCCTGTTTGCCCTATGGTAAATACGGCCCTGCCTATGGTGCCCATTTCTGTTACTCGAAAGATTGCCAGTTCTTCCATGGCCATTTTCCTTGGTTTTACTGCAAACACCTTTGAAAAGAAGAAAGCAAAACAGGGACATACTTTGTTACAGGTAAGTAATGTAACTAAAGTAGAGAAATATATATTTTTTTAACTAAACTTCAGCTTTAAGAACATCCACAAGCATTTTCAAAGTATTGGACAAACTCCACGCTGTTTTCTTGAAGAACTACAATTCCTCAATTGTGTTTTAATGAAAGTGTGTTGAAAACAGGTTTCACACTCATATACCTCCTATAAAGCTGAAAGATTTGTACATTCCGTCTATGCGCTTATGATTCAGCAAAAACACTCTCCTTACTTAAGATACTGAAGTAGTATAAAAATATGTTTGGTAGGATTGTGGACAGGGGCGGACTGGCAACTCATGGGGCCCCCCCGGGCAATAGAAGATTATGGGGTCCCTGGGCTTACAGATGGCCACCACGCCAGGAGGCAGTGCAGAGGCGGGGCAGCTAAAATCTTGGGATTTTCACATCAAAAGCATGTTGGTTTCGGACATATCAGGGACAGATCTAAAAAAAACATAGATTTTTACATACTGTCCCTGGTTTTACTAAGCCTGGCAACCCTGATGGGGCCCCCTAGTGGCATGGGGCCCTCGGGCAGTGCCCGAGTGACTCAATGGTCAGTCTGCCCCTGATTGTGGATGATGTGTATGTGTCACCTTGGTTCCTTACTTGCAAGTTTATTAACTAATAATAAAACAAATATCTTGCTTTCTCATAATCTTAGTCCATTTCTGGGTCCTGAAGCCCTGAGACTTTGTAAATGTTTGGGTGAAATAAATCCTTTATTCATAGATCCACATCTTACATTGTAGCCAGACCTCATATTTCGTTTCAGATGTCCACAGGCCTTTATATACTGTGTGTAAACTGGCTGATGCTCAGGGCCCTCTCATTCTTGCTTTGGGAACCTTCTGCTGGGTGAAAAGGCGAAGTGCTGACAGAACACTAAAAGGTACATGTTCTGCCTTTTTGTGTTGGAGAACCAATTAGGGAAAACCCTGTTAGTCAGGGACTAACCTGATCTTAGTTAGTTGCTCAGAAGATCTCCCTGTCTATTACATTGTTTTTGAACTTGTCCCCCTTACGATAAATATTGTTTCTTTTTTTCATTTCCAAGCAGTGTTATCGCAACTGTCTGCTTCTACTCTACTGAACTAAAGAGCACATCTCTCTCTCTAGATGGAGAGTTATGTAGTCCAGCCAGGTGGTGGTGGTGGGGGAGCATGCGCAGTACGCTCGGAGCGCGCCTAATTTAAATGGTGCCCGCCCCATTTGAATTGGGCGGGCTTGCGCCGAGTGATTTAACGATACACCGCCGCAAGTTTACAGGTAAGTGTTCTGAGAATCAGGATGTAAACCTGTAAACCTGTGGCGGTGTAACGTAAATCACATACGTTACGCTGCCCAGGAGCAACGTTAATGTATGAGAATCTGGCCCTATATTACCAAAAGTATTGGGACATCTACCTTTACACGCACATTAACTTTAATGGCATCCCAGTCTTAGTCTGTAGGGTTCGATATTGAGTTGGGCCACCTTTTGCAGTTATAACAGCTTCAACTCTTCTGGGTACTCTTATTTCACTGGAATGCTCTGGGGAAGAAGGTCCCCTAGATGCTCTGGGGAAGAAGGTCCCCTAGATGCTCTGGGGAAGAAGGTCTTCCTTTTAAACGCATCCGCAAGCTGTGGCCCTGATGTCTTCTCCTTTGCCACCTGGAGACTGTCAGTTTCAGGACTGATTGGCCACTAATAGGTGGCTTATACAAGCAATACAGTATTTCTGCACATGTTTTTGAGCAGTTTTTAACTTTGTTTTTATCAATAAATCTAATTGGGATAATGCACTAGGCTGGTGCGCCTCTTTTCTTTACCTTTTCTGTGACTATTATGACACTTCCCTTTTTGAAACTTTTTGTGAAATAGTAGGGGTACAATGTACCCCGTTACCAATTCACATGGTGGGGGGCGGGATCTGGGAGTCCCCTTTGTTAAAGGGGCCTTCCAGATTCCGATAAGCCCCTGTCCGCAGACACCCACAACCACCGGGCAAGGGTTATGGGGATAAGGCCCTTGTCCCCATCAACATGGGGACATCTTCCCCATGTTGAGGGCATGTGGGCTGGTATGGTCTCTCATCCCCCCTCTTTTCCTGCGGCCTGCCAGGTTGCATGTTCGGATAAGTGTCTGGTATGGATTTTTGGGGGACATTCGTGCAATTTTTTTTTATTTTGGTGCAGGGTTCCCCTTAAAATCCATACCAGACCTGAAGGGTCTGGTATGGAATTTGCGGGGGACCCCTACGCCATTAAAAACAAATGGTGCAGGGTTCCCGTTAATATCAATACCAGACCTGAAGGGCCTGATATGGAATTTGGGGGGACCCCCACGCAATTTTTTTTTACATTTTGGTTCAGGGTTACCCTTAATATTCATACCAGACCCAAAGGGCCTGGTAATGGACTGGGGGGGGGGGAGGGGGCACGCTGTTTTTCAATGAATTGTATCTGCGTTGCTGGGACCTGACAATTCATTATAGCCGCAAGTAGTTTTAAATGATTTTTTTTTTTTTAGAAATTACATTTTGTGCAGGGACTGTTCTAAACACGGGAAACATGCGCTAATTTACAGGCATACTATAGACACCCCCCAGGTACGAAATTTAAAGGAATATTTCATTTTTATTGTTTCACTTTAAGCATTATTAAAATCACTGCTCCCGAAAAAACGTCAGTTTTTAAAACTTGTTTTTGCATTGATACATGTCCCCTGCATATTAACCTTTAAGTCCCATAGACTTTAACGCTGTTTGTGTTTTCTAACCAAAAAATTTCCCCTTTTCGCATGTTCTGCTGAAAACCGTACCAGGGGGTGTTCGGCTCATCCCTAATTGTCACTGGGTCTTTGGGAGTAATATAATGGATACTCAGTCCAGGGCTATATATTGTAGTGTATGGTGCATGGACAGCTACATCACCAGCACAAGGCATCATGGTTGCTATATGCGGTAAGCCTCGTACACACACACTCGGTTTTCTCGGCAAGAACCAGCAAGAAAACTGCTGGCAGAGCTTTCTTGCCGAGTTCACCGTGCGTGTGTACGAGGCTTTCAGGTTTCTCGTCGAGAAATCTGTCCAGAATCTCGATGAGAAAAATAGAGATCCTGCGCTCTATTTTATCGTCGGGATTCTTGTCGGCCTGTTTCCAGACAAGAAACCCGAGAGTGTGTATACTTACCTGTCGCCGTGGAAACCCGCGCATTCTCGAAATGACTTTGACACGGTAGCTTCCAAGGCATAGGTAGGGTGAAGCAAGATGGCGGCGACAGCATCGAATTTGACGAGCGCATGCTTGTTGTACGCGATGACGTCACCACATTATTGCCTTTCAAAAGAACCGCTGTGTGTACACTCGGGCGGCAAGAGATTTTTTCCAATAGTCTTGTCAGGAAAAACAACGTTTTTTTTCCTGACGAGATTCTGGCCCGTGTATACAAGGCCGTAGGGTGAGGAGGAATGGCCAGGATATTTGGAGTAAGTTCCCCTTTGCACTTTTTGCTAAAAGGTAAACTTACCCTTTAACCTATCATACCATTGTCTACAAAAAGTTCAGAGCTGCTGCCAGAAACAAGAATTCAGATCCAGTGTCCTGACTTCATGCTGACTTTATAGTTACTTTTCTATGTCAGTGACTGAGAAAGTATTAAAGCCAGATACAGCCAGACAACTAGCATTCTCTGTATTTCCAGATCGCATGCTACCACCAGTACAGGTCAACTTTAAGGCCTCGTACACACGATAGGTTAACCAGAGGACAACGGTCTGATGGACCGTTTTCATCGGTCAAAACCGATCGTGTGTGGGCCCCATCGGTTATTTAACCATCGGTTAAAAAAAAGCCAACTTGCTTTAAATTTAACCGATAGATTCCTAACCGATGGGAAAAAAACTATCGTTAGTAGGCACAACCATCGGTTAAAAATCCATGCATGCTCAGAATCAAGTCGATGCATGCTTGGAAGCATTGAACTTCATTTTTTTTAGCACGTCGTTGTGTTTTACGTCACTGCGTTCTGACACGATCGGTTATTTAACCGATGGTGTGTGGGCGCGACGGACCATCAGTCAGCTTCATCGGTTAACCGATGAAAACGGTCCATCGGTCCGTTCTCATCGGATGGACTGATCGTGTGTACGCGGCTTGAGAAGAGCCATATTTGAATCCCCCCTTTTAAAAGAGACTCAAAGTCACACCGCAGATAAAAGAGAAATTATATTTTGACCACAAAATGGGTAAAGACAGACAGGTTTACGGAACACAAAATGCCATGTTTTCGCTCCTAGGCACACATCTTCCGGGGATCATAATTACAAGCTGATTATAGGATGTGCTAGTGTGATTGACAATGTTTATATGTAGACAGAGGAGACGGTAAATGTGTTCTGCTCTTTGGGTTGATTGACATTAATAGATTTTACTAGTAGCTTATTCTCAGTTTTTTATTCTTTTACCAAAGTGGATTTTTTTTCCTCTACTGATTATTATACATATACTGTGTGTATATTTTATATATATATATATATATATATATATATATATATATATATATATATATATATATATATATATAGCATATATACACATATATATATTTTTTAAATCTATCCATATACAGTAAAACCTTGGATTGCGAGCATAATTCGTTCCGGAAGCATGCTTGTAATCCAAAGCACTTGTATATCAAAGCAAATTTTCCCATAATAAATAATGGAAACTCAGATGATTCGTTCCACAACCATTTACTCCTAGGGGGGGATTCCATCTGGGCCCCTTACAGGTGTACTGCCTGTACCCCCCTGATGGCGGCCCTGTCCCCATCCATCACCCTATTCCTACACCGCCTACCCTGCCCTCTTCCCCAGATTCACAGCTTCAATCAGGGCTGGACTGGGACAAAAATTTGGCCCTGGACTTCATCCAGACCGGCCCACTTTAATTCAATAAAATGCTGCCCCCCCCCCCCCCCGAAAAATCACGCCAACCAAAAGGCCCCTACATCCATTATTGTATATCATGAGAGGGTGAGAGAGAGGGAGGGTTGAGGGAGAGGGGGGTGAGTGTAAGAAAAAGAGAGTGAGTGTAAAAGAGAGGGGGTGAGTATAGGACCCCTTTTTACACTGAGGCATTTTTTAGGCGCGTTTGGGCTAAAAATAGAGCCTGTAAAGCGACTGAAAAACGCTTCCGCTGCAGTCCCAGTGTGAAAGCCTGAGTGCTTTCACACTGGGGGCTGCCAGGGCGTTAAAAAAAGTCCTCCAAGCAGCATCTCTTTTAAAAAACGGCCCACTGAGCCATCGGCCCACCGGGAAACTCCCTGTAGTCCCTATGGCCAGTCCATCCCTGGCTTCAATAGAAGTTTGACATAGACTATGTACCCTTCTCAGACCAGTATCAAGCTTTATACCTTTACTCTATCACTCTCACAGACTCGCCATGAGTCATTTTGCAATACTGTGAACTCGTACAGTATATCTCACCCTCTTTTTGTACTTGTTTAAAAAAAAATCTATAAAAAAAATGGCAATTAAAAATGGAATAAAAATTATTCAAACATAAAATATATATTAATAAAGAATATATAGTGTAGCGCTAAATGTTAAAATTAGTGAACTGGTGAAGTGATCACAAAATGAATAGATCAAGTATATCAAATATGTATGGTGGTGAGACCAAAAAATAAATACAATGATATAAAGTCCATGTATGGTGAACACACAGTGTTAAAAGGGGATTCTTCCAAATCACATTGGATACTGAATAACCAATTTGCCTGAATAATCCAATGTTGCTTCACACAAAGGAAAGATGGGGTACTCTTACCATGTGAGATGGACTCATCTGTTGTATAACAGTGGGTCCGATGTGCTTGTGGTCCTAAAAGACCAAAATCAATGCAGCGGGGTCTCACAGGATGACCAGACGATCTGGATGACTTCTCCTGAAGGCTGAAATGATGAACCAATGGGCTTTCTGCTGCAGAGTAGATGCGGGCCAGTTCATATAGACTCCAAAAAAAGAAACAAAAGAGTGCTCCAAATGGTGCAGGTCATAAAACCACTACAGGTTTATTATGATAAAAAATGGTCATACAAAAATTAGACAAAAAAATATAAAAGTGATCACATATGTAGAAATAAAAGCAGTATGGGGTGCAATACCCGACGCGTTTCGGCTCAGAAAGCCGCCAACAGGGGAATATCCCTGCACCCCCATACTGCTAGCTTTTATAACTAAAAAGATAGTTGGGACCCACCCTCTGAGGGCGGGGCCAGACAGGAAGTGATGTCACATCCTCCTTCACTCACAGAAAATTATGATTATCCTTGAGGATAAGCCCAAAATTGGTACGGACGAAAGGTTCAAATAGTCATTCTTTACTTCCTACTCCACCCAACACAGTGAAATTAAAAAGATTATAAATAGATACTGGAATGTATTACGCAGTGACAAAATTCTGGGACCTTCTCTACCAGTGTTGACTTTTTAAGTGTAAATCAAGCAAATTACTTTGTTTATAGGTATTGTCAGTGTTTCCATATCATGTTTATACTGTTAAAATATTCACTGTGTTAGTTTTCAATAGGAGTTCTGTAATTTCTCAGGTTGCCAGTAAAAAATGTGCCCCCGCCAGTAAATTTTCCATGTTTTGTCAGTAAAAAATGCTGCGGGAAGTTGGCAATCCTGCTCCTGACAGACCCTTGCATCTTTCATCCAGTGCTGCCCTGACTTTCTGGATTCTGATTCATGGGGAAAGCAAAAGAATTGTCCAAGGATCTGCGGGAAAAAGATAGTTGAACTGTAGAAAACAGGAAATGGATATAAAAAGATATCCAATGAATTGAGAATGCCAATCAGCAGAGTTCAAACTCTAATCAAGAAGTGGAAAATGAGGGGTTCTGTTGAAACCAAACCACGGTCAGGTAGACCAACTAAAATTTCAGCCACAACTGCCAGGAAAATTGTTGGGGAAAAACCTACAAATAACTTCAGGAGAAATACAGGACTGTATTGGCTACAAAACATGTGGCCGGTTCAAGATGCACAATAAGGAGGCACTTGAAGAAAGATGGGCTGCATGGTCGAGTCACCAGAAGAAAGCCATTACTATGCATATGTCACAAAGTATCCAGCTCACAATATGCCAAAACAGCACAGAGACAAGCCTCAAACCTTTTGCCACAAAGCCATTTGGAGTGATAACACCAACATTTTACTTTTTTTGGCCACAAACCATAAACGCTACATTTGGAGAGAACAAGGCCTATGATGAAAGGTCCACCATCCCTACTGTGAAACACGGAGGTAGGTCGCTGATGTTTTGAGGATGTGTGAACTACAAAGGCACAGGAAATTTGGTCAAAATTGTTGGCATGATGAATGTAGTAGGTTATCAAAAAATACTGGAGGAACATTTGCATTCATCAGCCAGGAAGCTGCGCATGAGATGTACTTGGACTTTCCAACATGACAATGATCCAAAACACAAGGCCAAGTCGACCTGTCATTGGCTACAGCAGAATAAAGTGAAGGTTCAGGAGTGGCCATCTCAATCTCCCGACCTCAATATCATTGAGCCACTTTGGGGAGATCTCAAAAGTGCCGTTCATGCAAGACAGCCCAAGTATTTACAGGAATTGGAGGCTTTTTGCCATCTGAGAAGAGAAAGAGCTTTATCCACAAATACCACAAAAGACTTCAAGCTGTCATTGATGTTAACCGGTTAAGACCCTGACCATTATGCAGGTTAAGGACCTGGCACCTTTTTGCGATTTGGCACTGTGTCGCTTTAACTGACAATTGCGCGGTCGTGCGACGTGGCTCCCAAACTAAGTTGATTTCCTTTTTTTCCCACAAATAGAGCTTTCTTTTGGTGGTATTTGATCACCTCTGCGGTTTTTATTTTTTGCAATTTAAAAAAAAAACAATATTTTTTACTTTTTGCTATAATAAATATCCCCCAAAAATATATATAAAAAAAATGTTTTCCTCAGTTTAGGCCGATATGTATTCTTCTACATATTTTTGTTAAAAAAAATCACAATAAGCGTTTATTGATTGGTTTTGTGCAAAAGTTGTAGCGTTTACAAAATAAGGGATAGTTTTATGGCATTTTTAATAATAATTATTATTTTTTTTTTTAATCCATAAAGATTTTATTGAAAGCAAACCGGTATGGACAATTATACAAATATAACCGTAATATCAACAGATAATGCAAGTCCTCACAAGAGGATATACAACAAAATGTATACATGAGGGAAGAAAAGCATGCATTAAGCATGGAAGACAGGTATCATAAAGCAGATACATACACCGTGTAAGTCATCTTAACCTTACATGTCTCACAAGGGGGATGCGTAGTCAGACGCTCCAGAAGCAGTATATGCACTGGTTATTACGTAAGATGCCCCTTATGTCCTTCTAGAGCTAACCGTCTACCTAGATCCCCTGACTACTTTTACAAAGTCCCATATTCACCCTTTGGATCCTCTTTGTACAAGTGGGATGGGTGAGGGGTCGACCCGGGATACCCCGTCCACCTCCGACACCCAGCCCCGATATACCTGTTATAGAGAAGAGAAAGAGAGATGAGGAGAGAAGAGTGGAAAAAAAGAAAGAAGAAAGATAGAGAGAAAGAGAGGGAGAGAAAGAGAAAGAGAGGGAGAGAGAGAGAAGAAAAAAAAAAAAAAACCAAGGGATGGGGGAGGGGGGGGAGAAGGGGGGGGTATTCAACACAGGGGAGAAGGGGGGAGGGTAGAGGAGGTAAGTGGGAAGGCCCCTTACCCCACATCACAGTAAAAAGCGGCATATAGTAATAGTGTCATAAACCAGACTTCATTCAGCTATTTCCTTCAGGATCTTATTTAGCCTGTATGCTGTATAAGGGCTTGGTACTCTGCTGAGTTCCGAAATTCCAACCACTCGTTCCAGACAGAAGTGAAGCTAGAGATTCTATCATATGCAGTACTTATCAGCTCCTCCATCGCTGCAATACGGTCGATGCGTGCCATCCATTCTTTGACAGTGGGAGGCTCTGTGGCTCTCCAGTGAACAGGAACACATAGTCTGGCCGCATTAATCATATGAATCGCTACAGAGTTGCGATACCGTTGTTTGGCAATTTTCGAAAGATGAAGAAGATACTGTGCTGATGAAAACTCCAGGGGGAGCGTAGAGACCGTTGTCGTCACATCATGCACCGTTTGCCAATACGGCTGGATCAGAGGACATTCCCACCAAATGTGAAGGAAGGTGCCCAGGGCCTTTCCACACCTCCAGCACCTATCCGGTACGGAGGGGGAAAACTTGTGTACTACATCTGGTGTCCTATACCACCGCGTCCTAATCTTGTATCCACTTTCTTGAATGTTCACACACAGTGAGCCTTTAAAGATACACCAATTGATCTTCTCCCAATCTTTCATCTCAACTGTTCTACCCAGCCGGGTTTCCCAGGAGGTTTGTTCCGCCTGCATAGCCACAAAGGGTGCCCTATACATAGATGCGTATAGCATCGAAATCACATGCCTCTGAGGCGACTTACTAGAGCAAAGTGACTCGAGTACCGTGGGGGATTTCGTAAAACTGTCCCTGATCTTTGGATCATCCAAAAAGTGTCTCAGCTGGAAATACGCAAACAAAGGAAATTTCTTTGTCCGGGACATTTTCTCAAGTTCTTTCAAAGACAGGAACCTATCCCCTGAAAAGAAATGTTTGGCCAGCATATCCACATGTGGCCATTCAGCCATCAGGTAGCTATCATCTCGTCCCGGGATAAATAATTATTTTTTACTAGTAATGGCGGCGATCAGCATTTTTTTCGTGACTGTGACATTATGGCGGACACATCGGACACTTTTGGCACATTTTTGGGACCATTGTCATTTTCACAGCGAAAAGTGCTATAAAAATGCACTGATTACTGTGAAAATGCCAATGGCAGTGAAGGGGTTAACCACTAGGCGCTGTAGGGGTTAAGTGTGACCTAATGTGTGTTTCTTACTGTAGGGGGGCGCGGCTAGACGTGTGACGTCACTGATCATCATTCCCTATGATAGGGAACAGACGATCACTGCCACTGCCACAGAGAAGAACGGGGAAGGTTTGTTTACACTCACCTCTCCCCGTTGTTCAGCTCCTGTGACCCGATCGCGGGACACCGGCGGCGATTTGGTCTGCGGGTCCCGCGGGCGCGGAACTACGGACCGGGTCGCGAGCGCGCCGCCGGCTGGGCTCTTAAAGGGGACGTACCTGTACGTCCATGTGCCCAGCCGTGCCATTCTGTCAACGTATATTGTCGTGCGGCGGTCCTTAAGTGGTTAAAGGCGGCAATACATGGTATTAAGAACTGGGGTATGTAAACTTTTGATCAGGGTAATTTGGGTAGTTTCTGTTGCCATTATGATTTAAAAATAGTAAACACAGTTGATTGATAATAAATGGCTTCAGCCAAACACTAACCACGAGCGAAAGAAAAAAAAATTGTGTTATCATTCATATTCTCTGAAAAATGGGCAAGAAATTGTAAATTCTGCCAGGGTATGTAAACTTATGAGCACAAATGTATATATATATATAAATTAGTTATTCTATGTTAATGGGAACATTGGGCCAGATTCAGGTACAAATGCGTCGGCGTAACGTATCGTCTTTACGTTACACCGCCGCAAGTTTTCAGCGCAAGTGCCTGATTCACCAAGCACTTGCGTGTAAACTTTCGGCGGCGTAGCGTAAAGCCATCCTAATTCAAATGGGGCGTGTACCATTTAAATTAAGCGCGCTCCCGCGCCGAACGTTCTGCGCATGCTCCGTTTGCAATTTTCCCGCCGTGCTTTGTGCGAAATTACCGCGCCCCGACGTGTTTGTGAATGGTGACGTGCGTAACGTACTTACGCCAAAAAAAAAAAATTAAAAATCGACGCGGGAACGACGGCCATACTTTAACATGGCTGGTGTAAAATTAAGCCATGAAAAAGCTGGCTTAACTTTGCGACGGGAAAAAACGACTTGCGACGACGTAACGCACGCGAGTACCTTCATGGATCGCCGTAAAAGCTAATTTGCATACCCGACGCTGGAAAACGACGCAAACTCCACCCAGCGGCGGTCGAAGTATTGCAGCCTAAGATCCGAAGGCGTACAAAGCCGTAAGCCTGTCGGATCTTAGCCAAAAGCCGTCGTATCTTGTTTCTGAATCACAAATTAAGATACGACGCGGCAAATTTGAAAATACGCCGGAGTATCAGTAGATACTCCGGCTTATTTCTTCTGTGAATCTGGCCCATAGTTACACAGTTAGTCAGGTTGAAAAAAGACACAAGTCCATCCAGTCCAACCACAAAAAAAATAAAAAGTAAAAAAATAAACAAACAAAATAAAAAACATAAACAAATATGTAACAAATATAAAGTAGTCGGTATCCCCATTCGTCTACAAATGTAGAAATACACTCTAAATATATGTAACCTAGTTTTTTATAGCCTATATACTGTATATTCTGTACATTCTTTCAGTTATACAAATAAAAATAGTTTAACAACCTCTGGTTCAGATGCACCAGCACAAACATAATCAGGATTGATTAGACATAATTAATTAGTCAGTGTTTATGACCAAGGAATAATTAGTCTTATCACAGGAGCCCGAGAACAGAAGGAAAACATATGTCTGCGAGTTCCAGAAATGAATTACAATGAGAAAAATGAGTTTAAAGGAAACCATGTGCCACTTATTTCTTAACTGATCATTCTAGGTTCCGAGGCATTCAACTTAGCAATGATATTTAAAGAAGAATTCCAGGTATGGATATGTTACACTTAGTTACATAGGGCCAGATCCTCAAAAACCCAGCGCAACGTAATTTTTGGCATTTAAGTTACACCGCCGCAAAATCTCTACCTAAGTGCCCGATCCACAAAGCACTTACCTAGAAATTTTGAGCGGTGTAACTTAAATCCGTCCGGCGCAAGGCGTTCCTCTTCAACAGGGGGCGATTCCCATTTAAATTAGGCGCGCTCCCGCGCCGGCCGTACTGCGCATGCTCGTGACGTCATTTTCCCGAGGTGCATAGCGCGAAATTACGTTACGCCGAGCTTTGTGGATCGCGACGGGTCAATAAAGTTGCGTCGGGAAAAAAAAAAAGATACGGTGAAAAAAAAAAAATTCAAAACAAAAAAAAAAATCGCGTCGCTGGACAGAAGGGTCTGTTTTTACAAGGTGTAAACAGTTTACACTTTGTAAAAGCAGCCCTAATTTTGCGTTTGCAAACTAAAACTTACGGAGAAAAAACGAAGCTGAAAAGCTTTGTGGATCTCCGTAAGTGCTAATTTGCATACCTGAGGCGGCATTTCGACACGAAATGCCCCCAGCGGCGGATGCGGTACTGCATCCTAAGATCCGGCAGTGTAAGTCCCTTACACATGTCGGATCTTCTGCCTAACTATGGAAAACTGATTCTGTGGATCAGTTCCATAGTTAGAAACAGGGATACGACGGCGTAACAGCAGTTACGCCGGCATATCCCTTTTGAGGATCTGGCCCATAGGGCCAGATTCAGAGAAGAGATACGACGGCGTATATCCTGATACGCCGTCGTATCTCTTGTCGTATCTATGCGGCTGATTCATAGAATCAGTTCCGCATAGATAGCCCTAAGATCCAACAGGTGTAACTGACTTACACCGTCGGATCTTAGGATGCAATACTTCGGCCGCCGCTGGGGGGAGTTTGCGTCGTATTCCAGCGTCGGGTATGCAAATTAGCTTTTACAGCGATCCACGAAGGTACTCGTGTTCGTTACGTCGGCGCAAGTCTTTTTTTCCCGTCGCAAAGTTAAGTGTGCTATTAACATGGTGTAAAATTACTCCACCATGTTAAAGTATGGCCGTCGTTCCCGCGTCGATTTTGAATTTTTTTTTCCCGATTTTGAACGTCGCGATTCACAAAATTGTCGGGCCGCCGTAATTTCGCGCAAAGCACGTAGGGAAAATTGCGAACGGAGCATGCGCAGAACGTCTGGCGCGGGAGCGCGCCTAATTTAAATGGTACACGCCCCATTTGAATTGGGCGGGCTTGTGCCGGACGGGTTTACGTTACACCGCCGCAAGTTTACAAGTAAGTGCTTTGAGGATCAGGCACTTACACTGAAAACTTGCGGCGGTGCAACGTAAACGGGTTACGTTGCGCCACCGCAATTGTACCTGAATCTGGCCCATTGTTCCAACTTAGAATTATGTAACTACAATGCCTTGAAAAAGTATTCATACCCCTTGAAATTGTCCACATTTTGTCATGTTACAGCCAAAAACGTAAATGTATTTTATTGGGATTTTATGTGATAGACCAACACAATGTGGCACATAATTGTGAAGTGGAAGGAAAATGATAAATGGTTTTTATTTATTTTTTACAAATAAATATGTAAAAGTGTGGCGTGCATTTCTATTCAACCCCCTTTTACTCTGATACCCCTAACTAAAATCTAGTGGAACCAATTGCCTTTGGTAGTCACCTAATTATTAACCGGTTAAGGACCGCCGCACGACTAAATACGTCGGCAGAATGGCACGACTGGGCTTCTGAAAGGGGACGTACCTGTACATCCATATGCCCACCCGATCCTGTGCTCCGTGACCGCGCCCGCGGAACCCGCGGACCCGATTGCCGCCGGTGTCCCGCGATCGGGTCACAGAGAGGAAGAACGGGGAGAGGTAAGTGTAAACAAACCTCTCCCCGTTCTTCCTAGTGAGCCTGTCACTGATCGCAGCCCCCCCTCAGTGTCCATCAGTGCCACCCCACAGTGCCCATCCATGCCCAGTGCCCACCTATCAGTGCCCATCTGTGCCACCCATAAGTATCCATCAGTGCCACCCATAAGTGCCGCCCATGAGTGCCCATCTGTGCCGCCTATGAGTGCCCAGTGACGCCCATGAGTGCCCATCAGTGCCGCCCATGAGTGCCCATCAGTGCCGCCTATGTGTGCCCATCAGTGCCGCCTATGTGTGCCCATTAGTGCCGCCTATGAGTGCCCATCAGTGCCGCATACCAGCGCCGCCAATCAGTGCCACCTCATCTGTGCCCGTCAGTACTACCTCATCGATGTCCATCAGTGCCATCTCATCGGTGCCCATCAGTGCCGCCATATCAGTGCCCGTAATTGAAAGAGAAAATTTACTTATTTACAAAAAAATTAACATAAAAAAAAAAAAACATATTTTTTTTTTCAAGATTTTCAGTCTTTTTTTAGTTGTTGCGCAAAAAAAAAACGCAGAGGTGATCAAATACCAACAAAAGAAAGCTCTATTTGTGGGGAAAGAAGGACGCCAATTTTGTTTGGGTACAGTGTAGCATGACCGCGCAATTGCCATTCAAAGTGCGACAGTGCTGAAAGCTGAAAATTGGCTTGGGCGGGAAGGTGCGTAAGTGCCCGGTATGGAAGTGGTTAAAGTATATGTAAAGCCGAATACTAAAATGTTATATAAGCTTTAACAACATATAAATAATAGATTACAATGACCCTTTAAATGTGTCATCTGTATAAAGATGTGCTATATACAGGTCTAATTCAACACCCCCCCCCCCTGACTGTAATCTTTGTGTTATATCTTATTTTGTACAAAAATAAAAGGCAGCTTGCGTCAGGCGCAGTATGGAGGGGGGGGAGGAGGGGGTTAATGTCACTCTAGAGATTCGGGCACAGTGAAATTTATGGTGCCGATGGTAGAGCATCTGTAGCATATGTATTATTATGGCATGCTGGCTTCACAGTTTCTCTCTGCTTTATAAAGTGATCCGGATTCAGCTAATAGGAAACAGAATAGGATGTCTCCAGGCAGGAGTGATGAGGACAGTAATATATCTTCTACCTAGAGGGAAAGTTTAAAAATATAGCTTAAAGCAAAGCTGTCACCTCGACTTGCAAACTAACCTCCTTCTTCCCTGGGTGCACGGCGAGCACCCTTGGGTAACATAACTTCCATCACCAGCCTTATGACATTAATCTCCCAAGACACATATGGAAGGCAATGAGCTGTCTAGTCACCTTCAAAATGGAATAATCGCTTTCATTTTTGGCCATCTTGTGGGGCTGATCATGCGAGCTTATCTACCTCTGGGGCCGGATTCAGATAGGTTAGCGGATCTTTAGATCTGATTTACGATCCGCCGCCGCAAGTTTTTGAGGCGAGTGCTTACCTCAAAACTTGCGGCGGCATATCGTAAATCCCCCGGCGGAATTCAAATTCTGCGGCTAGGGGGAGTGTACTATTCAAATCAGGCGCGTCCCCGCGCCGATCGAACAGCGAATGCGCCATCCGGAAATTTTCCCAGCGTGCATTGCTCCAAATGACGTCGCAAGGACGTCATTGGTTTCGACGTTTACGTAAATTACGTCCGGCCGTATTCGCGAACGACTTACGCAAACGACGTAAAAAATTCAAAACTCGGCGCGGGAACGACGGCCATACTTAACATAGGATACGCCGCACTTACCCCTGCTATAGCAGGGGTAACTTTCCGCCGAAAAAAGCTGAACGCAAACGACGTAAAAAAAAAAGCGCCGGGCGGTCGTTCGTTTCTGAATCGGCGTAAATGCTCATTAGCATATTTGACACGTAAAAGACACGGAAGCGCCACCTAGCGGCCGGCCTGGAATTGCAGCCTAAAATCCGACGGTGTAAGTCACTTACACCTGCCGGATCTTAGGGAAATCTATGCGTAACTGATTCTATGAATCAGTCGCATAGATACGACCGGCCGGCCTTGGAGATACGACGGCATATCAGGAGATACGCCGTCGTATCTCCTATCTGAATCTGGCCCCTGGTCTTTAGATAAGTCTTAACCATTAAAAGTTATGCCTGATTCCCAAACCTAACCTCAATCACAATGCACACAGATCCATAGCTCCGCTCAAGTCTGGCCAATATAGTCTCCCCCTTTTCCATTGAAAATATGAAGGAATATCAGTCGCACTGTCACGAGCTGGACAGGGGGCTTCTCTTGCACCTCTTGCCCAACACCCCTGATAGTGATGACAGGAGGTGTAAAGACACAGAGTGGCATGAGGGCCGGTGTAGCAGGCAGTGCAGGTTGGTTCTTGCCGGAAACAGATAGCCATAGTTTACCAGATGGGAACCAGGAGCTGGAACACTTTGACACTTGATCGGCAGACAAGAAAGTAGTCTGGACACAAGGCAGAAGGTCATCAAGAGCCAGGCAGCGAGATACATATACATCATGCAGAGGTCGAGTTAGGATACAAGTGGAGATCAATACACAGTTGGGCAGGGAAGTACAGGAACATCAGGTAGAGGCACAGTCAGTATACAAGCTGAGATCAGTACATAGTTGGGCAGCGAGGTACAGCAACATCAGGTAAAGGCAGAGTCAGGATACAAGCTGAGATTAGTACACAGTCAGGCAGCAAGATACAGGGATATCAGGCAGAGGCAGAGTCAGGATACAAGCTGAGATCGGAACACAGTTGGGCAGCAAGGTATAGGAACATCAGGTAGAGGCACAGTCAGGGTACAAGCTGAGTTCGGTACACATTCAGGCAGCGAGGTACAGGAACACCAGGTAGAGGCATAGTCAGGATACAAGCCAAGATTGGTACAAAGTCAGGCAGCAAGGTACAGGAACATCAGGCAGAGGCACAGTCAGGATACAAGCAGAGATCAGTACACAGCCAGGCAGCAAGGTACAGGAACATCAATCAGAAGCACATTTAGGATAGAATCTGGGATAGGTACACAGTCAGGCAGCGAGGTATAGGAACATCAGGTAGAGGCAGAGTCAGGATACAAGCTGAGATCAGTACACAGTCAGGCAACGAGGTACAGGAAGATTAGGCAGAGGCACAGTTAGGATACAAGCTGAGATCAGTACACAATCAGGCAGCAAGGTAGAGGAACATGAGGCAGAAGCACAGTCAGGATACAAGCTGAGATTGGTACACAGTCAGGCAACGAGGTACAGGAGTGAAGGACAGGATCACAGTCAGAACACAAGCCGAGGTCACAGCAGGCAGGCAGAAATCCAAAGACAGGTCAGGGATAGGAATGAGCCGAACACCCCCCTGTTCGGTTCGCACCAGAACCTACAAACACACCAAACGTTCGTGTGAACTTTAGAACCCCGTTAAAGTCTATGGGACTCGAACATTTGAAATCAAAAGTGCTAATTTTAAAGGCTAATATGCAAGTTATTGTCCTAAAAAGTGTTTGGGGACCTGGGTCCTGCCCCAGGGGACATGTATCAATGCAAAAAAAAAGTTTTAAAAAGGGACGTTTTTTTCGGGAGCAGTGAATTTAATAATGCTAAAAATGAAATAATAAAAGTGAAATATTCCTTTAGATTTCGTACCTGGGGGGGTGTAAAGTAAGCATGTAAAATAGCGCATGTTTCCCATGCTTAGAACTGTCCCTGCACAAAGAGTCATTTCTGAAAGAAAGAAAGTCATATAAAACCGTCAAATTTACTCCCTAAGATACAACGCCTCAATGCCTGCGACGTGAACGTAACCTACGCCCAGCCCCACTCACGTACGACTTACGTAAACGACGTAAAATCCAACGGCTGTTCCGTCGTCCAAACCTTTGCATGGGATGCGCCTCCTATAGGTGGAATAACTTTACGCCGGAGGTATGCCTTACGTTAACGGCGTATACTACTGCGACGGGCGCAAGTACGTTCGTGAATCGGCGTATCTCGGTCATTTGCATATTCGACGCATAAATCAATGGAAGCGCCCCTTGCGGCCAGCGTAAATATGCGCCCAAGATACGACGGCGTAGGAGACTTACGTCGGTCGGATGGAGCCAAAATTCAGGCGTATCTTATTTGAAGAATCAGGCCTATAGATACGACGGCGCATCAGTGCACTTACCCGCCGTATCAGAAGATATGTCGGCGTAAGTGCTTTCTGAATCCGGCTATATATGTTTTACGTTGTTATCTTAAGTAATGACAAAATTATCTGCAAAAAAATAGTCTAATGCCCCATACAGACGGTCGTTTTTTGTGATGAAAAAAAAATGACGTTTGAAGTGATGAAAAAAAACGACATTTTTGAAACTTCATTTTCAAAAACGATGTAGCATACACACCATCATTTTGAAAAATGATGAACAAAGTGACGGCACTCTAAAGGGGAAGTTCTATTCGCCTTGAGGCTGCTTTTAGCTGGTTACTTGTTAGTAAAAGATGATTCGTGCTTTTTTGTCTGTTAAAGCGTGATGAATGTGCTTACTCCATTATGAATGGTAGTTTTACCTCCCGTCTCAAAACTTGCTTCTGGGCATGTGCGGGTTTAAAAACGTCGTTTTGCCCACACACTATCATTTTCATTGACACAAAAAATGACATTTTGAAAAACGACACAAAAAATTCGAGCATGTTCGAATTTTTTTTTGGTCGTTTTTCTGAAGACATAAAACGACATTTTCCCCACACACTATCATTTTAAATGACGTTTTCAAAAACGTCATTTTTTTTCATCACAAAAAACGATCGTCTGTATGCGGCATCAAATTAAAAAAATTCTCTGGTCCATAATGGGAAAATATGTGTGAGAGCCAAAGTGGTTAAGAAGGTTATAACAAGGGCCTCTTCCCCACAACCCTGACTGGTGGTTGTAGAGGTCTTTAGCTAGGGGGCTTGTCAGAATCTAGAAGCCCTCTTTACCAATAAGACAGCATACTAATCCCCCATGTGTATTATATCCACTGATTGTGGGTGCCAAGCTCCTGTGGAAATTATTAATATTATTTGTATTAGGAGTATTTATTTATTTATTTATTAATTTTCCTTTAAAGATGAACCTCCCCTTTAATGGACGTTGATGAGATCTACTTCCATTTACCTGCTTCATATCAACATTTAGTCATGTAAAAATAAATAGATAGATAGATAGATAGATAGATAGATAGATAGATAGATAGATAGATAGATAGATAGATAGATAGATAGATTTCTGTTTATTTATTTTTCTATAAATATTACAATAAAGATAAAAACAATCTTATCACAGTGCTAATATCTGCCCTAATACCCATGTGTACAGCCTCACAATTACCATTCTTTCAAGAAATGTCAAGAATTATGTCCGTCTTCATTACTTGGATGGCTCCTGCTTCGATGAGAATATGCAAGTATCACATGTGTTTGCCTTTTTCTTTCAATTATTCCTTGAGCGAATACCTACCTCTGTGTCAGTTTCTAAAACCGTACACCAATTAATTCTGAAACCTGTCATTGAACACAAGCTTCATTTCCGTTTCTTTGTTTTGTTTTTAATTGTAGTGTTAAAATTGCTACAAAAATGTTTGTTTTTTTTCTCTTTTTTTTATTTTCAGTGTTCAATATCAACAACATCCTACACAATCCAGTTCAATTGATCCTACCCCATCAACATCTTTGCATGGGGAGAACCTGCAAAATTCCCCTCTGGCAAATATCTTAATGCGTGACTTACTGCCTAATTGCCTGAGAATATTATAAGAACAAGTTCTTGGCCTGAGCTAATTTAACCCTTGAGAACTCACAAACAAGGAAGACACACAGAAATTAAAGGCTTACACTAACAATTTACAATCTACACACTTGAGAGTGTCTTTAGAAGGAAGTTATATTGGTTTTGGGGCAAATTTCCAATTTTTTCAATTTATACGTTTTAAAACCTACAGTATTAACATTTTTTTTTTTTTTTTTTACTATGAGAGGACAGCAGAAGCATTTCTGATTTCATTTATCTCTCACTAAAACACAGATTACAAAAACAAAAATAATAATTATTCAGCTGGATGTGTAAACTGATCTTCACCTATTCTGCAAACAATGGTTAAAGTCAACCTGGTAAACACATGGAAAGTACTGATGCTTAAAGTGAAGCCATAAAAATAAGAAAGAACAATAAAAATGAAAAATTCCTTTAAATATAGTGCCTAGATCAGGGATATGCAATTAGCGGACCTCCAGCTGTTGCAAAACTACAAGTTCCATCATGCCTCTGCCTCTGGGTGTCATGCTTGTGGCTGTCAGTCTTGCTATGCCTCTTGTAGTTCTGCAACAGCTGGAGGTCCGCTAATTGCATAGCCCTGGCCTAGGGGGTCTCCTTAGTCTGCCTGTAAAGTGGCACATCTGTACCCTGTATAGAACCTGCTGCAGCAATAAGGACATTTATAAAGTTTAAAAAAAAAACATGTTCCCTGCAAGCTCTATTTATTTTGTCAACAGTTGCTTGGGGAGCCAGTCTGTATGATAAAGCCATAATTTAGTGCTTAGAGATTAGAGATTTTTTAGATAAATTCTGGTTTCTCTTTTACAGACTTTGAATAGAAGTAACAGGTGTGGAAAAATTGGGATTTGGGTGTTGGTGGTGCCTTCAAACTGTAACCTTATATAGGTATTCTTGATGAAAGCAAGAATTGGCCTTGCTGTCCAAAATTGTAATGATATGCCTCGGCCAAACAGTTGCAAAAAAAATGGTCTTTGCGTTTCGGTGGTGCTGCAGTGTTTCTCAACCCTTTAGTGCTGTGACCCCTTGATAAAATGTTCCAAGTTGTGGGGACCCCTAACAGTAAAGTTATTTTCGTAGCGTGGGTTGTCAGCACCCAAGGCAAGACAAGTAATTTGTGCCCCTAACCCACGGACATTTAGCGCTCCCCGAGTCCCCTCCACTCGTACAGTATTAAAACCTCATATGGTACATTTTAGGATATACCACTCTTTCTCTTTGTTCTCTTTTCCCTTTTATCTCTCGCAATCCTAATTTCTTCTTTTTTTTCCCACCCATCCCTCTCTCTAGCCGTCTTTCTTGTTTTTTCTCTTATTCCTTCTCTCCTTTTTCTTTCTTCCTCCCCCTCTTTTCCTCTCCCTTCCATGTATTCTCTATTTTTATTCCTTCTCTTACTCCTTGATGGGGGGCAATGGGATTAGTGCTGAGGGGAGTTCTGATCAGCCAACTTAGGTGCTCTTCATCAAGGTCATCTGCTGATCTAAGAACTGTAGTGGGGACTTTTAATGGCAACTATAATCACAAGTAGTGTTACCCTCTGAAAAAAAAAATGATCCTGGACTGCCACACTCTGATGAGCGATTTATTGAAACAAAATAAACAAAGAATACAATCCAAAGCTGTATGACATCCAAAAATTCATGCAACACTGCATTCAATAGTAGGAAGTGGACGCAGGGGGGAAAAGGCTAACATGTTTCACATCATGGATAGATGCTTAGTCATAGCTCAGTGTTACCCACTGTGTCTTCGACTTTGTGGTGTCTCGTAGCAGTGACACCTATGCTGAAATCCGGAGATAGGGTCTCCTCCAACCCCTCCCACCTCACAATCCAGTCAGCTGACCTTTAGTCTCTTTCCCCCAGACATGCCGTGAACTGAATAGGCGGCTGCAAAGAGGCTGAGTGGGCGGCCGTGGGCTTTAAGAACAGCCCAGCTGGGTGGCCACAGGCATCAGAGACAGCCCTGCTGGGGAGCCGCAAATAGGCTGGGAGAGTGGTGCGGGCTTCAGGAACATCCCAGGATTTGGTGACCCCTGGCAAATCATCATTTGACCCCCAGGTTGAGAACCATTGCTATAGAGGTACTCTTGAAAGGCTACCTAGGTCCACCTCTGGATGATGACCATTTGACCTTCAACTTACATTTGCAAGGTTGGTGATATCAATGGGATGGGAGGATCGCACTTTAGGACACCGGTGTTTCATGGACTTGAACAGATCTGATAAGTATATCTAACATTCGGTGTGGAAACAGTACATTTCCTTGTGACTTTGCTGGATTATATAATCACTTGTGATTGGTAACCTGAGAAGCCTTAATAGAGGACTTTCCACACAGTAAGAGGGAGGTTATGGAGGATTGTCTACGTATTCCACAATATCCTCTCATCTATACAAACCTCACACATTATACATTATACCTCCTCTGGACCCCTGTTACTAAGCTGTATATCTGCCACTTCACTACATTTTACTATCTACCAACCTGTTCTTTAATCTGCTTTTCAGCATATACTGAATGATCTGTTCGTATTTGCCAATATATATGCACTGGGCACACCCTAATCACCCTGTGTGGGGCAGATTCCCCCCTTTTAACCCCTGATATTTTACCAAAGCCCTCTAAAAAAAATAATAATAATAAAATAGTAAAAAAATAATAAACTAATAGTAAATAAAAATAAAAACTGACACATCCACTTCTCTATTGACGCCGTCGGTATATATACGCATGCACGCACCTGCATATGTGTTTGAGCTTTGATGTGCATACTAGACATGTGCGGTTCGTTTTGTTCCGTTCCGAAGTAAAATTCTGACAAGTTTTCGTTATTCAGAAATTTGGATTTTTCCGAATTTAAGAATTAGAATAGTACCAAATTTAAATGAATCTGAAATAATGTAAAAAAAATTGGAGGCAATTCGAATTCAAATAGTTTTTGAAAACTTTTAGAATTCAAAAAGTTTTCAAATTTCCAGAGAGAATTCAAGAGAATAAAATAGAATAGATTTCTATTTCTATATTTTCTATTCTTTTTGGAAATTCAAAAACTATTGGAAATTGATTCGAAAACTTTTTGAATCAATTTCGAAAACGAATAAACAAAATTAATTCAGAAAATGAATTACTGTATTTATCGGCGTATAACGCGCACAGGCGTATAACACGCACCCTAACTTTAAAAGGGAAGTTTAAGGAAAAAAACTTTCCACAGACCCCTGCGTATAAGGCCTCGTACACACCACCGGATCTATCCGCTGGAATTTATCCGCAGATCAGTTCCAGCGGATAGATCCGGTGGTGTGTACGTCCGAGCGGATATTTTTCCGCGGATATATTTCCGGCCGATGGACTTCCAGCGGATATAAATTTCTTATGCCGGGTACACACGAGAGGATTTATCCGCGGATACGGTCCTCCGGACCGTTTCCGCAGATAAATCCTCTGAGGATTTCGATCCGCTGGAGTGTACTCACCATCGGATCGAAATCCGCACCAAATTCACACTGCGGTCACGTGTTGCGCCGTCGCCGCGATGATGACGCGGCGATGTGCGCGACGCTGTCATATAAGGATATCCACGCATGCGTCAAATCATTACGACGCATGTGAGGGATGGGTTCGGACGGATCGATCCGGTGAGTCTGTACAGACCACCGGATCGATCCGCTGGAGCCGATTCCAGCGGATAGATTTCTTAGCATGCTAAGAAATTGTTATCCGCTGGAAATCGGTCGGCCCGAAATATATCCGCGGATAAATATCCGCTGGATCATACACACCAGCGGATCTATCCGCTGAAACCGATCCGCGGATCAATTTCAGCGGATCGATCCTTTCGTGTGTACGGGGCTTAGCATGCTAAGAAATCTATCCGCTGGAATCCTGTCCAGCGGATTGATCCGGTGGTCTGTACAGACTCACTGGATCAATCCGTCCGCTCCTCTCCCTCGCATGCGTCGTAATGATTCGACGCATGCGTGGAAGTCTTTATCTTCCAGCGTCGCGCACGTCGCCGCGTCATCATCGCGGCGACGGCGCGACACGTCACCGCGGATGGATTCTGCGTGGATTTCGATCTGATGGTTAGTACAACCATCAGATCAAAATCCGCCAGAGGATTTATCCGCGGGAACGGTCCGGAGGACCGTTTCAAGCGGATAATCCTCTTGTGTGTACGGGGCCTTACACGCAGGCACAGTTTCCCCTCTATTTTCAGGGTAAAAAAGTGAGTGTTATACGCCAATAAATACAGTAAACGAATTGAAAAAACTAAAACAAAACAAATTTTTTCGATCTCCACATGTCTAGTGCACACCCTAATGCAATAGGCTGTGCACACCTATGCTATGTACATAACCCTATGCAAATAAATAAATATATAGAATTAACGAAAAAAACACCAGAGTGTCCCTTGATTATAAATAACATGATTAATGCTTTTCTGGTGTTAGACTTCTTTATACAAATCTGAGGGACTGCAAAGCGATCAATAGAATCTCATCAGCAGCACATATTCCAATTACACCAGCATTCCCCTGTATATGAAAACCAGCTCGAGGGATTGATCAGGGTTTTTTGGTTTTGCAGAAAACAGGGATATTTAGTCAAAGGTGTCAGTACTGGCAATGCGGGGCTTGAAATATGTGGCAAGCAACATCTTAAATAACACATCTAATTACAACATTGTAGCCATAAGCTAAAAAGATATGACAATTCTACATCTAATTTACTTGTATTTATATGTATTGATTTGTCATTTTTACAGTTACCAAATCTATAACTTGTAATAGTATTACTCCATAAATGGGCAATAATGTCACAGACAACCTCTTCCCGGAGTCCCCTGGGCACATAGGCCCAAGCCAAGTACAATTGGTCGATGCAGGGAATTGCGAGAACCAGGAAGTTAAAGCATCTGAGGAGAGGGCCCCACAATCTGGAGAGTGTAAATGTTTATTAGTCACCACATCCCTAGAGTTTGTATTTAGTAGGATTTGTATACCACTTGCATGTGGTTTTTATCCTTTAGGACACTTACTGATGTCCTGATTTGACTTATTTAATACAATTATTATATTTTTTCAACAATTTATGTGTTTGTGTCACCTTAAAAGTCCCACCCTTGAGGGGTTATTCCTTGTTTTTTTTTTTAAAGCATCTGAGCGCTACACATCAAAAACGCTATTTAAATAATTTTTTATATCTAAAGCAAAGTCCCCCATACGTCAATGTCTCTGTGATGTAATTTTCAGAGAAATCATTTTGAAAAACACCCCCCAGCAGTTCTGGCCGTGGCTATCTTAAAGTGATATTAAAGGTTCAGTTTTTATTTTTTTTAAATAACAAACATGTCATACTTGCCTCCACTGTGCAGTTCATTTTGCACAGAGTGGCCCCGATCCTCGTCTTCTGGGGTCCCACAGCAGCTCTGGCAGCTCCTCCCCGCAATCGCTAACCCCCTCTGGAAAGCTCTCTTCCGAGGGGGTTACCTTGCGGGCGCGCTCCCGTGTTATAAACACAGCGTCCATAACCACCGAGGGTATGACTCGGCCCCGCCCCCCGGAGGCCACATCATTATATTTGATTGTCAGCAGTGGGAGCCAATGGCTGGCAGGCTTAACCGCTTGCCGCCCATGGGGGCACGCAGATATGCATATGCAGCATGGCACGGGCAGGCAAAAGGACGTACCTGTACGTCCCCTTTAAGAAGCGGTTGTTGCGGACTCGATCACCGCGGGCATACCCGCGATTTTCTCGCGGGGAGATAGAACGGGGAGATGTTAGTGTAAACACATCTCCCCGTTCTGCCTAGTGACACTGTCACTGATCGTGTTCCCTGTCATCAGGAACACGATCAGTGACGTGTCACAGCAAGCCACGCCCCCCTACAGTAAGAATCACTCCTTAGGGAACACTTAACCCCTACAGCGCCACCTAGTGGTTAACCCATTCACTGCCTGTGTCATTTTCACAGTAATGAGTGCATTTTTATAGCACTGATCGCTGTTAAAATGACAATGGTCCCAAAAGTGTGTCAAAAGTGTCCGATGTGTCTGCCATAAAGTCGCAGTCACGATAAAAATAGAAGATCACCGCCATTACTAGTAAAAAAGAAAATATTAATAAAAATGCTATAAACTATCCCCTATTTTGCAGACTCTATGGGCCAGATTCACATACATTCGCGGCAGCGTAACGTATGTCATTTACGTTACACCGCCGCAAGTTTTCAGTGCAAGTGCTTGATTCACAAAGCACTTGCCTGTAAACTTGCGGCGGCATAGCGTAAAGCCGTCCGGCGCAAGCCCGCCTAATTCAAATGGGGCGTGTATCATTTAAATTAGGCGCGTTCCCGCGCCGAACGTACTGCACATGCTCCGTTTCGAAATTTCCCGCCGTGCTTTGCGCGAAATGACGTCGCACCGACGTAATTTTTTGAACGGCGACGTGCCTTACGTCCTTTCCTATTCCCGTACGTCTTACGCAAAAAAAAAAAAATAACGGGAACGACAGCCATACTTTAACATGGGCTGTCTATTTTTACACCACCTAAAATAGCAATCGCAACTTTACGACGGGAAAAGCCGACTAGCGACGACGTAAGAGAATGCGACTAACGCCTGTACCTTCGTGGATCGCCGTAAACAGCTAATTAGCATACCCAACGCGGAAAACGACGCGAACTCCACCCAGCGGGCGCCGAAGTATTGCATCCTAAGATCCGAAGGCGTACAAAGCCGTACGCCTGTCGGATCTTAGCCAAATGTCGTTGTATCTTTGTTTGAGAATTCAAAATAAAGATACGACACGGCAAATTTGAAAGTACGCCGGCGTACTTTTTCTGTGAATCTGGCCCTATAACTTTTGTGCAAACCAATTAATAAACGCTTATTGCAATTTTTTTTTACCCCAAATAAGTAGAAGAATACGTATCGGCCTAAACTGAGGAAAAACAATTTTTTTTATATATATTTTTGGGGGATATTTATTATAGGAAAAAGTTTAAAATATCGTTTTTTTTTTCAAAATTGTCGCTTTATTTTTGTTTATAGCGCAAAAAATAAAAACCGCAGAGGTGATCAAATACCACCTAAAGAAAGCTCTATTTGTGGGAAAAAAAGGACGTCAATTTTGTTTAGGAGCCACGTCGCACGACCGTGCAATTGTCAGTTAAAGGGACGCAGTGCCGAATCGCAAAAAAAGGGGCCTGGTCCTTTAGCAACAAAATGGTCCGGGGCTGAAGTGGTTAAGTATTAGTTATAAAATAGACTTTCATAAATGTCATTTTCATTGAGTGAATCTTGGGTGAATTTCCACTAATTTGGCTTGATACATACAGAAAATGTTCATTGTCGAAATGTGCGCAACTATTGGGAGTATTTTTGTTAAAAATTGGTTGAAAAACATAATAAAATAAAATACATCCTATAGTGTTTCATTGAATGTGCTGGTGTCCCCAATAAATCCCCTTTGTAGCTCAGATAATACACAGGCTGGAAAGTAATTATTTTATGATTTGTTTTTGCTGACTACAATGTGTAAGAGAAAATAACTCGAATAGCTACTTAAGGTAACACCTACACATTTTGTTATGTAATATGATAATTAAAATATAATACAGTAATCGAGTAATTTTCTGAAAATGACTTGTTAACTTACCATTTCTTCTTTCATGTTGTTATTTAGAACTGCCAGCACTAAAAAACAAAACCTTGAAGTCAATTAGCTGCACAACGTTCAGCAGGAATTTTTAACCATTCCACCCAACAAAATTGCTTCAGCTCAGACAAATCTGTAGGATGTCTGGTGTGAACGGCTCTCTTGCGGTCATTCCACAGCATCTCAATGGGGACCTTAAGGTCAGAGCTTTGACTTGGCCACTCCAAAAGGCACATTTCCTTTTACCAAAGCCAGTCTTTGGTGGGTTTACTTCGATGTTTAGGGTCATTGTCCTGCTGAATTACCCAACTTCTACTAAACTTCAGTTGGTGGAGAGACACCCTGTCATTACCCTGTAGGATGTTTTGGCAAACGTGGGAATTAATTTTCCCCTCAATGACGATAATTGGTCCAGACTGAGGCAGTGAAGCAAGACCAAATCATGATGTTCCCTCCACCATACTTCACCATAAAATGCATTAACCACTTAAGGACTGCCTCCTGCACATTTACGTCGGCAGAATGGCACGGCTGGGCACATGCACGTACAGGTACGTCCTGTGCTAGTACCAGTGGCGGCCCGTCCATAGGGACGCACGGGCGCCGCCCCCCTCCCACAGTCACAAAAAAATAAAAAAAAATAAAAAAAAACGGGCCCTTTAACCACTTGACCACTGGGCACGTAAACCCACTTAATAACCAGACCAATTTTCAGCTTTCGGTGTTCTCACAATTTGAATGACAATTACTCAGTCATACGACATTGTACCCAAATTACATTTTCGTCCTTTTTTTCACACAAATATAGCTTTCTTTTAGTGGTATTTAATCACCGTTGGGTTTTTTATTTTTTTGCGCTATAAGAGAAAAAAGACTGAAAATTCTGTAAAAAAAAAGAATTTTTCTTTGTTTCTGTTATAAAATTTAGTAAATTTTGTATTTTTTCTTCATTCTTTTGCATAAATGTGGAAGATGAAGTTACGCCGAGTAAATAGATACCCAACATGTCACCCTTCAAAATTGCACACGCTCGTGGAATGGCACCAAACTTCGCTACCTAAGAATCCCCATAGGCAACGTTGCAGGGTATTGTGGGGTATTGCGGAGTATTGTGGGGTATTGCGGAGTATTGTGGGGTATTGCGGAGTATTGTGGGGTATTGCGGAGTATTGTGGGGTATTGCGGAGTATTGTGGGGTATTGCGGGGTATTGTGGGGTATTGCGGGGTATTGTGGGGTATTTTGGGGTATTGCAGCAGAGTATTGCTGGGGCATTGCAGAGTATTGCTGGGGCATTGCAGAGTATTGCTGGGGCATTGCAGAGTATTGCTGGGGCATTGCAGAGTATTGTGGGGCATTGCAGAGTATTGCTGGGGCATTGCAGAGTATTGCCGGGGCATTGCAGAGTATTACCGGGGCATTGCAGTGTATTGCCGAGTATTGCCGGGGCATTGCAGAGTATTGCCGGGGCATTGCAGAGTATTGCTGGGGCATTGCAGAGTATTGCGTGGGCATTGCAGAGTATTGCTGGGGCATTGCAGAGTATTGCTGGGGCATTGCAGAGTATTGCTGGGGCATTGCAGAGTATTGCTGGGGCATTGCAGAGTATTGCTGGGGCATTGCAGAGTATTGCTGGGGCATTGCAGAGTATTGCACAGGGAGGGATGGATGGCTGGCTGGATCTGTGACTGCATGTGTCACAGATCCAGCCCGCAGCAGCTGCTGCTGCATGCACTCTCTCCCCTCTCCTCTCACACTGTACCGTTCGGTACAGAGAGGAGAGGGAGGAACCGGCGTCATCACATGACGCCGGTTTGTTTACTAGTGATCGCTCCTTCATTGGACGGAGCGATCACGTGGTAAACCGCCGCTATCAGCGGCGATTTACCGTGATCCGTGATCAGCAGGGTCCGGAGATCCCCGTGTGCGCACCCCACAGGGCGCGTGGGAGAGCGATTCTGGGAGGACGTACATTGACGCCCTCCCAGAGTAAAGCAACCGCCTTGTAGACGTATTTCGTCTATAGGGCGGTTGCTAACTGGTTAAGAACTTTTATTCGGCTAAAATGTCATTTTGACATTTTAGCCGCAGTTCTGGCGGCCGTCTATAGAGGGCGCTGCAGCGCCACCCCCTCTCGCAAATAACACACATTCGTGCATAAATGCACAAATGTATGTTATTGTTGGTTGCCAGCGCTGCCTGGTCTATTCAGATAACCGGATGCGGGACGCCGGTTACCCGAATAGCGGCAGCTGGTTGGCTGAGGGGAACTGCCTATCAAAGCCAGCGGCTCTGATAGGCTTTTCTCCGGCTCTCAGCTGTCTATACTCTGAGCGCAGGCAATCTGCGCTCATTGTATAAGACAAACGGCCGTTTCAGCCAATCAGGTTCCCGGATTCTGGTTATCAGGAACCTGATTGGCTGAAGCTTCACCACAGCGGCAGAAGACATCGAGGGAGCACATGGAATCCTCAGGTAAGTGCTTTTTACAGGGAAAGGGGCACAGTGACATCATGGGGCACAGTGGTGACAAAGGGCACAGAGGTGACAATTGGCACAGTGGCATCATGGGGCACAGTGGTGACAAAGGGCACAGAGGTGACAATTGGCACAGTGGCATCATGGGGCACAGTGGTGAGTGACAATGGGCACAGTGGCATCATGGGGCACAGTGGTGACAATGGGCACAGTGGCATCATGGGGCACAGTGGTGACAATGGGCACAGTGGCATCATGGGGCACAGTGGTGACAATGGGCACAGTGGCATCATGGGGCACAGTGGTGACAATTAAAGGGCACAGTGGTGACAATTGGCACAGTGGCAACAGTTGAGGGGCACAGTGGCTGCGTTTGATGGCATGGCACAGTGGTGACAATTGATGGCACAGTGACTGCGTTTGATGGTATGGCACAGTGGTGACAATTGATGGCACAGTGGCTGCGTTTGATGGCATGGCACAGTGGTGACAATTGATGGCACAGTGGCTGCGTTTGATGGCATGGCACAGTGGTGACAATTGATGGCACAGTTGCTGTTTGATGGCATGGCACAGTGGTGACAATTGATGGCACAGTTGCTGTTTGATGGCATAGCACAGTGGTGACAATTGATGGCACAGTTGCTGTGTTTGATGGCATGGCACAGTGGTGACAATTGATGGCACAGTTGCTGTTTGATGGCATGGCACAGTGGTGACAATTGATGGCACAGTTGCTGTGTTTGATGGCATGGCACAGTGGTGACAATTGATGGCACAGTTGCTGTGTTTGATGGCATGGCACAGTGGTGACAATTGATGGCACAGTGGCTGCGTTTGATGGCATGGCACAGTGGTGACAATTGATGGCACAGTTGCTGTGTTTGATGGCATGGCACAGTGGTGACAATTGATGGCACAGTGGCTGTATTTGGTGGCATGGCACAGTGGCTGCGTTTGATGGCACAGTGGCTGCATGTGATGGGCACAGTGAGGCTGCAATTTTTTTTTTCGTTTGCGCCCCCCCAAAAATTTTGAGCACCAGCCGCCACTGGCTAGTACCCAGCCGCGGGTCGCGGGACCCGTGGACCCGATCGCCGATGGAGTTCTGCGATCGGTCCCCGGAGCTAAAGAACGGGGAGAGCTGTAAACAGCGCTGTTCCCCGTTCTTCACTGTGGCGGCGTCATGCGGGATTCCTTTTATAGGGATACACAATCGATGACGTCACACCTACAGCCACACCCCCCTACAGTTGTAAACACACATGAGGTCACACACAACCCCTTCAGCGCCCCCTTGTGGTTAACTCCCAAACTGCAACTGTCATTTTCACAGTAAACAATGCATTTTAAATGCATTTTTTGCTGTGAAAATGACAATGGTCCCAAAAATGTGTCAAAATTGTCCGAAGTGTCCGCCATAATGTCACAGTCATGAAAAAAATGGCTGATCGCCGCCATTGGTAGTAAAAAAATAATTTATAAAAATGCAATAAAACTATCCCCTATTTTGTAAACGCTATACATTTTGCGCAAACCAACCGATAAACGCTTATTGTGATTTTTTTTTTACCAAAAATAGGTAGAAGAATATGTATCGGCCTAAACTGAGGAAAAATAAAATTGTTTATATATTTTTGGGGATATTTATTATAGCAAAAAGTAGAAAATATTGCATTTTTTTCAAAATTGTCGCTCTATTTTTGTTTATAGCGCAAAAAATTAAAACTGCATAGGTGATCAAATACCACCAAAAGAAAGCTCTATTTGTGGGAAAAAAAGGACACCAATTTTGTTTGGGAACCACGTCGCACGACCGCACAATTGTCTGTTAAAGCGACGCAGTGCCGATTGGCAAAACCTGGCCGGGTCCTTTAGCTGCCTAAAGGTCCGGGTTTTAAGTGGTTCAGGTGAAAAACCTTGAGGGTTTACAATCCCTTTAAGTAGCAACGTACACACAACAAAGTAATGGGTCTCCACAGATATTCCGGTTTCACATTTTGTGCAGACAATTCCATACAAACTTTCAATCATAGAAAGAGACCCTGAAAGCAAGCAGCTTCTGCTGTCTGTTTTGGAAATCTTTAACCGGTTAAGACCCGGACCAATATGCAGGTTAAGGACCTGGCCCCTTTTTGCGATTCAGCACTGCGTCGCTTTAACTGAAAATTGCGTAGTCGTGCAACGTGGCTCCCAAACAAAATTGGCGTCCTTTTTTTCCCCACAATTAGAACTTTCTTTTGGTCGTATTTGATCACCTCTGTGTTTTTTATTTTTTGCGCTATAAACAAAAATAGAGCGACAATTTGGAAAAAAAATCTATATTTTTTACTTTTTGCTATAATAAATATCTCCAAAAAATGATATAAAAAAAACAATTTCCCTCAGTTTAGGCCGATACGTATTCTTCTACATATTTTTGGTAGAAAAAAGTCGCAATAAGCGTTTATCGATTGGTTTGCGCAAAATTTATAGCGTTTACAAAATAGGGATAGCTTTATGGCATTTTATCAATCATTTTTTGTTTTACTACTAATGGCGGCGATCAGCGATTTTTTTCGTGACTGCGACATAGAACTATAGGCAAAACTTGTATTTTTAGAGCAAGGGAGAGTTATAATCCCTGTCAGATTTTTTTTACCATCTGTATTCCATTGGGGGAGATTTCCCTTCACTTCCTGTCCCATAGCCGAACAGGAAGTGAGATGAAATCCCTGCAAATTAAGGGAATTCCTTGGGGACGCCCAGATCACCAGAACTAGTGTCTCCATTGAAAGATTTCCCCTCTATTACTTTTTTGAGGACAACGACAACCCAAAATGTGGGATTTTCTTTTACTGTCACTTTCAATAACAATGGTAAACAGGACAAATCGGGAGGTTGTATCTACTTAACAGGGACACAGACAGCAATAAAAACAGACAGGTGTTCTAATCCCTCTGCACTCTATCCAAAACAAAAAAAAAAGTTTTGCCTTTAGTTATACTTTAAGGACTGGTGAAGGACTTTTTTTTTTTTGGATTTAGATCTGCTTTAGGACTTATTTACATCTCTGCAGTGAATTAATATGCATCATGTTGTAATGGTGTATATTAACACACTGTATATACAGTAAAGGCAGCCCATTGAAGTTATTGGACTGCCAACCCTCCCCGGGACCATTTTTTGTAAAACCATTTTGCATTGCGGCGCACAGGTGAGTTGCCCCAGAGAGATGGGGTGCCATTCCAAAATCATGGAACCCCAATTCAGCATTATTATGATGCCTTAGTATAAATGGGCTATTAAATAAGCTCAGCTGGCCGCTGGGAGACACCAACTGGTAAAAACCGGGATTGCACCATTTAAGCAGGGACTGCTGTATGTTCTTGATACCCACTGTTTGGGTTTCTTGCTTGTGTGTTGAAGGGATTTCCCATAAGTTTCTATCTTGACATGAAATAAGGGAAAATACCCCCAATAGGCACACTGCCAGCAATAAAAAAAATTGCAGACACTAACGCATTCGTCCACATTGTACTACTGTGAATTGCCATGCATTTTGGCACACAAGTGCATTGCCTTGGTGAGTTGGGGTGCTTTTCCAAAATAACAACATTGCAATAGAGCGTTGCCGTTAGTATAAACTGACCATTAATTAAAGCAGAATTAAACTTACCCCCAGTCCAGTGGTCAAGGTCCCTCACCGGCGCTGGCTCTTCTACCTGGGTGCTGGTCTTCGGGCATCTCCATTGTCCAGGATGGTGTAAAGCCTCGTACACACGATAGGTTAACCAGAGGACAACGGTCTGAAGGACCGTTGTCCTAGGTTAACCGATGAAGCTGACTGATGGTCCATCACGCCTACACACCAAAGGTTAAATAACAGATCGTGTCAGAACGCGGTGACGTAAAACACAACGACGTGCTGAAAAAAATAAAGTTCAATGCTTCCAAGCATGCGTCAACTTGATGCATGGATTTTTAACCGATGGTCGTGCCTACTAACGATCGGTTTTGACCTATCGGTTACCAATCCATAGGTTAATTTTAAAGCAAGTTGGCTTTTTTTTAACCGAAGGTTAAATAACCTATGGGGCCCACACACGATCGGTTTTGACCGATGAAAACGGTCCTTCAGATCGTTGTCCTTTGGTTAACCTATCGTGTGTACGAGGCTTAACTCCTGCGCATGCACAGGAGTCAGTCATCCTGGCACACAAGGACCCCGTCTCAGCTCAGTTTACATGGTGCAAAAGAATTTGAGCAAGTAGCTAGGCATGTATCTTCTATAACAATACCCTGCCTGCTCACAGTCTGTTCTATATAAGCCTTCAGTTCCACTCTTTAAACTCAGCTGGCCATTGGGAGAAACCCATTGGTGGATACCCTTTCTACTTGTGAATTACAGTGCCCCCCACCAGGTACTCTGGCTGTTCTTTAGGTTCCTGACACTTACTGGTTTGGTTGTTGCTTGCGTGTTGAAGGGACTTCCCATTACTTTCTGTAGAAGAGCTAAAAAAAATTGAAAATGCACTGGTAGGTAAATAAAAAAAAAAAAGCTGCTGGCAAAAAAATAGTCAAACAAACTATGTAACAGCGATAATTACCGTATTTATCGGCGTATACTATCAGGGCAAAATCGTGGGTGTGCGGTATACGCTGATACCCGCTTTCCCACGCCGAGTTTGAATACTGCGCCGACATATACCGAGCACAGTACACTTGTGTATTGTCGGGCAGTCTCGGCTCCTCTCACGCTGACGTCCTGGACGTACAGGACGTCAGCGTGAGAGTAGCCAAGCCTGCCCGACAATACACGAGTGTACTGCGCTCTGTATATGTTGGCGCAGTATTCAAACTCAGCGCGGGAAACAAGCGGGGAGGACGCGAGGACGCCGGACCCGACGAAGAGGACACTGGAAGCCGCAGACGGACGCCGGACCCGACGAGGCCGCCGATGGACGCCGCGCAAGACACCAAAACTGTAAGTACAAAAAACTATACCGCTGCAACTTTAGGGGTGCGCGCTATACGCGGGAGCGCGCTATACCCCAATAAATACGGTATGTAAATTGCCCTACTAAAATATGATAATGTATAAGGTGACTCAATAACATTTTTATACAATATAAAACATAAACAAACACAAGCATATATAAGTGAAACAAGTCCAGATTAGACACTTTGCAGAAAGGGAGTGTTCAATCCACTTTGACAATCACCACGTGAACCTTCATCAACCACAAGCAATGGACTCTTGTCAGAACATGAGGACTCCACTACAGAGTCACATCAGCATAAATATGACAATCTCATCAAGCATCCAGTTCATGTTGTTTAGCTGGAGTTCAGCAGTATATCTTGTGAATCCATTCATTGGTAACATCAATGGCAATCATAGGTGCGCGAAATTCCACATCAAATCACAATGGAAGAAAATCTGCATTGTGTAAAACTGTCTAAAAGGTTTAATTGCACTTCAAAGTATGAATGCTGCTCAAATGAATAAAAACAATATGCGCTTTGTATGCATAACAATCCCAAGATGCATGAGGCGGGGCAACGTCACATGTGTTAGCTCCGCCCAACACGTTTCGTCAAATGTCACATCATCAGGGGCATCAAGTTTTATGCCCTTAATAATGTCTCATATGACTAAATGCATTGGGAGAAGCTAGAATGCATGACATTGTCATACCTACTTGGGCATGGACTAGTAATTTTTGTGAAGCATTGTTTGGAATCTCTATCTAATTTCCTGGGATTCTTATGCATACAAAGCACACATTGTTTTTATTCATGTGAGTAGTATTCATACTTTATCCAAAACATACAGTAATTTTCAATTGGATATTGGCTTTAATTCCCCTTTGTCAGGACAAAATATGGATACTTTATTCAGAACAACTGATGTTTCAACATTCTATGATAGTCAAATAGTATTAAACTAGATAAAGAATACTTTTATATCAATACCAGACCTTTCCACCATCCAATTTTTTCAGAATCTCAGCACTAAGCTCTTAAATGTAATTTTTAATTGACCATTGAACCTCACTGTAAATGGTTTAATTTGACCAAGCCATATGCACATAGCTTGTGTGCACATTATACTCAGCAGAGACACTGTAGCCATACCGAAGAGGGGATCCTGAATAAATAAATGATATGTTCTAAGAGGAACAGATACATCTGACAATCTTCCTGCAAGCAACACCTGTTCAGGATGGCAATAGGCGACTTACAAAGCCATCATTCACACGCAATGTCATCTCAGAGCCCTTCCTGGGCACGGAATATAGAACATCCTAGTGAATCTTTAAGTAGATCAGTAACCATGGTTTCCCGGCCCGAGACAACCATCGCATGCATAATCTTTCTGTTTCCCTTCTCTTTCAACCATAAAGAATGGAGAATAATGAGCCTCCTCTCTTACAGCTATTCAAGCTTGAACACAACAATAAATATCGGCTTAACTAACAGTAACAGACCTTTTATTTCTTACACCATTTTATATTACATCGCCAATTTGTTTTACATGCCCTTTCACCTAATGGCTGGGGACTATACAGTAAAAATAGGTTGGTACACGATAGGTAGATAGATAGATAGATAGATAGATAGATAGATAGATAGATAGATAGATAGATAGATAGATAGATAGATTCATAGTAGATAGTAGATAGCTACATACGTTGTTCATTCATAGATAGATACAGTCAAGGCCAAAAATATCGGCACTTCTGTATTTCGGTCAGATAATAGACATGTGCATTTGTTTTCATCCGAATGCATTTTCATCCAAGTTTCTGGGATTTTTGAGTTTGTTTTAACAAACAATAACGAGCGCCCAGAATCTGAAATCCGAAAGATTCAACATAAAAAATGCTTAATTTTCGATATGGATAGAAGATTCGACATGACGGTGACAATAGCTATCTGTGTCTATCGAACCTGCGGTTGAATGTGCCTAACCTTGAGGCCTCGTACACACGATAGGTTAAACAGAGGACAACGGTCTGATGGACTGTTTTCATCGGTCAAAACCGATTGTGTGTGGGCCCCATAGGTTATTTTACCATCGGTAAAAAAAAAGCCAATTTGTTTTAAATTTAACCGATGGATTCCTAACCGATAGGTCTAAACCGATCGTTAGTAGGCACGACCATAAAAATCCACGCATTCTCAGAATCAAGTCGATGCATGCTTGGAAGCATATAAACTTAGTTTTTTCAGCACGTCATTGTGTTTTACGTCACCGCATTCTGACACGATCGGTTATTTAACCTATGGTGTGTGGGCGCGACGGACCATCAGTCAGCTTCATCGGTTAACCGATGACAACGGTCCTTCAGACCGTTCTTATCGGATGGACTGATCGTGTGTACAAGGCTTAACTCTATTAGTCCAAGATTATTCTACATAGAGAGAAAAGATTCGACATTATAGAGACATGAAGATTTGACGAAGCTAAAAACATACGATCGCCACGAGCGGACATTTATGGGCAAATGACCCGCCCATAGGCTATAGAAGAATTCTAATGTTGGTTGACTAGTAATAATAATTTCTAAATATAATAACTACTAGTCATACAACATTAGAATTCTTCTATAGCTTGTGGGCGGAGCATTTGTCCGGAAATGTACGATGTGCGTCGTCGTACAGTTTAGCTGCTCCGTCGAATCTTCTTACAACAAACGACAGACACCATAAGCCGTCAATTGACAGATTCAACCTTAATTTGCATTTCCAGACAAATGCTTTTTTTTAACGAAACAAAATAACTAAAAACTAATTTCGGTAGTAACTAAATACATTTATTTTTCAGACGAAAAACAAAATATTTCAGTGTATATGTCTATCAGATAATGCACCACTTCGCCCATAATTTTTTTTAAATTTCAAATGTTTCGGCATTCTCATGTTTATTTATTTTGTTTGTATTACAGTAATACCAAATGAAAGCCCAATATGTCCTGAAAAAACGCGGTATAATCCACCTGGACGTACAAAGTAGTTGGGCCAATATGTATGGTTTTACTAACACATGTCAAAATTGCAAAATTGGGCTTAGGCATTAGGATTTGTTTTACCCTCAGGTGTGAAGGGGTTAAAAAAACCAAAGGTTTCAAACTGAGATAATTATGTACAACATAGTAGAAGGCACATGGTCACCTGAGATTGGTTGCCGTTTTGAGATATAGTTGGAGTTGCATGGCTTTGTAGGTCATTTTGCTATTTTGAATTTTATTCGTTGGGTGATCGGCAACCAGTTAGCAGATGGGAGTAGCAGACAGAGAACACTTGGTAAGGTGGATGTAGTCTGGCAGCAGCATTCACGATGAACTGATTGGGGGGATATTCTGTATAGAGGTAAGCCAATGAGGAGGGAATTGCAATAGTGGTGTCATTAATTAATACCAATCTCAATTAATAATATTTAGGAGATGTTACAGAGATGAAGGCGGCAAGATTTGGACAGTGATTGGATGTGGGGCCAAATAGAGAGTTCAGAGTCCATGATTGCACCTATCACCCTGACATGAGGGGGGGGGGGGGAACTGATACTCCTTCCATTGATCTTGGTGGACAGTGGCGGGGGAAGGAGGGGGGGGGTTAACATTGTATTATGAGCTCAGTGTTGGAAAAAGTGAGTTTACAAGTTTGAGGATGAGTTATGACATCCATACTGATATGTCAGCTAGTAGCATAAAGAGACGGATGGGGTGAGCTGAGGGGTAGAAATATAGATTTTGGTGGTGTCAGCATGACAAGGGTATTGAAAGCCATGGGAGGCTGACTCTGACACAGAACACTTTATTACCATAATCATAGGCATGGGGCATTAAGGGTGGGAAGGGGTTAAAGACATGTAAATGGTACAGTAAACCAAAGTTACAATAGTTATGGAAACAGATATATATCTATATATATAGTATATATATCTATATATCTATATATATATATATATATATATATATATATATATATATATATATATATATATATATATATATATATATATGTGTATATATATATATATATATATATATATATATATATATATATATATATATATATATATATATTAGGGCTGTGCAAATTAACTTTTAATCAATCCATTAATCTTTAATTTTTTTGATAGATCAAAAACTTTTTGATCGATTACAATTCTTTTGATTGGTACACACCTCTCCGCCGGGCTTCTGGCCCTTCAGGGAGTTCCGTCGTAGATCCAGTAACGTCACGGACACTGGTGGGGCTTGCCGTGTCCATCTGAAGGGCTCCTTTGCTGTGCCTTCATATCTGCATGCCGGCGGGACCTTACTATCTGCCACACGCAAGGGCTGTTACACTTCCCTCTATCAATCTGGGATTCTACAGCCATCCACTGGGAGTTGTGATAGTTCCCTTCACGGGACATCTACATGCCGACGGACTGATGTTAACCTCTCCTCATCTGGATTCAGCAGTGGTATCGTTGTACACATTTTTATACCAGTATCATACTTAGCTACATGTTTTTATGACTGCTTTTGGTACCGTTTGGTATTACTCGCACCATTTTTACAGTTTATGTAGCTACATCGATTTTATCTCAAGTGCAATATTTATTTTGTTACCTACTTGAAGACTATAAAAGTTTTAATGCTATTCCCATCGAGCGCTGCCTTTGTGTGTTTTTTGTATCCTGCTATCCTTTTTTCCAGTGGTTGGTAGCTGCACTGGGAATCAGCCTGCAAGGCGATCAGCTAAAAGTAGTTGGATCTGTATGTGCGTTATAATTAATCGAAATTAGTCGAGTAATCGATAAAAAAAAAAAACGATTAATCGAACAGAAATATTTTGATCAATAACAGCCCTAATATATATATACATCTATCTATCTATCTATCTATCTATCTATCTATCTATCTATCTATCTATCTATCTATCTATCTGTGCGTATTTTTTTTTTTTTTTACATGATACACTGTAGGTGAGCACTACACTATACGCTTAATTAATCAGGCTACAATGTATATATTATTTGCCATAATGATTGGCAATGAGGGCTAAAAATAATTCCATGCTTGAAAATAATAATCATTGTGACAAATAGTACTGTACATGCAATCTAGCTTAGTGAATAGAGAAATACGTTCTAACAAAAAGGGAAGAAAAATGTTTCCTGGTTTACATATATGCAGAACAATAGTGTATATTTATAGTACATCCTGCTTAAAAACAAAACAAAAAAACAACAACCTTATGTTGACAGAGTTCCACTTTTTACCTACATTATAATAAGAGATAAATAAAATAAAAAATGTATCCAGATTTTCTTATATGTGAATCAATTGCTTAAAGCGGGAGTTCACCCTAAAAAAAAATGTAACCTTATATTGAGGCTCATTTTGTCTAGGGGAATCGGCTAGTTTTTTTAAAATCGAAGGTGTACTTACCGTTTTAGAGATAGATCTTCTCCGCCGCTTCCGGGTATGGGTCTTTGGGACTGGGCGTTCCTTCTTGATTGACAGTCTTCCGACGGTCGCATCCATCGCGTCACGAGTAGCCGAAAGAAGCCGAACGTCGGTGCGGCTGTATACGGCGCCTGCGCACCGACGTTCGGCTACTTTCGGAAAATCGTGACGCGATGGATGCGACTGTCGGAAGCCTGTCGGAAGGCTGTCAATCAAATAGGAACGCCCAGTCCCGCAGCCCATACCCGGAAGCGGCAGAGAAGATCGCTCTCTAAAACGGTAAGTTAAGCTTCGATTTAAAAAAAAATACCTGACTCCCCTAGACAAAATGAGCCTCAAACTAATGTTAAAAATTGTCATTTCCGGGTGAACCTCCACTTTAATTGTATACTTAGGCCCCGTACACACGAGAGGATCTATCCGCTGGAATTGATCTGCGGATCAGTTCCAGCGGATAGATCCGCTGGTGTGTACAACCCAGCGGATATTTTTCCGCAGATTTTTTTCGGGCCGACCGATTTCCAGCGGATAAAAATTTCTTAGCATGCTAAGAAATCTATCCGCTGGAATCTGCTCCAGCGGATCGATCCGCTGGTCTGTACAGACTCACCGGATCGATCCGTCTGAACCCATCCCTCGCATGCGTCGTAATGATTCGACGCATGCGTGGAATTCCTTATATGACAGCGTCGCGCACGTCGCTGCGTCATCATCGCGGCGACGGCGCGACACGTCATCGCGATGGAAATTCGGCGCAGATTTCGATCCGATGGTGTGTACACTCCATCGGATCAAAATCCTCAGAGGATTTATCCGCGGAAACGGTCCGGAGGACCGTATCCGCGGATGAATCCTCTCGTGTGTACCCGGCCTTAGGCCTCGTACACACGATAGGTTAACCAGAGGACAGCGGTCTGAAGGACCGTTTTCATTGGTCAAAACCGATTGTGTGTGGGCCCCATAGGTTATTTAACCATCGGTTAAAAAAAAGCCAACTTGCTTTAAAATTAACCTATGGATTCCTAACCGATGGGAAAAAAACGATCGTTAGTAGGCACAACAATCGGTTAAAAATCCACTCATGCTCAGAATCAAGTCGACGCATGCTTGGAAGCATTGAACTTTGTTTTTTTCAGCACGTCGTTGTGCTTTATGTCACTGCGTTCTGACACGATCGTTTTTTTAAATGATGGTGTGTGGGCACGACGGACCATCAGTCAGCTTCATCGGTTAACCAATAAAAACGGTCCATCGGTCCGTTCTCATCGGATGGACTGATCGTGTGTACGAGGCTTAAGGCTACGTTTCCACTAGTGCGACTCCAAAGTTGCATGATTTAGAGTGCGACTTTGATGCGACCTTGAGTGCAGCTTTGATCCAACGTTACACTCTCTGTATCAAAGTTGCATCACGAGTCACATCAGAGTAGTGCAGGCACCTTTTCAAAGTCACTGATTTGCAAAGTCGAATAGATGGTAATGGGTCCAATTAAAATCAATGAGCTGTGACTTGTCATGTGACTTTATGTGTCCATGACAAGTCGCACTAGTGGAAGCGGAGCCTGAGGCCCCGTACACACGACCGAGTTTCTCGGCAGAATTCAGCCAGAAACGCGATCGGAGCCGTATTCTGCCGAGAAACCCGGTCGTGTGTACACTTTCGGCCGAGGAAACCGACGAGGATCTCGTCGGGCCAAATAGAGTTCTCTATTTCCTCGTTAGTCAATGGGGAAACTTGGCTCGCCAAGATCCTCGGTGGCTTCACAAGGAACTCGACGAGCAAAACGATGTGTTTTGCTCGTCGAGTTTCTCGGCCGTGTGTACGGGGCCTAACAGTACACCCCGCATTAAAAAGTCGAACTGAATATTACTGCTTTAAAAAGCCTTTTGTATGTTATGCTCTATACATAAATGATTGTCTTTCTATTCTCTTTTTATCCTTGAAAAACTTTAATAAAAATAATTTGGGGGGAAAAAAAATCCTTTTGTATGACAGAGTTTAACTTTTCAGTTTATTTATTCATCAATTTATTTATTATTATTATGATTATTATTATTATTATTATGATTATTATTATTATTATTATTATGATTAGTATTATTATTATTATTATTATTATTATTATTATTATTATTATTATTATTATTATTATTATTATTATTAGTAGTAGTAGTAGTAGTAGTAGTAGTTATGTATATTTTATTTATGTATTTAGTAGAGAAAGAGAAATAGGAAATTAATAAAAAAAAAATCAAAGTTTTTGTTTATGCAGAACAAGAGTTTTTTTTTTTTTATGTCACAATGTAGAGTATAAGATTTCCTATCATCTGTGCCCAGTCTTGCCACACAGAGTTAATCCAGCGCTGAGCAATCCTCTTTTAATGTTCAGTGAAAATTAACAGAATTCCAGATAAAAACTTGCCAAATTATAAAGTCCGTTTCTCTGTTCTTGCTTTGTGTTACAGGTTATTTACATATCTAGAGCTTGGACATGTTTATCATATGTTATGTTATGTTTATCATAATATGAGGTGATCCAAAGTTCATTGTATATAACCAGGATATGTAAATAACCTGTAACACAAAGCAAGAACAGAGAAACAGACTTTATAATTTGGCAAGTTTTTATCTGGAATTCTGTTAATTTTTACTGAACATTAAAAGAGGATTGCTCAGCGCTGGATTAACTCTGTGTGGCAAGACTGGGCACAGATGATAGGAAATCTTATACTCTACATTGTGACATAAAAAAAAAAACTCTTGTTCTGCATAAACAAAAACTTGGATTTTTTTTTATTAATTTCCTATTTCTCTTTCTCTACTAAATACATAAATAAAATATACATAACTACTACTACTACTACTACTACTACTACTACTACTACTAATAATAATAATAATAATAATAATAATAATAATAAATAAATTGATGAATAAATAAACTGAAAAGTTAAACTCTGTCATACAAAAGGATTTTTTTCCCCCCAAATTATTTTTATTAAAGTTTTTCAAGGATAAAAATAGAATAGAAAGACAATCATTTATGTATAGAGCATAACATACAAAAGGCTTTTTAAAGCAGTAATATTCAGTTCGACTTTTTAATGCGGGGTGTACTGTTAGGCCCCGTACACACGGCCGAGAAACTCGATGAGCAAAACACATCGTTTTGCTCGTCGAGTTCCTTGTGAAGCCGCCGAGGATCTTGGCGAGCCAAGTTTCCCCATTGACTAACGAGGAAATAGAGAACTCTATTTGGCCCGACGAGATCCTCGTCGGTTTCCTCGGCCGAAAGTGTACACACGACCGGGTTTCTCGGCAGAATACGGCTCCGATCGCGTTTCTGGCTGAATTCTGCCGAGAAACTCGGTCGTGTGTACGGGGCCTCAGGCTCCGCTTCCACTAGTGCGACTTGTCATGGACACATAAAGTCACATGACAAGTCACAGCTCATTGATTTTAATTGGACCCATTACCATCTATTCGACTTTGCAAATCAGTGACTTTGAAAAGGTGCCTGCACTACTCTGATGTGACTCGTGATGCAACTTTGATACAGAGAGTGTAACGTTGGATCAAAGCTGCACTCAAGGTCGCATCAAAGTCGCACTCTAAATCATGCAACTTTGGAGTCGCACTAGTGGAAACGTAGCCTTAAGCCTCGTACACACGATCAGTCCATCCGATGAGAACGGACCGATGGACCGTTTTTATTGGTTAACCGATGAAGCTGACTGATGGTCCGTCGTGCCCACACACACCATCATTTAAAAAAACGGGGGGTTTACATCCACTTTAATTGCATAATTACAGTATAACGTACATTAAAAAGGCTTATGTATGACAGAGTTCCACTTTTTTTTTTATTAACCAATGTATTTAATATTAATATTTATAATGTATCTATTTATTTACTTATTTATGTATTTAGTCAAATATATTATAAAAATTGAAAAAGGAAAAAAAAAATTGCAGAAAAATTGTTTAATTGTATATAAAATGTACAGTTCATTTTTGCATTAAAAAGCTCTATGTATGAGTTCCACTTTTCAGTTTATTTATATATTATTGTATTTATAATTTGAATCCTATTTATTTGGTATGTATTTATTGAAAAGAGAAGTATATTGTAACAAAAATGGAAATTAAGAAAAAAAAAAGGTTCCAAATTTACATATATGCAAAACAATTGTGTAATTGTATATTTACAGTACATCCTGCTTTAAAAAAAATGTATCATCTATAAATATGAGTGATAGATAGATACAGCAGATAGATAGATAGACCCTGGTCAATCACACCCAATACTCAACATCATATTATTACTGGAATATAGCCCCTATCTACCTATTCAAAGGATTAGATATAATTACAGTTCTGGGGGGGGGGGGGGAGATATAATTACAGTAGATAGAATCATTTGAATAGGTAGATAGGGGCTATATTCCAGTAATAATAATATGATGTTGAATATTAGGTGTGGTGGACCAGGGTCTATCTATCTATCTATCTATCTATCTATCTATCTATCTATCTATCTATCTATCTATCTATCACTCATATTTATAGATGATAAGGTTTTTTAATGCAGAATGTACTAGATAGATAGATAGATAGATAGATAGATAGATAGATAGATAGATAGATATATAGATAAATAGATAGATAGATAAATAGATAGGATAGATAGATAGGAAAGATAGATAGATGAGATGATACATGAGATAGACAGGTAGATAGATAGATAGATAGATAGATAGATAGATAGATAGATAGATAGATAGATAGATAGATAGATAGATATCATTTTGATTGTTGCACATATTCGTTTGCTCACATAGGGCCAGATTCAGGTACAATTACATTGCTCCCCCGCGGTGTAACGTATCTGATTTACATTACACCGCCGCAGGTTTACAGCGTAAGTGCCTGATTCACAAAGCTCTTACCTGTAAACTTGCGGCGGTGTAACGTAAATACGCTCGGCGCAAGCCCCCCTAATTCAAATGGGGCGGGCACTATTTAAATTAGGCGCGTTCCCACGCCGAACATTCTGCGCATGCTCAGTGTTCAAATTTCCCAACGTGCTTTGCGCGAAATTACGATGCCCCGCTTTTTTTTTTGAACGGCGACGTGTGTTACGGCGTTTCGTATTCCCGGACGTCTTACGCAAAAAAAAAAAAATTTGAAATTCGACGCGGGAACGATGGCTATACTTTAACATGGCTGTTCTAAAGATAAGCCATGTTAAAGCAGATGTAACTTTGCGACGGGAAAAACCGACCGAGATTGCGACGAATGCGCGGATCTTCGTGGATCGCCGTAACTAGTCATTTGCATATTCTACGCCGACCGCAATGGAATCGCCACCTAGCGGCCGGCCTAGAATTGCATCCTAAGATCCGACAGTGTAAGTCAATTACACCTGTCGGATCTTAGGGCTATCTATGCGTAACTGATTCTATGAATCAGCCGCATAGTTAGGACGGGCGGATCACAGAGATAAGACGGCGTATCAGTAGATACGCAGTCGTATCTCTTCTGTGAATCTGGCCCATAGGACCATTCTCATCACTTACCCAGAGGAGATGACAATCTAATGCTCACCAGCACATATATATGTATATATACACTTATAAAGTCAGTTAAGTCAGAAGTCAGCTAACCTGCCAGTATATGGAGGAAATTAAGTCAGGAAGAATATACATACTAACAGGGCAACATGACTGCAAGACATGGAAATTACAGTCTAATGTCTCTACTAAAGTGATACAGAGACAGATGTGTACTAGGGCCAACTATATACTGAGAAAGAAAGAAAGAAAGAAAGAAAGAAAGAAAGAAAGAAAGAAAGAAAGAAAGAAAGAAAGAAAGAAAGAAAGAAAGAAAGAAAGAAAGAAAGAAAGAAAGAAAGAAAGAAAATATCCCTGTCTTGTCTTTACAGTGGTCTGTATACTAATCCCTTCACCTCCTCTATCATACACATCTGGTCATTAACCAATTCCTCCTCATCCTCCCACTATATGCAACTTGTACATTAACCCCTTCACCTCTTCCTCCCACGGTGTAGGACCTGTATGCTCTATATCTAGTGCAGCATTACCAAGCATCTTTTTTTCAGATATTTTCTTTACTGTTATTTTACAAACAAAAATTGGACAAAGCATTACACACATAATCCCAAGTAACATAATGGTAATCATTATATATTATATGATATTTATCACATAAACAAACAAACAAAAAAAAAAAACACGACACCCTTGGACACTTTTCCCCTTTCCTTTCTCTTCCTCCACCCCTTTGATAATAGTGTGTAATAATAATATCATTAAAGGAATTGCAATCTCTCAAGGTTTTTGCACCTTAATGCATTCTTTGATTTGTGTCTTCCATTCCGCCATTGTTGGGGGGTATGTTGACATCCACTTTTCTGCTATTATTTTCCGAGCCTAAAGCAGGCTCCTAGATATTGCTGTATAAGTATAGTCCGGAGTTCTAGATTCCTCTGGTTCCATTCGTAGTTTTGTTCCGAACATGGCGTTTATGCCCCGTACACATGATCGGAATTTCTGTCGGGATAAACTCAGACATATTTTTCCGTCGGAATTCCGTTCAAGCTGTCTTCCATACACACTGTCACACCAAATTCCCACCGTCAAGAACGTGGTGATGTACAACACTACGACGAGCCGAGAAAAATGAAGTTCAACGTTTCCGAACATGCGTCGACTTGATTCTGAGCATGCGTGTTTTTTCTCCATCAGAGTTCCATACAGACGAACGGAATTTCCAATAGAGATTTTTTCCGTCTGAAAAAAAGAGAACATGTCCTCTTTCTAAGTCCGTCGGAATTTCCGAAGGAAAAACTCAGATGGGGCACACACACGGTCGGAATATCCGATGAAAAAATTCCGTCTGACTTTTTTCATCGTAAATTCCAATCATATGTACAAGGCATAACGGTCTTAACTACACCCTGCCAACGATGAAGTTTGGGGCATCTCCATAACATGTATTTAATTATCTGGCCCTGCTTTACATCTAAGACAGAGGGGAGTATCTCTACGTTGCCATAGCTTCTCGGGTGTATGATAAGATCTATGTAAAATAAATAATTGGGTTAATTTTTCTGTAGTGGGAACTGTAGAAGAAGCTCCATCTTTTAACCACTTAAGACCCGGACCATTATGCGGGTTGCCCCCTTTTGCGATTTGGCACTGTGTCGCTTTAACTGACAATTGCGCGGTCGTGCGACGTGGCTCCCAAACAAAATTGATGTCCTTTTTTTCCCACAAATGGAGCTTTCTTTTGGTGGTATTTGATCACCTCTGCGGTTTTTATTTTTTGCGCTATAAACAAAAATAGAGCGACAATTTTTAAAAAAATTCTATATTTTTTACTTTTTGCTATAATAAATATCCCCCAAAAATATATAAAAAACTTTTTTTCCTCAGTTTAGGCCGATACATATTATTCTACATATTTTTGGTAAAACAAATCACAATAAGCGTTTAGCGATTGGTTTGCGCAAAATTTATAGCGTTTACAAAATAGGGGATTGTTTTATTGCATTTTTATTAATAATTTTTTTTTTTTTACTACTAATGGCGGCGATCATCAATTTTTTTCGTGACTGCGACATTATGGCGGACACTTCCGACACTTTTGACACATTTTTGGGACCATTGTCATTTTCACAGCAAAAAGTGCTATAAAAAATGCATTGTTTACTGTGAAAATGACATTTGCAGTTTAGGAGTTAACCACTAGGGGGCGCTGTAGGGGTTAATTGTGACCTCATATGTGTTTCTAACTGTAGGGGGGGCTGGACGTGTGACTTCTTTGATCGTCTTTCCCTATATCAGGGAACAGACAATCAATGACAATGCCACAACGAAGAACAGGGAAGGTGTGTTTACACTCACCTCTCCCGGTTCTTCAGCTCCTGTGACCGATCGCGGGACGCGGTCACGGAGCTTAGGACCGGGGTCGCCAGCGCGCCGCCGGCGGCGCACTCGCGACCCCACGACTGGGCTTAAAGAATCACGTTCAGGTACCTGATTTTGCCCAGCCGCGCCATTCTGCCGACGCATATCAGCGTGAAGGGGTCCTTAAGTGGTTAAACACCTCAATGCTGGGCATTTTCACCCCCTTCCTGCCCAGACCAATTTTTAGTTTTCAGCGCTCTCGCACTTTGAATGACAATTGCGCGGTCGTGCAATGTGGCTCCCAAACAAAATTGACGTCCTTTTTTCCCCACAAATAGAGCTTTCTTTTGGTGGTATTTGATCACCTCTGCTGTTTTTAGTTTTTGCACTATAAACAAAAGAATAGTGAACATTTTGAAAAAAAAGCAATATTTTTTACTTTTTGCTATAATACGATTTTTAACATAAAGAGAGAACAATTGATTTTATACGTAAACGACGTAAAATACGACGGCTGTTCCGATGTCCATACCCTAACATGACTTACACCTGCTATTGTGTGGAATAACTTTACGCCGGACGTACGCCTTACCTAAACGGCGTAGCTTACTTCGACGGGCGCAAGTACGTCCGTGAATCGGCGTATCTAGGTCATTTACATATTCGACGCGTAAATCAATGGAAGCGCCCCTAGCGGCCAAGATACGACGGCGTAGGAGACTTACGTCGGTCATATGAAGCCAAAATTCAGGCGTATCTTGATTGCTGAATAAGGCGCATAGATACGACGGTGCATCCGTGGACTTACGTGACGTATCATTAGATACGCCGGTGTAAGTTTTTTTTTAATCCGGGCCTTTGTGTTCATTGTAACCTTCAGAAATTTTTGTTGCAATGTTTTTCTGTGCTACAGTCATTGCTGTTCTCTAAATGTTATCATTGTGTTTTCTACAAAATAAAGTTTTTTGTTGAAGTGCCTTAGTTATTTTGAAGAAGACTCTTCTGTTAGTATGGTATAGCCACCAAAATTATTCCATTCAATGTGGAGCAATGAAGATTACATTACTTCTGAAAAAATTACAGCCCGGATTCACAGAGAGCAGGCGCACATTACGCCACCGTAGCGCAAACCAATGTACGCTACGCCGACGCAGCGCAAAGAGGCAAGCATGGAATTCAGGAAGCCAGTGTTCCCAATGCTACATCGGCATGGCTAAGGTTTCAAAGGCGCAGGCCGGCGTAGGTGGAAGTGGGCTTGCCCCATGCAAACCCATGCAAATGAGGCGTGACCCCATGCAAATCATGGTTTGAGAGCCAGACAAGTACGTTTAACGAACTGCGCATGTGTCGTGACGTGGACGCATCCCCGTGCACATGCTCACAACCACGTCGGAACAACTACCTAAGATACGCCGGATCACTGCCTACACCATGGGCCAGATTCACAAAAGAGATACGACGGTGTATCTCCTGATACGCTGTCGTATCTCTGTTTCTATCTATGCGACTGATTCATAGAATCAGTTATGCATAGATATCCATAAGATCCGACAGGTGTAATTGTTTTTACACTGTCGGATCTTAGGATGCAGTACCGCGGCCGCCGCTGAGGGGAGTTCGCGTCGTAAACCAGCGTCGGGTATGCAAATTAGGAGTTACAGTGATTCACGACGGATTTTCGCGTTCGCTACGTCGCCGCTAGTCTAGTTTCCCGTCGCAAAGTTAGACGTTATTTGACCTGCCTTAACTTTACACAGCAATCGTATTGTTGTATAAAGTATGGCCGTCGTTCCCGCGTCGAAATTTAAAAATGAACGTCGTTTGCGTAAGCCGTCTGGGAATACGGAATTACGCTACGCGCGTCACAGTTCGAAAAAATGACGTCACTGCGCGCAAAGCACAACGGGAATTGCGAAAGGAAGCATGCGCAGCAGGTCCGGCGCGGGAGTGCGCCTAATTTAAATGGCACACGCCCATTTGAATTGGCCCACCTTGCACCGGACGTATTTACGATACACCGCCGCAAGTTTCCAGGTAAGTGCTTTGTGGATCGGGCACTAAAACTGGAAACTTGCGGCGATGTAACGTAAACGGGTTACGTTACACGGCTGCAAATGTATGTGAATCTGGCCCCATGAACGTAATCTACGCCCATCCAGACACACGTCCAACGTAAAAAAACGCCGGCTTGGCCGGCTTGTGTTCCCTGATGCAGACCTTTACATGTCTGCTGCTGGGTTACACCTCCTCTATGGGGCTTAACTTTACGCCGGACGTACAACTTACGCGCACCTCTCGTAGCCTGCGTCAGGCGCGCGCAGGTTCGTGAATCGCCTCATTTGCATATTTGAATGGCTAATCAATGGCAGCGCCACCATGCGTCCGGCGTAAATGTGCGTCCACCCTACGCCGGAGTAGGCAAGTTACGTCGGCGGGATGAAGCCTGTTTTTAGGCGTATCTTATTTTGTGGGTCCGGCACACAGATACGCCGGCGCATATTTGCACTTACGTGGCATATCTTGAGATACGTCGGCGCAAGTGCTTTGTGAATCCAGGCCTACGTGTTCATAAATTGTTCTCTAACTTTGCTCTCCAGTGTAGATAAGGCTGTCTATTATCTCCCATTTTGTTTTACCTGGCAGTGGAGCCTTTGACAATAGCCATAAGACAATTACCTAATATAGAAGGCTTTTAGAGAGGGTCTAGAGAAGACAAGATAGTATTGTATGCAGACAACGATCCCCTCTTTTTTAAGGAGACTTGCCATTTACTATAATTTTGCTTGTGTTTGATTTCTCACTTTGGAAAGCTCTCAGGTTTCCAAAATAGTTAGGATAAGTCAGACCTGTATCCGTTAGACCCTATAAGGGACACACCCAAGATTTGAAGCTTAACCACTTACCGTATTTATCGGGGTATAGCGCGCACCCTTAAAGTTGCCCCGAATTCCTGTGTAAAAAAGTTTTTTTGTACTTACAGTTTTGGTGTCTTGCGCAGCGTCCATTGGCGGCCTCGTCGGGTCCGGCGTCCGTTTGCGGCTTCGGGTGTCCTCTTTGTCGGGTCCGGCGTCCTTCTGCGGCGTCCTTGCGTCCTCCCCGCTCGTTTCCCGCGCCGAGTTTGAATACTGCGCCGACATATACCGAGCGCAGTACACTCGTGTATCGTCGGGCAGGCTCGGCTACTCTCGCGCTGACGTCCTGTACGTCCAGGACGTCAGCGCGAGAGGTGCCGAGACTGCTCGAAGATACACGAGTGTACTGCGCTCGGTATATGCCGGCGCAGTATTCAAACTCGGCGCGGGAAAGCGGGTATCAGCGTATACCGCGCACCCACGATTTTGCTCTGATTTTCAGGGCAAAATAGTGCGCGGTATACGCCGATAAATACGGTAATCGCCTAACGCCAATATGCGTCGGCAGAATGGCACGGCTGGGCACAATCACATACCTCTACGTGATTGTTAAATGGCCAGCCCCGGTCCGAAGCTCCATGACCGCGGCCAGGGGACCCGTGGACTGGATCACCGCTGGAGTCCCGCGATTGGTCACAGGAGCTGAAGAACGGGGAGAGCTGTGTGAACACACCTTTCCCGTTGTTTACAGTGGCAGTGTCATTGATCGTCTGTTCCCTGATATAGGGAAAGGCGATCAATGACGTCACACGTCCAGCCCCGCCCCCTACAGTTAGAAACACATATGAGGTCACACTTAACCCCTTCAGCGCCCCCTAATGGTTAACTCCCAAACTGCAATTGTCATTTTCACAGTAAACTTTTATAGCACTTTTTGCTGTGAAAATGACGACGGTCCCAAAAATGTGTCAAAATTGTCCGATGTGTCCGTCATAATGTCGCAGTCATGAAAAAAAAATCGCTGATCACCGCCATTAGTAGTAAAAAAAATTTTTTTAGTAAAAATGCAATAAAACTATTCACTATTTTGTAGACGCTATAAATTTTGAGCAAACCAATCCATAAACGCTTATTGTGATTTTTTTTAACAAAATAAGGTAGAAGAATACGTATCGGCCTAAACTGAGAAAAAAATGTTTTTTTTTATATATTTTTGGGGGATATTTATTATAGCAAAAAGTAAAAAATATTGTTTTTTTTCAAAATTGTCGCTCTATTTTTGTTTATAGTGCAAAAAATAAAAACCACAGAGGTGATCAAATACCACCAAAAGAAAGCTCTATTTGTGGGGAAAAAAGGACGCCAATTTTGTTTGGGAGCCACGTCGCACGACCGCGCAATTGTCAGGTAAAGTGATGCAGTGCCGAATCGCAAAAAGGGGCCTGGTCCTTTACCTGCATATTGGTCCGGGTCTTAAGTGGCTAAAGGGGTTGTAAGCCCTCGTGTTTTTTCACCTTAATGCATCCTATGCTTTAAGGTGAAAAAAACACCTTGCTATGTCCGATCCCCCGAGCCCCCGTTTTACTTACCTGAGCCCCAAATTTCCTTGGGCGTGATCGCGTGTCACTTTCCCCATCTCTTCTCGGCTCCTCATTGGATAGATTGATAGCAGCTCAGCCATTAGCTCCCGCTGCTGTCAATTAAATCCAATGACGCAGCCGCCGGGGGCGGGGCAGAGTCATACACTCGGAGTCTATGGATGCCGCGCCCTCAAGATAACCCCCTCGGAAGAGTTCTTCTCCAAGGGGGTTAGCTATTGCGGGGAGGAGCCGCGAGAGCCGCCGAGGGACCCCAGAAAAGGATGTTCGGTGCCACTCTGTGCAAAAACAAATTGCACAGTGGAGGTAAGTATGACATGTTTGTTATTTAAAAAAAAAATAAACCCTGAACCTTTACAATCACTTTAATCTAACTCTCCTGGTTAGATTCAAAAACAAATGTTCCATCTGGTATAAATGACCTTTAATGGTAATATGCAGAGTAAACCTGATTAAAATGTACTATACATTTTGCACAACACTGCAGTGTGGATAATGTTAAAATGGTATAATGTAATTGATTCCCTCTTTTGGGACTTAACGTGAAAGAAAAAAGTCTCCTTTTAACCACTTAAAGGGGTTGTAAAGGTATTTTTTTTTCTAAATAGGTTACTTTAAGCTTGTGCATTGTTGGTTCACTTACCTTTTCCTTCGATTTCCCTTCTAAATGTTGTTTTTCTTTGTTTCTTTATCTGAATTTCTCACTTCCTGTTCATCCTCAGTAAGCTGTTCTAAATCACTTTCCACCGCTCGGATGATGGTGGAAAGCTTACTGAGGAGAAACAGGAAGTGAGTAATTCAAACAAAGAAAAAAACATTTGGAAGGGAAATCAAAGGAACAGGTAAGTGAACCAACAATGCACTAGCTTAAATGAACCTATTTAGAAAATAAAAGACGAACCTTTATGACCCCTTTATGCCCCGGACCATTTTGTAGCTAAAGGACCAGGCCACTTTTTGCGATTTGGCACCGAGTCGCTTTAACGGACAATTGCGCGGCCGTGCGACGTGGCTCCCAAACAAAATCGATGTCCTTTTTTTCCCACAAATAGAGCTTTCTTTTGGTTGTATTTGATCACCTCTGCTGTTTTTATTTTTTGCGCCATAAACAAAAATAGAGCGATAATTTAGAAAAAAAAGCAATGGGGTAGATTCATATAGAATGGTCTATCTGTTTCTATCTGTCCGCCCGGCGTAACGTATCTCAGATACGTTACGCCGCCATACTTTAGGGCGCAAGTTCTGTATTCAGAAACAACTTGCGCCCTTAGTTACGGCGGCGTAACGTATCGGTGTCGGCGTAAGCCAGCCTAATTCAAATGTGGATGATGTGGGCGTGTTTTATGCATATTAACTGTGATCCCGCGTACTTGATGTTTTTTACGAACGGCGCATGCGCCGTTCGTGAAAAAATCCCAGTGCGCATGCTCGAAATTCCGCCGCAAATCGTCATGGCTTTCGACGTGAACGTAAATTACGTCCAGCCCTATTCGCGAACGACTTATGCAAACGACGTCAAATTTTCAAAACTCGGCAGAATGGCACGGCTGGGCACAATCACATACCTCTACGTGATTGTTAAATGGCCAGCCCCGGTCCGAAGCTCCATGACCGCGGCCAGGGGACCCGTGGACTGGATCACCGCTGGAGTCCCGCGATTGGTCACAGGAGCTGAAGAACGGGGAGAGCTGTGTGAACACACCTTTCCCGTTGTTTACAGTGGCAGTGTCATTGATCGTCTGTTCCCTGATATAGGGAAAGGCGATCAATGACGTCACACGTCCAGCCCCGCCCCCTACAGTTAGAAACACATATGAGGTCACACTTAACCCCTTCAGCGCCCCCTAATGGTTAACTCCCAAACTGCAATTGTCATTTTCACAGTAAACTTTTATAGCACTTTTTGCTGTGAAAATGACGACGGTCCCAAAAATGTGTCAAAATTGTCCGATGTGTCCGTCATAATGTCGCAGTCATGAAAAAAAAATCGCTGATCACCGCCATTAGTAGTAAAAAAAATTTTTTTAGTAAAAATGCAATAAAACTATTCACTATTTTGTAGACGCTATAAATTTTGAGCAAACCAATCCATAAACGCTTATTGTGATTTTTTTTAACAAAATAAGGTAGAAGAATACGTATCGGCCTAAACTGAGAAAAAAATGTTTTTTTTTATATATTTTTGGGGGATATTTATTATAGCAAAAAGTAAAAAATATTGTTTTTTTTCAAAATTGTCGCTCTATTTTTGTTTATAGTGCAAAAAATAAAAACCACAGAGGTGATCAAATACCACCAAAAGAAAGCTCTATTTGTGGGGAAAAAAGGACGCCAATTTTGTTTGGGAGCCACGTCGCACGACCGCGCAATTGTCAGGTAAAGTGATGCAGTGCCGAATCGCAAAAAGGGGCCTGGTCCTTTACCTGCATATTGGTCCGGGTCTTAAGTGGCTAAAGGGGTTGTAAGCCCTCGTGTTTTTTCACCTTAATGCATCCTATGCTTTAAGGTGAAAAAAACACCTTGCTATGTCCGATCCCCCGAGCCCCCGTTTTACTTACCTGAGCCCCAAATTTCCTTGGGCGTGATCGCGTGTCACTTTCCCCATCTCTTCTCGGCTCCTCATTGGATAGATTGATAGCAGCTCAGCCATTAGCTCCCGCTGCTGTCAATTAAATCCAATGACGCAGCCGCCGGGGGCGGGGCAGAGTCATACACTCGGAGTCTATGGATGCCGCGCCCTCAAGATAACCCCCTCGGAAGAGTTCTTCTCCAAGGGGGTTAGCTATTGCGGGGAGGAGCCGCGAGAGCCGCCGAGGGACCCCAGAAAAGGATGTTCGGTGCCACTCTGTGCAAAAACAAATTGCACAGTGGAGGTAAGTATGACATGTTTGTTATTTAAAAAAAAAATAAACCCTGAACCTTTACAATCACTTTAATCTAACTCTCCTGGTTAGATTCAAAAACAAATGTTCCATCTGGTATAAATGACCTTTAATGGTAATATGCAGAGTAAACCTGATTAAAATGTACTATACATTTTGCACAACACTGCAGTGTGGATAATGTTAAAATGGTATAATGTAATTGATTCCCTCTTTTGGGACTTAACGTGAAAGAAAAAAGTCTCCTTTTAACCACTTAAAGGGGTTGTAAAGGTATTTTTTTTTCTAAATAGGTTACTTTAAGCTTGTGCATTGTTGGTTCACTTACCTTTTCCTTCGATTTCCCTTCTAAATGTTGTTTTTCTTTGTTTCTTTATCTGAATTTCTCACTTCCTGTTCATCCTCAGTAAGCTGTTCTAAATCACTTTCCACCGCTCGGATGATGGTGGAAAGCTTACTGAGGAGAAACAGGAAGTGAGTAATTCAAACAAAGAAAAAAACATTTGGAAGGGAAATCAAAGGAACAGGTAAGTGAACCAACAATGCACTAGCTTAAATGAACCTATTTAGAAAATAAAAGACGAACCTTTATGACCCCTTTATGCCCCGGACCATTTTGTAGCTAAAGGACCAGGCCACTTTTTGCGATTTGGCACCGAGTCGCTTTAACGGACAATTGCGCGGCCGTGCGACGTGGCTCCCAAACAAAATCGATGTCCTTTTTTTCCCACAAATAGAGCTTTCTTTTGGTTGTATTTGATCACCTCTGCTGTTTTTATTTTTTGCGCCATAAACAAAAATAGAGCGATAATTTAGAAAAAAAAGCAATGGGGTAGATTCATATAGAATGGTCTATCTGTTTCTATCTGTCCGCCCGGCGTAACGTATCTCAGATACGTTACGCCGCCATACTTTAGGGCGCAAGTTCTGTATTCAGAAACAACTTGCGCCCTTAGTTACGGCGGCGTAACGTATCGGTGTCGGCGTAAGCCAGCCTAATTCAAATGTGGATGATGTGGGCGTGTTTTATGCATATTAACTGTGATCCCGCGTACTTGATGTTTTTTACGAACGGCGCATGCGCCGTTCGTGAAAAAATCCCAGTGCGCATGCTCGAAATTCCGCCGCAAATCGTCATGGCTTTCGACGTGAACGTAAATTACGTCCAGCCCTATTCGCGAACGACTTATGCAAACGACGTCAAATTTTCAAAACTCAACACGGAAACGACGGCCATACTTAACATAGAATACGCCTCATATAGCAGGGGTAACTATACGCCGAAAAAAGCCTAATTTAAACGACGTAAAAAAATGCGCCGGCCGGACGTACGTTTCTGAATCAGCTTATCTAGCTCATTTGCATATTCCTCGCGTAAATCTATGGAAGCGCCACCTAGCAGCCAGCGTAAATATGCAGCCTAAGATACGACGGTGTAAAACACTTACGCCGGTCAGATCTTAGGGAAATCTATGCGTAACTGATTCTATGAATCAGGCGCATAGATACGACCGGCCAGACTCAGAGATACGCCGTTGTATCTTCTCTCTGAATCTACCCTAATATTTTTAACTTTTTGCAATAATAAATATCCCCAAAAAATATATAAAAAACATTTTTTTTCCTCAGTTTAGGCCGATACGTATTCTTCTACATATTTTTGCTAAAAAAAAAAATCGCAATAAGCGTTTATTGATTGGTTTTCTCAAAAGTTATAGCGTCTACAAAACAGGGGATAGTTTTATAGCATTTTTATTAATAATGTTTTTTTTACTAGTAATGGCGGCGATCTGCAATTTTTATCATGACTGCGACATTATGGCGTAACACATCGGACACTTTTGAAACATTTTTGGGACCATTGTAATTTATATAGCGATCAGTGCTATAAAAATGCATTGGTTACTGTGAAAAATTACACTGGCAGTGAAGGGGTTAAGCACTAGGTGGTGCTGTAGGGGTTAAGTGTCCCCTAAGGAGTGATTCTTACTGTAGGGGGGTGTGGCCTTGCTGTGACATGTCACTGATCGTGTTCCCAATGACAGGGAACCGATCAGTGACAGTGTCACTAGGCAGAACGGGGAGATGTTGTGTTTACACTAACATCTCCCCGTTCTATCTCTCTGTGAGACGATCGCGGGTATGTCCGAAGTGATTGAGTCCACAGAGCCCACGGCTGCGCTCATGGAGATCGTGCATGCGCCCGCAACGACCACTTCTTAGAGGGGATGTACAGGTACGTCCTTCTGCCTGCCCGTGCCATGCTGCAGACGTATATCTGCGTGCGGCGGGCGGCAAGCGGTTAAACTATCTACTTTACAATTAGCCAAAGATGGGGGAAGTTTTGCAATTCCAAATGCTAAAATTTATCTTTTGGCCTCACAGCGGGGGTTCTCCCTAAACATTTTTTTTTCTAGCATGTCATTCAGCATAGTAGCGCGAGCTACAGTATGCCTTTATTTATTTTTTTGGTGCCGTACTCACTGTTTAATCGCGTAGTAAAGTTTCAGACTCCCCGCGGGGAATGGGCGTTCCTATGCAGAGGGCTCGTGATTGCCGGCCGGCTATGGCGCGTCACGCTTTACGAAAATAGCCGAAATAGGAGTTTGCTCTTCACGGTGCCTGCACAGTCAGCTCCGATGTCTGTGCGCAGGCGCCGTATAGCGCCGAGACCTACTCTGGCTATTTTCGTGAACCGTGACGCTCCATAGTCGGCCGTCAATCACGAGCCCTCTGCATAGGAACACCCATTCCCCGCGGGGAGTCTGAAACTTTACTACGCGATTAAACAGTGAGTACGGCGCCAAAAAAAATATATAAAGGCATACTGTAGCTCGCGCTACTATGCTGAATGACATGCTACAAACTTGTTTTTTAGGGTGAAACATCGCTTTAAGGAAAATGTAAATGATCCGATACAAGGACTACTAGTAATTCAATTTGTGAAATATTCTCTTCTTTCCCAACTAGAAGTTGGAACGATTGGAATGTATATCCTTAATCCCTGACTTGTTTAATGAAAAAAGGAAAAATATGAAGAAACCATTGGACTGTGAAGAGCGTACCCAATATACTCCCATATCACACAATCCACACCGTAGGGAACTTAATAAGCTAACAGGGTTTGAAATGAAATACTCCTGAGGAGTTAAATATATTTACCAATTATCAAATCTGATAAACCTTACTTTTCAAGTAACACTCTTAGCTGATTCAAACATCTGTTGTTAAACACATTAGATTAGGAAACCTTCCCTGTAGATGTAAAACGTCCCATAGATAGATTACTGTTTCCAGCACATAAATTCATTTCTCAAAAATGGATATCGCCTAACCCTCCAACAATTGAAACGTGAATAAATCAGGTCAATGTTAACTGCTTCAATACCCGGCCTATTCTGGCATTCCTCTCGTACATGTAAAAATTATATATTTTTTGTTAGAAAATTACTCAGAACCCCAAACATCATACATACAGTATATATATATAAAACTCAACGTGTGTGTGTGTGTGTGTGTGTATGTATGTATGTATGTATGTATGTATGTTCCAGCATCATGTCCAAACGGCTAAAGATATTAACATGAAACTTGGCACACATGTTACTTATATGTCAGCAATAAACATAGGATAGGTGGTTTAACCCTTACCCACCCCCATTTGCCATGGTCAGGGTTTTCCTTTAAAGTCCCATTAAACTCTATGGGAAATACATGTTACTTCATAACTTCCAAACGGCTGTAGATATTTCGATAACACTTGGTCACATGTTACTTATATGTCCACTTAAACTATAGGATAGTTAATTTATCCCTTAACTACCCCCATTTGTGAGGGTCTGGGTTTTTGTTTAAAGTCCCATGCAAATCAATGGGAAATGTATGTTCCCACATAACTTCTCTACGCCTGGAGATATTTCAATAATACCTGGTACACATATTACTTATATGCCAAATAAAAATATATGACAGTTAAATTAACCCTTACCTACACCCTTATATAAAAGATGGGTATATTTATATTACTATGATTTTCCTCCCCAAAAGGTTAAGATAGGAAGACCGGGCAACGCCGGGTATTCAGCTAGTGTGTATATATATATATATATATATATATATATATATATATATATATATATATATATATATACCGTATTTATCGGCGTATACCGTGCACTTTTTTCCCCTTAAAATTGCAATGACTGGCATTTTATTCCCTAGAGTCTCTTCTAAAACATATATACCATATTTATCTTCATATAGCGCACCCTGGCGTATAGCGCGCACCCCCAACCTGGAAGGGAAATTTCCTGAAAAAATAAAATACTTACAGTTTGAATGCCCCTCGTCGGTGTCTTGCCCGGCATCCATCGGTGGCCTTGTCCGGTCTGGCGTCCATCTGCGGCCTCGGTGGTGTCCTCCCTGCTGTTTTTGAGCCAATCCCCGCTTCCCGCGCTGTGTTTGAATGCCGCCGCCGACATATACCGAGCGCAGTACACTCGGGTACACTCGGCCAGGCTCGGCTCCCCTCGCCATCACGCCCTGTGCCACCTCCTAGCCTTTATGCGAGAGGAGCTGAGCGTGCCCGAGTGTACTGCGCTCGGTATATGTCGGCGGCGGCGCTCAAACACAGCGCGGGAAGCGGGGATCGGCTCAAAAACAGCAGGGAGGACACCACCGAGGCCGCAGATGGACGCCAGACCGGACAAGGCCACCGATGGATGCCGGGCAAGACACCGACGAGGGGCATTCAAACTGTAAGTATTTTATTTTTTCAGGAAATTTCCCTTCCAGGTTGGGGGTGCGCGCTATACGCCAGGGTGCGCTATATGAAGATAAATATGGTATATATGTTTTAGAAGAGACTCTAGGGAATAAAATGCCAGTCATTGCAATTTTTTTACGTGACATTGTATTTCCGCAGCAATTTTTCAAACACGATTTGTTTGTGGAAAAAAAAAACACTTTCACGGATTAAAAAAAATATATATATATATTTACCCAATTTTTTTTGTACAATGTGAAATATGATGTTATGCCAAGTACCGTATTTATCGGGGTATTGCACGCTCCGGCGTATAGCGCGCACCCCTAAAGTGGACCCGCATTCCTGTGAAAAAAAGATTTTAGTACTTACAGTTTTGGTGTCTTGCGTGGCGTCCATCGGCGGCCTCGTCGGGTCCGGCGTCCGTCTGCGGCTTCAGTGGTGTCCTCGTCGGGTCCGGCGTCCTTCTGCGGTGTCCTCCCCGCTCGATCTCCGCTTCTCGTGCTGAGTTTGAACTACTGCGCCAGGATATACCGAGCACAGTACACTCGTGTATAGTCGGGCAGGCTCGTCTCCTCTCGCAGTCACGTCGAGTGCATCCTGTACGTCCAGGACGTGACTGCGAGAGGAGCCGAGCCTGCCTGACTATACACGAGTGTACTGCGCTCGGTATATGCCGGCGCAGTAGTTCAAACTCGGTGCGGGAAGCGGTTATCAGCGTATATCGCGCACCCACGATTTTGCCCTGAATTTCAGGGCAAAAAAGTGTACGGTATACGCCGATAAATACGGTAAATAAATACCTAACATGACACACTTTAAAATTGTGCACGCTCCTGGAAATTGTACCAAATTTTGGTACTTATAAATCTCCATAGGCTATACTTTAATTTTGTTTTACAGATTACCAGCTTGGAGTTACACAGAAGATCTTGTGCTAGAATTATTGCTCTCACTCCAAGAGCGTGTGGTTTGAATACTGTTTACATATGCGGGCACGACCTACGTATGCTACGTATGCGCTCACTTCTGCATGCGAGTACGAGGGAAAGTGGGCGTTTTTTATTTTTTTATTGTTTGTTTATTTATTTATTACACTTTCCCTTTATTTTTTTTATTTTTTGATCACTTTTATTCCTATTACAAGTAATGTAAACATCCTTTGTAAAAGGATGACAGATCCTTTTTACATAGAGATATGGGATCTACAAGTCCCCACATCTCTTCTCAATGCTGGAAGCATAAGATCAATAGAAAAAAAAATCAATCTCAGGCTTATCAGCAAAAAAAAAATTGCAGTGGTTACATCTGCTGGTGCCGGAAGTGACATCACGATGCCACTTTCGGCCTCCTAGGGTCATAGAGATGGCCAGAGACATCTGGTCCACGGCCAGCTATATGGGGAACCGCGGCCGGTGACGTTTTCATTCTCCAGCTCCCTGAACGCACGGCCAAGCCGCAAGAAGGGTGGCAGGAGGAGGTGGGACGTCCCCTCTACCACCTGTAAAAGCAATCAAGCAGCTAAACAGCCACTAGGATGGCTTTTACTTTGCAGGTAATCGCCGGTAGAAAAAAAAATGATGTCTGAATGATGAATGTAGCTGCACCCATAATCCAAATATATCCACTCAAAGTAAATGACGTCATATGACGTCCTTGGGTGGTAAGTGGTCCTAAAGGATTAAATGTTTTTTTACCTAAAATAAAAACATTTTATATTTACCTGCTCTGTGCGCCTGTTCTGGGGTCTGCTGGCATTGTGCCTGTGTTTCTGTGTTCTGACTTTAGAGCCACTTTACATGAAACAGAGAAAACTGTGTTTCAACACAGAAACTGTCTCAATACATTTTTAGAAAATATAGAAAATTTGTGGCTGTCAATGCCAGGACTAGCGCCTCGATCCCTAGTGGTGCATGGATTACGTATACATGTTTTATGTGTAGGAGATTCTTATACTGAATTTTTTGCTACAAATTTGCTCATTCTATCACTAGTTATGAAGTATAATTATAAGCCTTTGACTAATAAGAATGGACCCACTTTTATAGCCAGGTGAAAGTCATTTATTTATTGACAGGTCAAATATGTTTAGTTTTCTGTGTTCATTTACAGGTTCTGTAACCATTACAGTTCACACTTCGGCGGCACGACTTCGGGGGCGACTCCGCAAGGCGTCCTGAAGACGACTTCAGAGGCAACCTGAAAAATGACCTCTGTATAGAAGTCAATGCAGGTCCCCCCGAGCCGCCCCCAAAGTCGTACAAGAACCTTTTTCTAAGTCGGAGCCACTTGCGTCGCTCATTCCCGTTCGTACGAATGTTATTTTCGTACGAAAATGTTCATTTTCGTACCCGCAGAATAATGTGTACATACGAAAAAATTTAAGCACCAAAATACGAAAACGACGGGATTACAAATGAGTCGCATAATGAACAACCGCAAATACGAACGAACGATCCGACGAAAATACGACAAAACGAAAACGGCAAAAAAACGAATATGACATCTATAACAAAAGATTTGCATTCTGTATTTTGTTTGAATCCTTGTTCTGTTCGTATTTTGATTTTCAGTCGTATGTTCATATGACATCTAACAAAAGATTTTCATTCTGTATTTTGTTTGAATCCTTTTTCTGTTTGTATGTTCATATGACATCTTATAACAAAAGATTTGTATTCTGTATTCTGAATTCCTTTTTTCTGTTCGTAATTTGGTTTCAAAATACAGAATGCAAATCTTTTGTTATAAGATGTCATTTTCGTTTTTTTGAATGGACAGTGAGTGTAGTTAGTGAAGCAGCTTCTCTTTTGTGCTGAGTAGTACAGTAAAGCCAAATAAACTTTTCTGTGGATTTTCGTCTGAAGGGAGATCAGTTGGCCAGACTTTTGAACCTGGAACCCAAAAATGGTTTTCTGATGGTAAAACGATCGTTTTTATGTTTGTTGTTAAAAAAGTCTGACCAAGTGTATGGGGCTTAACAATAGTTAATATGGATGAGCCGCGTGTTGAAAGTGCCGCGAATCCCGCAATATATTTACGAAAGTACAAAATGACGAAAATTCACCAAAAATTATTGTCTAACAAGTAACGAACATGAATTAAACAGAATAACGAACCATCCCGCATGTACGAAAATAAAACGGTAACCAAAATACGAAACGATCGGAATACGAAAAAATTGCGTCGTAAGAAAAACGAACGGGAACGAGCAGGAAAATGGGCGTCTTACGAAAAACGAACGGGAACGAACCTACGGAACAATACGAAACGGAACGTCCACCTGACGAGTCGCCCCAGTGTGAACTGGCTCTAAGAGCCCATTCACACAGGTCCGACTTTGGATCCGACTTCAAGTCACCCCAAGTCACCCCTAGTCACCTCAAGTCGCGCTTCATGAAGAAATCAATGTAAGCGAATGGAGCCGTCTTAATGCACACTACTGCAGTCGCTCCGACTTCAAGAAAGGTTCCTGTACTACTTCAATCTGACTTCCAGGCAATTTGTACCCATTGATTTCAATGGAAGACGCCTCCAAGTTGGATCCCCGTTCATAGTGAGGCGACTTTACAGGAGGTCGCCCCAGTGTGAACCGCAAACCCCTCCCTCGCACAGAGCTGGTAAAGAGCAATAATTCTAGATCTCCTCTGTAACTCAAAACATGCAACCTATAGAGTTTTCTTAAATGTCACCTATGGAGATTTTTAAGGGTAAAAGTTTGTCGCCATTCCACGTGCGGGCGCAATTTTGAAGTGTGACATGTTGGGTATCAATTTACTCAGCGTAAAATTATCTTTCACAATATAAAAAAAAACAGGCTACCTTTACTGTTGTCTTATTTTGTAACTAAAAAAAAGCGTATTTTTTCCAAAAAAGGTGCTCTGGTAAGACCACTGTGCAAATACGGTGTGACAAATTATTGCAACGGCCTCCATTTTTTTCCCATTAAAAAATTATAATGTTTTGGGTTCTAAGTAATTTTCTAGCAAAAAAAAACAGTTTTTAACTTGTAAACAACAAATCTCAGAAAGAGGCTCGGTCCTTAAGTGGTTAACATTTGGCTCACATTGACTTCAATGGGGTTCAGTTTTAGCATTGGTTTGCTGAACCCTGCTTGAAACAAACACAGGTACATTCAGCTCATCACATGACGTGTTCTGTATACCTGTGATGAGACTACCTAACAAAACACAAACAAAAAAAAAAACACTAAGGCCCGGATTCACGTAGAATGGCGTATCTTTGTGCGGGCGTAACGTATCCTATTTACGTTATGCCTCCGCAACTTTTACAGGCAAGTGCCATATTCTAAAATGAAAGTTGCGGCGGCGTAGCGTAAAAAGGCCAGCGTAAGCCCGCCTAATTCAAATGTGGTAGATGTGGGCGTGTGTTATGTTAATTTTAATGTGACCCCACATAAATTACGCTTTTAACGAACGGCGCATGCGCCGTCCGTGAAAGTATCCCAGTGCGCATGCTTCAAATTAACCCACAAGAAGCCAATGCTTGCCCTATTCGCAAACGACTTACGCAAACGACGTAAAATTTTCAAAATTCGAGGCGGGAACGACGTCCATACTTAACATTGGTGTGCAACATCTGCGCCTCATATAGCAGGGGTAACTTTACGCCGGGAAAAGCCTAACGTAAACGGCGTACCTGTACTGCGTCTGCCGGGTGTATGTTCATGAATTCGCGTATATAGCTGATTTACATATTTCTATGCGTAAATCAGCGTACACGCCCCTAGCGGCCAGCGTAAATATGCAGTTAAGATCCGACGGCGTAAGAGACTTACGCCGGTCGGATCTAATACTAATCTTTGCGTAACTGATTCTAAGAATCAGGCGCATAGATACGACGGATCAGACTCATCTGAGATCTGGAGATACGCCGTTGTATCTCCTTTGAGAATCTGGGCCTAAGGCCCCATGCACAAGAGACGCTGTTAATGCGTGTTCAGAGGCAGCTGGGCACTTTTTTCAACTGCCCCTGAACACATTCAATGTTATCCTATGTGTCTATGCACACAGTCTCGTTTATTGCCATTTTAGGCAGTTGCGTTTAACCTTGTTTTTCCAGAAGCCAAAAAATTGGTTCAGACGCAAAAATTTCCAGGTTTCAGATGCAAAACACGGCTAAATGCAGCGCCGGCATTTTTCCGCAATTTCGATTATAAGTGTTTTTAAAGGTGACCTATTTGCCTTACTATGCTCATGTCTCACTGTGCCCATGTGCATGCCTCACTGTGCCCATACCTCACTGTGCCCATGCCTCACCGTGCCCATACCTCACTGTGCCCATACCTCACTGTGCCCATACCTTACTGTGCCCATGCCACACTGTGCCCATGCCACACTGTGCCCATGCCACACTGTGCCCATGCCTCACTGTGCCCATGCCACGCTGTGTCCATGCCTCACTGTGCCCATGCCACGCTGTGTCCATGCCTCACTGTGCCCATGCCACACTGTGTCCATGCCTCACTGTGTCCATGCCTCACTGTGCCCATACCTCACTGTGCCCATGCCTCACTGTGTCCGTGCCTTACTGTGTCCATGACTAGACTTACGTTTAACATGGGAGTCTATGGAAGGGGTGCCCGGCTTTGAAAAATCAGTGCTCCCCGGCCATAGGTACCCCAGACAACAAACTTTGCACACTTGTAGTTGAGAACTGGGGCTATATGTGACCTATGGCCGGCCGGTACCGGGTCCCCAAACTTACCGGAGAAATTACCGTTTAACATGGGAGTCTATGGAAGGGGTGCCTGAATTTGAAAAATCGGTGCTCCCCGGCCGTAGGTCCCCCGGACAACAAACTTTGCACACTTGTAGAGGAGAAGTGGGGCTACATTTGTGCCAAGTTTGGGGTCCCCAAAATCTGGGAGATCAGGCGCAAAAAGGTGACTCGATTATAAGCCGAAGGGGGCATTTTCAGCACAAAAAATATGTGCTGAAAAACTTGGCTTATACTCGAGGATATACGGTAATAATAAAAATTAATATAGACAAGGTGATTTATGGCATTTAAATCTAGATATTGATTTCTGGACCTCAATAGCACAAATGAGTAACAATTGGCTTTTGCTAATTTTGGAAGCCTAATCCTGTTTAAAGATGTTGCAATCAATTGGGTAAAGGGGATAAAAATATCCTGATTTTCAATCAAATTAAAAAAAAATGCTAAATATTACAATTTTATTCACAGAGTTCTCTGGGTTTTTATTTTCCATATCATGTAACAAATATGACATTTTCCTCCTAGTTGTCTATTTTTTAATTGTACTCCAAGGAAGGCCCCCATTATGTTGCCTTGGGTGTAATTCAGTCATTGTTCACACTGCATAATGAAGCAACCGTCCAATAGAATTCATTTCAGGCCATCGATCTTAGTGGAATTGGTTTCTTTATGCTTGAGATCCAAGAATCTAATTATGGATATTAGTGAGTTTAGTCTACGAAGTTTTAGTCTTTTATGTGAAATTAGTTAAAAGGGCAAACAGCTACAGTAATTATTCAGTTGAGATATGTGTATGTTTACTGTTTTACCTGCATTAAAGGATTTGTTAGTCTATTCGGTGTGATTTACACATATTTAAACACTGTAAAGCCAGACAGATGAGCAGTATGGGTCTTGATTAAAGGGGTTGTAAAGGATTTTTTCCCCCCTAAATAGCTTCCTTTACCTTAGTGCAGTCCTCCTTCACTTACCTCATCCTTCCATTTTGCTTTTAAATGTCCTTATTTCTTCTGAGAAATCCTCACTTCCTGTTCTTCTGTCTGTAACTCCACACAGTAATGCAAGGCTTTCTCCCTGGTGTGGACCACTCCAGTGTGAAAGCCCTCGGGGCTTTCTCACTGGAGAAACAGCAGCGGCTGTTTCAGGTCGCTTTGCAGACGCTATTTTTAGCGCAATAGTGTCTGCAAACCACTCCAGTGTGAAAGGGGTCTAAGCAAGTCTTCCAGATTACCAACATGCACATCTAGGTTGGAAGACCCAAATTGGACAAAAAAGCGTGCCTAAACCGGAAGGAGCAAAATAAGTGCACGTTAGGGAACTGGTACCTGCATTTATGTCCCTCAAACGTCAGTAGCACCCCATTACCGACTACTGAGCCGACTGTCTTTATCCCATATCTCGTCCAGATAATTGGGTCAGAATAGGACATAAACTGAGGCAGGTGGAGATAATGCCACAATGGCATATACGGAGAGACCAACCTGTCTTGGAGTTTTGCTTTCCTGGCCAAGTTGCACAAGTTTTTGAAGGAAAAGCAGGTAGGTTGTTCCAAACATCTTGGAGAACTAAGCAGAGAAATTCTATGAATGTAGGCTGCCTCAAATCCTTCTGTCTTTTCATGTAATATCAGACAGACTCCATGATGCTGAGATCAGGGATCTGTGGGGGCCAAGTCATCAATTCTAGGACTCCTTATTGACATTTGGCTTCATTTTTAGGGTCGTTGTCCTGCTGCAGAATGCATTTGGGGCCAATCACATGCCTCCCTGATGGCATGGCATGATGAATAAGTATCTGCCTGTATTTCTCAGCATTAAGGACACCATTGATCCTGACTAGGGTTGAGCGAACCCGAACTTTGGTTTTTTTTGGACCCGAACCCGAATAATTTGCTGAAAGTTCGGGTTCGGAGTTTGGCTATGTAATGGCACGCCACAAAGTGTCATTTCTGAAAGGAAAAAAAAATCATTTAAAACCGGCTTTGCGGCTATAATGAATTGTCGGCTTTGCGGCTATAATGAATTGTCGGCTGCGGCAATTCAGAGAGGATTCATTCAGAAAAAATAGCGTGGGGGTTCCCCCAAATTCAATTATCAGGCCCTTCAGGTCTGGAATGGATATTAAGGGGAACCCCGCCATCAATTAAAAAAAAAATGACGCAGGGTTCCCCCCAAATATCCATTCCAGACCCTTCAGGTCTGGTGTGGATTTTAGGGGAACTCCACCCCAAATTTTTTAAAAAATTATGTGGAGTTCCCCCCAAAATCCACACCAGACCCCTTATCCGAGCACGTTAACCTGGCCAGCCGCAGAAAAGAGGGGGGGACAGAGTGCGGCCCCCCCTCTCCTGAACCGCATCAGACCACATGCCCTCAACATGGGGAGGATGCCCCCATGTTGATGGGGACAAGGGCCTCATCCCCACAACCCTTGCCCGGTGGTTGTGGGGGTCTGCGGGCGGGGGGCTTATCAGAATCTGGAAGACTCCTTTAACAAAGGGGACCCCCAGGTCCTGGCCCCCCTATGTGATTTGGTAATGGGGTACACTGTACCCCTACCATTTCACGAAGGAAGTGTAAATTCTTGTAAAAAAAAAAAACACACAGATACCGTAGAAAAAAGTCCTTTATTAAAAAAATAAATAAAAAAAAAAAACTCCAGCGGTGGAAATCTACTCGTTCCCGGCTTCCTGCTCCAACGTTGTCCTGATCCAGCGACCGGTGCGGGTGATCTCCAGTCCAGCGACGGGTGTGGGTGTATCCAGCGACGGGTGCGGGTGATCTCCAGTCCAGCGACAGGTGCGGGTGTATCCAGCGACGGGTGAGGGTGATCTCCGGTCCAGCGATGAGAAGATCCATCCATCCAGAGCGCAGCATCGCCGACCTCCTCTCACTGCTGGACACAGCCCAGCGAATGACGCGACAGAAGCTGTGACATTTCTTATATAGGGGAGGCAGGGCCACCCGTCACGTGACCCCGCCCCCTCTGACGCACCCTCTGCTACATCACTGGGTAAGCCCAGTCTTTCCCTCCTTGCAGGAGGCAAGAGAAAATCTCACCAGTGGGGTCACAAAGGAAGAGATCTTAACCGCTTGCCGTCCCGCCGCACGCAGATATACGTCTGCAGCATGGCACGGGCAGGCAAAAGGATGTACCTGTACGTCCCCTTTAAGAAGCGGTCGAGTCCGTGGACATATCCACGATCGTCTCACAGAGACATACTGTACCTGTTGCCGAGAATGTGTTTCCAGCACAACAGCATCGCGCTGATTCTCGGCGACAGGGTGCCGACATCTCGCACTCGCTGGAATAGACAAAGCACATTCCAGCGAGCGGAAGAAGACCCCCGGAGAGCGGAGAAGACCCCCAGAGAGCCGAGAAGACCCCTGGAGAGCGAAAGAAGGCCCCGCCTGCTAAAAGAGCTAAAGAAGACAGGGGGGCCCCGGAGCTGACTAATAAATTACTTTAAAAACCCTGTGTTGTGTGCTTTTTTTTTTCTTTTACACTTTGCCTCCAGGTGAATGGGTAGGGGTACGATGTACCCCATATTCATTCTCCTGGGGGGGGAACCCGTGTTGGTTTTTTATTTAAAATTTGGCGTGGAGTTCTCCCTCTCAGGATTCATACCAAACACCGCAGCTAGAATTGGCGGGAATCCAAGTCGGATCTCCTGTCGCTTCTATGACAGCTTTGTCTCCATCGCGGCAAGCCAGCTCTGCGCTAGCTCCCGCAATGGGGCTTGTAGGTGGTCAATCTCGCCGAGAAAGGGAGTGAAATTGACACAATATCGCGGTCACCCACTGTAGAATGGGGAGATGTTAGTGTAAACACAACATCTCTATGTTCTGCCTAGTGACACTGTCACTGATCGTGTTCCCTGTCATTGGGAACACGATCAGTGACGTGTCACAGCAAGCCACGCCACCCTACAGTAAGAATCACTCCTTATGGAACACTTAACCCCTACAGTTCCACCTAGTGGTTAACATCTATACTGCCAGTGTCATTTTCACAGTAACCAGTGCATTTTTATAGCACTGACGCTGTGAAAATGACAATGGTCCCAAAAATTTGTCAAAAGTATCCGATGTGTCCGCCATAATGTCGCAGTCATGATAAAAATCGCAGATTGCCACCATTACTAGTAAAATATGTAGAAGAATACGTATCGGCCTAAACTGAGGAAAATAATTTTTTCATATATATATTTTTGGGGGATATTTAATATAGTAAAAAGTCAAAAATATTGAATTTTTTTCAAAATTATCGCTCTATTTTTGTTAATAGCGCAAAAAATTAAAACCGCAGAGGTGATCAAGTACCACCAAAAGAAAGCTCTACTTGCGGGAAATGAAGGACGCCAATTTTGTTTGGGAGCCACGTCGCCTCGACCGCGCAATTGTCAGTTAAAGCGACGCAGTGCCGAATTGCAAAAAAAGTGGCCTGGTCCTTTAGATAGAAAATGGTCCGGGGCTTAAGTGGTTAAAGTTAGTTTTAAAGAAGGGTTACCCTTTATGTTTTTCCAATGGATGGCAATGCAGCGATCCAATGAATCATGAAATCTGTCCGATTTACAGGACAGTCATCAATGCTGTCATTGAGAAAATAAAAATGTTAAAGAAGATCTTGCAATACAAGGTCCACCAACATGCCAAACTGCTGCAATAAGGTAAAAAAAAAAAAAAAAAGGAAAAAAAAATTTGGAGAAAAAAACGTACCCTCGGCTTCCTTACTGTGGGCGGTAATGTCATCATCCTTCCAAAGGATTATCTATATATTGCAGATAAAATTAATTTAATTGCTCGCATTTAGTTGGCATCAACCAAATATAGAGCAGGGATGAAAGACAGAGGTGTCATCATCACAGCAATTTGAACATTTGCCCTCCATAAATATCACCAGTGATGATAGCATGTTTAAAGCCAAGCCGATAAAAATCTTGGTATTTGTTTCTGCCAAAAACAAATGTACTGGGATTATTCGTACTGATGGAAAATTTAATGACATGGGTAAGATGATCACATTCTATTTATAATGCGGCTACCTTCATTTTCTGCGCATTTGCTTTACATACTATACTATTAGCAGAAGTAGATGCAAACCTGTCTATACCTTTGTTCTAGATACTGTGTTATAGTGAAAACCATGTTTTATTTTTCATAAATATTTGCTATAACCACTTAACCCCCGGACCATATTGCTGGTCAAAGATCAGAGCACTTTTTGCGATTCGGCACTGCGTCGCTTTAACTGACAATTGCGCGGTCGTGCGATGTGGCTCCCAAACAAAATTAGCGTCCTTTTTTTCCCACAAATAGAGCTTTCTTTTGGTGGTATTTGATCACCTCTGCGGTTTTTAGTTTTTGCGCTATAAACAAAAATAAAGCGACAATTTAAAAAAAAATGAATATTTTTTACTTTTTGCTATAATAAATATCCCCCAAAAAATATTAAAAAAAACGTTTTTTTTCCTCAGTTTAAGCCGATACGTATTCTTCTACATATTTTCCGTTAAAAAAAATCGCAATAAGCGTTTATTGATTGGTTTGCGCAAAAGTTATAGCGTTTACAAAATAGGGGGTAGTTTTATGGCATTTTTATTAATATTTTTTTTTACTAGTAATGGCGGCGATCAGCCTTTTTTTTTCAGCACTGCGTCATTATGGCGGACACTTCGGACACTTTTGACACATTTTTGGGACCATTGGCATTTTTATAGCGATCAGTGCTATAAAAATGCATTGATTACTATAAAAATGCCACTGGCAGTGAAGGGGTTAACACTAGGGGGCGGGGAAGGGGTTAAGTATGTTCCCTGGGTGTGTTCTAACTGTGGGGGGGGGTGGGACTCACTAGGGGAAATTACTGATCGCCGTTCATACATTGTATGAACAGAAGATCAGCATTTCCCCCCCTGACAGGACCGGGAGCTGTGTGTTTACACACACAGCTCCCGGTCCTCGCTCTGTAACGAGCAATCGCGGGTGCCCGGTGGTGATCGCGCGCGCACCTATTGGCTGCTGGGAGAGATGACGTAGATCTACCTGATCTCGCCCAGCAGAGCCGACCTGCCGCCGTAAAACTGCGACGGCTGGTCGGCAAGCAGTTAAACTATGTTCTTCTAAATATCACAAAAGGATGTTTGCGCTCACTGTAAAATCCTTTGCCTGACAGCAAACAACCTAGATGGCAGTATAACCTATGAATGCTTAAGGTCTCACTGTGTCCCTCCACTGGTGTGCACTGCTTGGCACTCATGGGCGGCACTACTAGATGGCACTGATAGGCAGCACCGATCAGAGGTGCTGGCAGGCATCACTGATGGGCACAAAGTGCCATCCCTAATGTGCAATGATTGCTATCGCTTGTGGGATCTAATGGGCTTACCAGGTGGGCATCCCTGGTGGCTATGGGTGGGTATCCTTGCTGGCCATGGGTGGGCATCCCTGGTGGCCAAGGGTGGGCATCCCTGGTGCAGTGTTGCCAACCGTCCGTATTTTTTTGGACAGTTTGTAAAAACGGGCACTTTTCCCCCCGTTCGTAAATGTCCATGGTTGTGGGAATGTGCCAGTAAAAATAGCCGAGATTGGTTTGGCTAGGAACTGTGCATGAAAATTGGAGGCAGGGGGTGATTGGAGGCAGGGGCTGATGGTGGCTTCGGTGGCACCGCAGAGGGTGATGGAGGCAGGGGCCAATGGAGGCAGGGGGAGATTGGAGGCAGGGGGTGTTGGAGGCAGGGAGTGATTGGAGGCAGGGGGTGTTGGTGGCACCACAGAGGGGGGTGGTGGCACCGCAGAGGGTGGGGGATGGAGACAGGGGTTGTTGGTAGCACCGCAGAGGGGACGATGGAGGCAGGGGGTGATTGGAGGAAGGGGGCCTGGGGGAGATTGGAGGCAGGGGGAGATTGTGGCACCACAGAGGGGGGTGAAGGCAGGGGTGTTGGTGGTAGAGGGCGGTGGAGGCAGGGGGTGAGGTGAGCGCGAGTAGAGGAAAAGCCGAAACACGGCCTTTCCTGCTTATACTGTGATCAACTGTGATTGGACACAGCTGATCAGGTGGTAAAGAGCCTCCACTCTTTCTTAAACTCAATCTGGTCCTCAGGTCAGTTTTGCCCACCTTCTATTTGTGGGTGCTTAGTTGGCTGCTAAGTAGGGTGACCACGTGTCCCGGATTGGCCGGGACAGTCCCGCATTTTGCAGGTCTATCCCAGGCACATTCATTCCAGGACAATACAATGTCTCGGAATGAAACGGACACAGCCACCCCCCAGGCCAATCCGATGCCCCCAAAAAAGGGCGTCACATCACCGCTTTACTCATTGACAGTACTTGTCCTGGCCGGGAAAGCCTGGAGGAGCACAATTCCCGGCCCCCTGCTTGTGATTGGAGAAATCATAAATCCCGCCTCTTGTGTCCAATCACTGTGCTGCGATTAGTTACAGCACAAGCTGATTTTTGGGAAGGGAGGGTGTCCCTGAATGGCAGTTTGGAAATGTGGTCACCCTATTGCTAAGGGGACCACCAAGCATGCCTGCTCCTGAACAGTGCTGTATGCATCCATAGACACATACACAGCACCCAGCAAGCCACTCCCTCTGTTCCTTCTTCCCAGCAAGTTGACTGACAGCAACAGGAGCCTATGGCACCCTTGTCTTCATTACCCACCTCTGCAATCCAGAAGATCAGCATAATGGCACAGATCGTGGGGACCCGACTGCAGTTCAAAATGGGAATTGGGGGGAAAGATGGGTGCAGAATTGTACTGGGATTTTTTTTTACTATAATGCAAGAATACATTTTTGTAAAAACGTCGTTTCTGAATCGTCGTATCTACCTAATTTGCATATTCCTTGCGTAAATCTACGGAAGCGGTCGGATCTTAGGGAAATCTATGCGTAACTGATTCTATGAATCAGTCGCATAGATACGACCCCGCAACTCAGATTTCCCACGGCGTATCAGGAGATACGCCGTCGTAACGCCTATCTGAATCAGGGCCATTGAATTTTTTTCAAAATTGTCGCTCTATTTTTATTTATAGCGCAAAAAATTAAAACCGCAGAGGTGATCAAATACCACCAAAAGAAAGCTCAATTTGTGGAAAAGAAAGGACGCCAATTTTGTTTGGGAGCCACGTCGCACGACCGCGAAATTGTCAGTTAAAACGACGCAGTGCAAAATCGCAAAAAGGGGCAAGGTCATTAACATGCATAATGGTCCGGGTCTTAAGTGGTTAACTCAAGCCACCTGATAGACCAAATTTGGCAAAATCGGGTGTCTACTGGAACAAAAGGACAATTGTAGCAAAGGTGTGCTTCATTGGAAAGGCTTACAATGATACACAACGGTTAAATATTATATCTTCTTTTTCTCCTCACTTGTTTGTCGAAATAAAATGTGACCAAACTGACATTTTCATTTTCTTGTTTTTTGAAAAAACACGTCTAGAAAAAGAAGTATATTAAAAACAGTCGGCGGTTTATTTTTATCGCCGCGGAAGGGAAAATGCTGCAGGACACCGGGGTCGCGGCCTCTCTACCATTTATCTGAAACGGAGCCGAGTATTATTCATCATTATATCACTTGTGTTCTTTTCCTCCGTGTTATACAAAATCCATATTTTAAGCTTGACATGTGCAATTAACCTCAGCTAATAATGTTAATTTACTCACCATTCCACTTGATGATTCATTAAAAAGGTGTTCCGTTTTATCGGTGCACTGAGTATTACATCATTTTTTTTTTTTTCCTTTTCAGTTCTTTTTCTTTTTTTTATTATTATTTAACAAGGAATCTATGAAAAGCTTTTCAGATTATTACCAATGGGAATAATTATCTACTGCACACTTTGTCGAAAAGACGTTCTCACAAAAGGTCGTTGTACCTACAGAGCTTTATAAGATGTGTAATAAGTCGGGAAATTTTGGGGAAAATATGTTAAACGGAATTTGAACTGCAGGGGGAAATCTCTAATGCAGATAAAATGCCTTAACCACTTGCTTACTGGGCACATATACCCCCTTCCTGCCCAGGTGAAATTTCAGCTTCTGGCACTGCGTCGCTTTAACTGACAATTGCGCGATCGTGCGACGTGGCTCCCAAACAAAATTGACGTCCTTTTTTCCCCACAAGTAGAGCTTTCTTTTGGTGGTATTTGATCACCTCTGCGTTTTTAATTTTTTGCGCTATAAACAAAAAAAAGCGTACATTTTGAAAAAAAATTCAATATGTTTTACTTGTTGCTATAATAAATAGCCCAATTTAAAAAAAAAAAAACATATTTTTTTCTCAGTCTAGGCCGATACGTATTCTTCTACATATTTTTGGTAAAAAAAAAAAAAAAAAATTGCAATAAGCGAATGGTTTGAACAAAAGTTATAGGACCAGATCCAGAGAGAGAGTACGCCGACGTATCTACTGATACGCCGGCGTACTTTCAAATTTCAAACCAAGATACAACGTCATCTGGGTTCGATCCAACAGGCGTACGCCTTCGGATCGTAGATGCAATACTTCGGCGTCCGCTGGGTGGAGTTCGCTTTGTTTTCCGCGTCGGGTATGCTAATTAGATTTTTCCGACAATCCACGAACGTACGCGCGGCTGTCGCATTCTCTTACGTCGTCTCTAGTCGCCTTTCTCCGGCGTATAGTTAAAGCTGGTATTTTGCGGCGTATAGTTAGACTTGTCATGTTAGGTATGGCCGTCGTTCCCGCGTCGAAATTTGAATTTTTTTTTGCGTAAGTCGTCCGTGAATAGGGATGGACGTAATTCACGTCTAATTTAAAAAAAATGACGTTGTTGCGACGTCATTTAGCGCAATGCACGGCGGGAAATTTAGGGACGGTGCATGCGCAGTTCATTCGGCGCGGGGACGCATTGCATTTAAATGAAACACGCCCCCTACTCGCCGATTTGAATTACGTGCCGAGAGATACACTACGCCGCCGTATCTTACGGCGCAAATTCTTTGTAGATTAGAAGAATTCAAAAGTAAGTTACAGCGGCGTAGCGTATCTCACATACGCTGCGCCTATCTAAATGTATGTGGATCTGGCCCATAGCACCTACAAAATAGGGGACAGAATTATTATTTTGTATTATTTATTTTTTTTACTAGTAATGGCGGCGATCTGCGATTTTTATCGGCACTGCAACATTATGGCGGACACATCGCACACTTTTGACACATTTTTGCCACCATTCACATTTATACTTTGATCAGTGCTATAAGTATGCACTGATTACTGTATAAATGTGACTGGCATTGAAGGGGTTAACACAAGGGGGTGAGGAAGGGGTTAAATGTGTGCCCTGCATAGTGTTTCTAACTGTGGGGGAAGGGACTGACTGGGGGAGGTGACCGATCTGTGTCCCTATGTACAAGGGACACAGATCGGTCTCCTCTCTCCCTGACAGGACGTGGATCTGTGTGTTCACACACACAGATCCACGTCCTTGTCTGTGTAACCGCCGATCACGGGTGCCTGGCGGACATCGAGTCTGCCAGGCACACGCATCGGCATCTCAGTGATGCGGCGGGCACGCACATGCCCCCCAGCGGCTGGAGGCCATATATAGACGGCCTCCCAGAAATTTAGATCCACACTGCGGCCGTATAAAGTCGTACGGCTGTCAGGAAGTGGTTAAAGAGTAACTCCACCTTTGTTAAAACAAAAAAAAAACAATCCACTCTGGGTGATGAATGAATGAATGAATGAATGAATGAAAACTTATATAGCGCAGCACATGCGAATTTAATCGCCTCTGGGCGCTTGTTGTTCCTGTCTCCTTTGGTATCAAAAGAGATGAGTCTTGATCTTTCTCCTGAATGCTAAGTGATTCTCCTCCAACCGAATGCTGGTTGGTAAAGCGTTCCATAGTCTAGGCCCTTGGACCGCGAATCTCCTTTCTCCTTTGGACTTGTATCTGGCTTTGGGTATCTGGAGGAAATTTTGATTGGTGGAACGCAGAATGCGATTGGGTTTATGAGCTTTTATTTTTTCGCATAGATAATGGAGAGCATTCCCATAGATACATCTATGCGTTAGACAGAGTGCTTTAAAAGTGATTCTGTCTTTTACTGGTAACCAGTGAAGGGCTCTCAGTGAAGGTGAGATTGATTCCCAAGGTTTTTTCCCAGTCACAAGTCTAGCGGCCGTATTTTGAACGACTTGTAGACGAGCGATTTGGTACTTTGGGAGTCCGAGGTAAAGGACATTTGCATAGTCCAATCTTGAGTTTACAATAGCTCCCACCACGACCGCTATGTCTTCCTTGGGAATAAAAGGAGTAAGTCTGCGTAGTAGGCGCAGCAGATGGTGAGATCCGCTGACTACTGACCCTATTTGTGCGTCCATTGTCATGTGAGAGTCAAAGATGACCCCGAGACTTTTGACTTTGGCGCTAGGGGTGATGATTTTGCCCAGAATGGGCGGGGGGGTCCAAGTTGTTGTAGGTTGATTCATACGCTTGGCGTGAAACAGGAGAAGTTCTGTTTTCTCTCCGTTGAGTTTAAGATAACTCTTTGTCATCCAGTCCTCTATCAAAGAGAGGCATGTCTCTAGATTGAGGTGATGATCCTTTTTATTGCAAATGCGGAAATATAGTTGCGTGTCGTCTGCATATGAGTGGTAGAGCAGTTTTTGACTGCTAATAATCTCAAAAAGAGGGCGAAGATAGATGTTGAATAACACCGGCGACAGGGGGGATCCTTGAGGGACTCCGCACGATACCGTGCGTTTCTCAGAAGTGAAAGGTCCTAACTTCACTATTTGCGATCGGTTTTCCAAAAAAGAGGAGAACCAAGATAAATCGCCTTCTGCGACTCTGGCTACTTCAGCTAGCCGAGTCAATAAAAGCTTGTGGTCTACTGTGTCGAAGGCTGCGCTCAGGTCCAACAGAACCAGAAGACAAGATTCTCCTTCATCTGCGACCTCGAGAGCGTCGTCCCATATTTTGAGCAATGCGGTTTCTGTCCCGTGTCCAGGCCGGAATCCCGATTGAAATGGGTCAAGTAGGTTATGGGTATCTGATAAATGCACATTGTAGGTGTAGCGCCTGGCTATTTTCAGAGCCGGTGCTATTGTAAATTTAGAGGGAGTTCAGAGAGGTAGTTGGCTCTGAACCTGTTTATTTAGTTAAATTTGGGGCCTCTGCTCCAACTTCGGCTGTATTGTTTATGCATACTGTCGTTGTCTGGGGAGTAATGCCGCGTACACACAATCATTTTTCGGGTTGTAAAAAACTACGTTTTTAAGGGTCTAGTTTTTTAACCCGATCATTAAACCGGCCTTGCCTACACACGATCGTGAAAATAAAATGCTCTAGCGAAGCGCGGTGACGTACAACACGTACAACGGCACTATAAAGGGGAAGTTCCATGCGAATGACGCCACCCTTTGGGCTGCTTTAGCTGATTTTGTGTTAGTAAAAGACGATTTGCGCTTTTCTGTCTGTTACAGCGTGATTAATGTGCTTACTCCAGGGTAGTTTTACCAGAACTAGCGCTCCCGTATAATAACTTGTTTCACGTCGCTAAAGCCCACACACGACCATTTTTTACAACCCGAAAATTGACAACGTTAAAAACGTCGTGAAAAAATAGACCATGTTCGAATTTTTTTTTTTGGAAATTTTTCAGAACCCGAAAAAATGCTCTGAAGCCCACACATGATTGTTTTTATGACATTAAAAAAAACGTAATTTTTAATACCGCCCGCAATGCCCCTCTGCATTGACGCATTGCGGGCGGTATTAACCCTTTTTTTCTGCCACTAGCGGGGGTTAATACCACACCGCTAGCGGCCGAATCCTGCTGCAATTCCGACGGTATAGCACCTTCACTGCCCCATGTGAAAGGGGCATAAGTCTCACCTCAGGCCAACAGTTGGCAGCAGTGGGGTCAAGTGCAGTGCCAATCAGGAGGGTTGATCACCTCACTGTGCATGCTGGGAGGGGTATTTAAAGGGCAGACGCCATTGGTTCGGGGTCGCTGTGTTCCCGTCCTTGAGCTGGGCAGTCGTCCCACCACCCCCCGTGTGTGGCCCTCCTGACCGGGGTGTGTACGCATGTTGCAGTGTTCCTGGCTCCGGGACCACGTTGGTCTGGAGCACATTCATCTAGCTTGTGAATCCAGTGGGTCGACTAGGTCCCTAACTTGCCAGATGGTCCTGGGCTGTCAATCCAATTGGAGGAAGCCGACTGATGAGGAATAGGGATGAGCTTCGTATTCGAGTCGAACCCATGTTCGACTCGAACAACGTATGTTCGATCGTTCGTCGAAATACGAACAAAACGGGTCTTTCGCGCCAAATTTGAGTTACTTTTCACAGACCATAATTCACTGCGGCATCGCTGGCTGATGATTGGCCAAGCATGCACTATGACCCGCATGCTTGGCCAATCACAGCTTGCATAAAACGGAGAGTAATAATTGGCCAAAGCAAGGGTGGCTTTGGCCAATTATGGCTCAGGGGTTTAGTTCACGCCCCACACTATAAAAGGCCACCTGCAGGTCGGCCTTGTGTAGTGTGTTGCGGTGGTTAAGAGAGAGAAGACAGAGAGAGACAGAGCGAGTGTCATTTTTTGCAGGTAGATAGAGCAGTAAGGCAGGCTAGTCAGTTAATGTTACAGTGTGTAGAGTATATATATACATCCCAGGTGTTGCACATGTATTTATACACTGTATAGTTTAGCTAGATCAGTTCTTCTTAATTTACTGGCAGGCAGGTGATTGTGCTAGCTGCAGTATTCTTACGTGGTTTATTGCCTGTGTACTCTGTAGTTTGCACCTAAAGCTACTCGGCGTGTACTGGCCGTGTGCTCTGTAGTTTGAACCTAAAGATTCAGGAGCAGTGATTTTAATGATGCTTAAATTAAAAAAAAAAAAAGAAAAATTCCTTTAAATATTGTACCTGCTGGGTGTCTATAGTTTTCCTGTGAAAACGTCTTTGAGAACCCGGGTCTTGCCCGAGGGAACATGTATCAATGAAAAAAAAGTTTTAAAAACGGTCATTTTTTCAGGAGTCCTGGGGCAAGACCCGTGTTCTCAAAGACGTTTTACGACAATAACTTGCATATTAGGCTTTAAAATGAGCACTTTTGAATTCGAACGTTCGAGTCCCATTGACATCAATGGGGTTCTAAATGTTCGCACGAACGGTCGGTCCGTTCGAAGGTTTTGTTGCGAACCGAACGGGGGGGGGGGGTGTTCGGCTCATCCCTAATCGTGTGTACGCGGCATCAGTCTTTAGCTTCATATGTAGATGGGGTATCCATACTTTACATAGACAGGATCTTGGGGCCAGATTCACGTAGGGCAGCGGCAGGGTAACGTATCGTAGATACATTACACCGCCGCAATTTTTCATCGCAAGTGCCTGATTCACCAAGCACTTGCGATGAAAACTCCGGCGGCGCAAGGCGGGCCAATTTAAATGGGCGTGTGCCATTTAAATTAGGCGCGCTCCCACGCCGGACCTACTGCGCATGCTCCGTTTCTTAACTCCCGCCGTGCTTTGCGCGCCGTGACATCATTTTTTTGAACGGCGAAGCACGTAGCGTAATTCCGTATTCCCGGACGGCTTACGCAAACGACATTATTTTTTAAATTTCGGCGCGGGAACAACGGCCATACTTTACACAGCAATACGATTGCTGTGTAAAGTTAAGGCACCAAAAAAAACTTTGCGACGGGAAACTAGACTAGCAGGGACTTAGCGAACGCGAAAAACCGTCGGGGATCGCCGTAACTCCTAATTTGCATACTCGACGCTGGTTTACGACACAAACTCCCCCTAGCGGCGGCCGCGGTATTGCATCTTAAGATCCGACAGTGTAAAACAATTACACCTGTCGGATCTTATGGCTATGTATGTGTAACTGATTCTATGAATCAGTCGCATAGATAGAAACAGAGATACGACGGCGTATCAGGAGATACGCCGTTGTATCTCATTTGAGAATCTGGCCCTTGGTCTCTGTGTGTGTTGCATTGTACCTGACCCTTGCTGCTGACTGCGCTGCACCTCTACTAGTCACATCTGAATAACTGACATCAATGCACTCTTTTATGTTGCTAATGTCCTATCCGAACAGATGATGAGCAGAGTCCAGTACAATACAAATCTCCATCTAGCAGCTAATCTAGAAATCATGTACTATTATAATAATAATAATGGAAATATGGAACTAAAAAACCTACATGAATGTCCTAGTCACATCAAAATGAAAGGGTAAATGTTAAAATAATAACTTAAAATGTGTGCTCGTCGAAATCACCATACTTTTCTTTTAATGAGGCAAAACATCATATTTTTCTAATGCATAACCAAATTTCCAATTGTCAAATTCACAATAACTGCGAAAGTTTTCTTGTGTTATATTAAAATGCAAGCAAACTTTACTCACCAAACAGCAATGTATTACTTTGTCCCTCTGCCCTTCCTCTTCTACAAAGGCTGACATTTTTATTATATTTTTTTTTTACCATTTTGCTCCTTTTTGTACTGCAAAACAGAACTTAAAGTGATGTAACCCTGTCCCAGTGCTTTTGGGGGTCTGCAAGAGGGGGGACTAATCAGAATCTCACAGCCCCCTTTAAAAAAAGGGAGACCCCCCAGATACAAGCTCCTCACCTACATAAGTAGTAAAGGGGCACATACAGTAGGTGCCGCCGATTTTGTATATCCAGCGCAATGGGATTGCGCTGGATATCACCGCTGTGAGGCTGTGCTTCTCGCGCTCGCCGCCCCCACGAGATGCAGCACATCCATAAACAATATCCCGAAAAATTAGTAAACGCAGCACATGAATTCTATCTACATGGAAAGCCGCCCAAACCCGATAAACCTGCATATGATTGCTCTACTCGATTCATTACCACTTTTCACTCCAAACTGAAGCCTACCATCGTACTACCGTCTGTACCAACCCTCATACCAATCACAGGCATGTACCAATGCCACAAAGCCCGATGCAAAACCTGCAAATTCGTCCGACATGGCCAGAAAACCTTCACCACAAAAGGAAAAACGTACGATCGGAAAGAATTCTACAACTGCACCTCAGATTTTGTAGTATACTGCCTTAGCTGCCTATGTGGTCTCATGTACGTGGGTCGTACTATAAGACCTTTAAGGCAAAGATTTGGGGAGCAGCACAGAAGATACATTGAGGGAGGAACTGACCCTCATAGTGTTCCCAGACATTTCTCTACAGTGCAACAAAAATCTACTACAGGACTCCACGTTTGGGTGATTGAACAAATCGACAGATCCGTCCCGGCAGCTGAAAGATTCAAAAAGCTTTGTGCCAGAGAGACCTTCTGGATATACAGTCTAGACACACGTACACCTGGAGGTATCAATGAAAGTATCGAGATCCACACTATCCTATAATTGACCCCATTCCCTTCTACATCCCCACATGAACATAATATATATATTTATTACACACATGCACTGCGATACACCTCCATGTATGTACGTATGTATGTACTCCCTTTTACCCATGTTTTAGTGCTTGTCCTTTTTCTTTATGCAAATCATAACTCTAAATAACATATCTTACAGGACATTTCACTTGGTTCCTCATACCTTGGGGGTGGCGGGTATTAGTAAGTATAGCCCTTGGTCCCTAGACTTGCCTACACCCTTACCCCCTCCTTACCCCTCTTCCCCAACTTCTCCTCATTTTCCTCCCGCTCTTTTCTTCCCCCCCCCCTCCTCTCCTCTTCTCTTCCCCCCTCCCCCTGAATAATCCCTTCCCTCTCCCTCCCCCTCCCTCTTTTTGTCCCCCCCCCTCTGTCCCTCCCTCTCATAATTATCATCTATTGATTGCCTCATATATATATGTGTGTATATATATATATATATATGTATATATATATATATGCTCCTATATATATTATATTACAATTTCTGTCATTGTTGTTGCCATCTGCTGTTATTATTCAACATGGGGCGGTTGGGTGCTCTGGGGCAGGGGGGCGCACTGCGGGCCCCCCCACCCCAGAGCACCCTGTCCCCATGTTGATGAGGACAGGACCTCTTCCCGACAACCCTTGCCGTTGGTTGTCGGGGTCTGCGGGCGGGGGGCTTATCGGAATCTGGGAGTCCCCTCAAATAAGGGGGCCCCCAGATACCGGCCCCCCACCCTAAGTGAATGTATATGGGGTACATCGTACCCCTACCCATTCACCTGGAGGCAAAAAGTTAAAGTTATTAAACACACAACACAAGGGTTTTTAAAATAATTTATTATTCTGCTCCGGAGGCCCCCCCTGTCTTCTTTATTAGCTCTAATACCAGGGGGGGCTTCTTCTTCCGCTCTCCGGGGGTCTTCTCCGCTCTCCGGGGGGGGGGGTTTCTTCTTCCGCTCTCCAGGGGGGGGTTCTTCTCCGCTCTCCGGGGGTCTTCTTCTATCTTCGCCGCTCTCCGCTGTTGACTCGGCGAACCCCGGTTCTTCTGCAGCTGTGCGGTGCCTTCTTCTTCAGCGCTGGCTGCCTGCTATCTTCGTGTGTTAGCTCAATTACTAACAGGCAGCCATCGCGGTCTTCTGTGACGTCACCTTCGTCTCTTTTGTTCTTCTCCCCTCTTCCGATGTTGACTCGTCGCCTCTTGTCACTGCAATGATGGAAGCGCGCCTTGCATCCCATTTATATAGGCATCACCGTCCCATCATGCTCCGGTAGGTACCCACGTGGTGGGTGCACGTGGGTAGGCACCCACCACGTGGGTACCTGCCGGAGCATGATTGGACGGTGATGCCTATATAAATGGGATGCAAGGCGCGCTTCCATCATTGCAGTGAGAGCGGAAGAAGAAGCCCCCCCCGGAGAGCGGAGAAGACCCCCGGAGAGTGGAAGAAGAAGCCCCCCCTGGTATTAGAGCTAATAAAGAAGACAGGGGGGCCTCCGGAGCAGAATAATAAATTATTTTAAAAACCCTTGTGTTGTGTGTTTAATAACTTTAACTTTTTGCCTCCAGGTGAATGGGTAGGGGTACGATGTACCCCATATCCATTCACTTAGGGTGGGGGGCCGGTATCTGGGGGCCCCCTTATTTGAGGGGACTCCCAGATTCCGATAAGCCCCCCGCCCGCAGACCCCGACAACCAACGGCAAGGGTTGTCGGGAAGAGGTCCTGTCCTCATCAACATGGGGACAGGGTGCTCTGGGGTGGGGGGGCCCGCAGTGCGCTCCCCTGCCCCAGAGCACCCAACCCCCCCATGTTGAGGGCATGCGGCCTGGCACGGCTCAGGAGGGGGGGGCGCTCGCTCGTCCCCAATCCCATTCCTGACCGGCCGGGTAGCGTGCTTTGGATACGGGTCTGGTATGGATTGTAGGGGGACCCCCTACGTCGAATTTTCGGCGTAGGGGGGTCTCCTTACAACCCATACCAGACCTAAGGGCCTGGTATGCTCCTGGGGGGGAACCCATGCCGGTTTTGAATTTACAAATTGCCGTGGAGTTCTCCCTCAGGAATGCATACCAAATGCCGTCGCTTGAATGGGCCTTTACAAGGTGTGACTAATTTTCCACATTGTAAAACCAGCCCTAGTTTTGCGCAAGCAAATCGGAACTTACGCAGAAATCACAATGATGAAAAGCTGATGAAAAGCGTTGTGGATCTGCTTAAGTCCTCATTTGCATACTCAAAGCTGCATTTCAATGAGAAATGCCCCCAGCGGCGGATGCGGTACTGCATCCTAAGATCTGACCGTGTAAGTGTCTTACACATGTCAGATTTTCTGCCTAACTTTGGAAAAAGCCTTTTGAGGATCGTTTCCAAAGTTAGGCACAGACTGAACAGCAGTTACGCCTGCGTATCTCTTTTGGGAATCAGGCCCCTGGTTTCTGTTCCTCTATGATGGCAGCCCTGAGGTTATATTTGTGACCCCTGCAAAAACTATTTCTCCATCCATCCCTGGACTTTTTCTCCTAAACTTGTACCTACCTGAGCTTGGACTCTTCTATACTGTGCAAATCTTGTGTACATTATTATTATTATTATTATTATTATTATTATTATTACTTTTATCATTACCATACTTTTATTTCTATAATATCAAGGAATTCTTGTATTTAGGTCTTGCACATTTTTTCCTTGTGTACAGCGCATCCATAGGAATGTATTGCGGGCGGCGAGCAGGAGGAGCGGCAGAGCTCGGCCCTGGCTCCCGTGACCGGGGTTGCGGGGCGGCCAATGTCGCGCTGCCTGACCGCGATTATGTACAATATCGCGGTCAGGTACTGTAGTACTTCTGGTTACTCATACACACACAAAATACAGTGTAAATAAACAGACCAGCTAGTAGTATTCCTGATTGGCTTAGCTTCCTAAAAAGGGACCCAGTTCTGTCATCTGCACTTGCTCCTGCACATAGACTGTTTAGGGAGAGTTAGCCAAGTAAAATGTCCTCCTGCAAATATTCAGTGAATTTGGATTATCTCATATCGTTCTACACCCCATGCAAGTTCTTCCGCAGTAAAAACCTAAAAAGACATCCCCTAGACCAGTGCTTGGTGAACCTTGGCACTCCAGATGTTTTGTAACTACAATTTCCATGATGCTCAACTACAATACAGAGCACATGAGCATCATGGGAAATGTAGTTCCAAAACATCTGGAGTGCCAATCTTCGCCATCACTGCCCTAGACTGAATGCTGAGATAGAGTGAGTGAACTGTTGCTGTGTGCCTGGCTACCAAGTAAATTACAGCGGCTCCTTTGAGGGTAGTGCTTCAATTACAAAAAGGAAGGGGGATTAATTAGGTCAACTACCACATCCAGTATTTTGGGTTAGGTTAATCGCTTGCCGACCAGCTGCCCTCACTATTCTGCGGCAGGTTGGCACAATCCCGCAAACCATCATAGCGGTCCCTTTAAGCGGTATAGCAGGCACGTGCTGCACTGCGGGGGTGGGAACAAAAATTGTCTCTGGACAGCCTTTATTAAAAGAAGGACAGCACTACAAGTCACAGCAAAGTAAAATAAAACCCACTGCGGGGGTGCCGTGGCCGGCGGTCGCGATGAACGCCAGCCACGTGCGATCACAGGCACGAGAGGCAGAACAGGGACGTGTGTGTGAACACACACGTCCCTGTTCTGTGAGGAGAGGAAAGGCAGATTGTGTGTTCCTACAAGCTAGGAACCACGATCTGTCAATTCCTCCAGTCACTTCCATCCCCCATACCGTTAGAACACACACTAGGGAACACAGTTATCTCCTTGATCGCCCCCTAGTGTTAACCCCTTCCCTGTCAGTGACATTTACACAGTAATCAGTGAAATTTTTATATCACTGATTGCTGTATAAATGTGAATGGTCCCAAAATGGTATCAAAAGTGTCCGATGTGTCCGTCATAATTTTGCAGTCTCGATAAAAACTGTCGCTGCCATTACTAGTAAAAAAAATAATAATAATAAAAATGACATAAACCAATCCCCTAATTTGTAGACGCTATAACTTTTGCGCAAACCAATCAATGTACGCTTATTGCTATTTTTATTACCAAAAATATGTATAAGAATACATATCGGCCTAAACTGAGGAAAAATGGGGATATTTGTTATAGAAAAAAATACAAAATATTGGGCTAGATTCAGAGAGGAGATACGCCGGCGTATCTCCTGATACGCCGTCGTATCTCTGAGTCCGGCCGGTCGTATCTATGCCCCTGATTCATAGAATCAGTTCCGCATAGATCTCCCTAAGATCCGCCAGGTGTAAGTGACTTACACCGTCGGATCTTAGGCTGCAATTCCAGGCCGGCCGCTAGGTGGCGCTTCCGTATCTTTTACGCGACGAATATGCAAATGAGGAGTTACGCCGATTCAGAAACGAACGTCCGCCTGGCGTTTTTTTTTTACGTCGTTTGCGTTCGGCTTTTTCCGGCGTATAGTTACCCCTGCTATATGAGGCGTAGCTAATGTTAAGTATGGCAGTCGTTCCGGCGCCGAGTTTTGAATTTTTTACGTCGTTTGCGTAAGTCATTCGCGAATACGGATGGACGTAATTTACGTTCACGTCGAAAACATGACGATTTGCCGACGTCATTTGGAGCATGCGCACTGGGATCAAGTCGCGGCCGGCGCATGCGCAGTTCGTTCGGCGCGGGGACGTGCCTGATTTAAATGTTTCACGCCGCCCTACCCGCGGAATTTGAATTCCACCGGGGATTTACGTTACGCCGGCTCAACTTTACAGGCAAGTGCTTTGTGAATAAAGCACTTGCCTGAAAAAGTTGCGCCGGCGTAACGTAAATGAGATACGTTACGCGGATCTAAAGATCCGCTCACCTATCTGAATCTAGCCCATTGTGTTTTTTTTTTTTCAAAATTGTCGCTCTTATTTTTTTTATAGCGCAAAAAATAAAAAACGCAGAGATGATCAAATACCACCAAAAGAAAGCTCTTTGGGTACATCGTTGCACGACCGTGCAATTGTCAGTTAAAGTGACGCAACGCTGAATTATAAAAATGGCCTGGTCATTGAGTAGCCAAATCTTCCGGGGCTGAAGTAGTTAAGGGGCCTTCATTTTCTGTGTAACTAATCAAAAACGGCTTTCCTGGATTTTATTAACATAGGAAGCAGGTAGAATTTATAAGGCTGCAGCGCTTCATTTTAGAGCATGCCTATTAGAATTCAATGTATACAATGCAAATGATGTTCCATTGACATTAATACGAACATCACAATGCAGAGATGTATCCTTTGTCATAAAATATATCTTGGATAACAAAATATCCAAAACATCTATGCACCATGTGATCTCCCCAGATGTATCCCTTCGTATGCTGCGGGAGGACAAGATTAATGCATGTACTGAATGCACACAAACATTTCCGGCAAAATATGCACATATTTAAATAGGAATACATGAACCTGCGTTGGAAAGTTACACGCTTCATTCATGTAAGCCAAACACCATAAATAGATCAACCTTGGATGAATTAGTCACATTTGAATTCCGAGATGATAGGAAATATTTGTAGCTATTATGTGACACGCTCACTGTCTCCTGTTCAAGGTTAGCCGACTGCAAGCGCATTACTGACGGTATAAAAGCTTGTTTTGAAATTAGTGTGTAGTGATCAAGGTTAACCATATGTGTAATGTGTGTATTCCCCCGGTAAGGAGCCCTGGAAATAATCTATATATTGGATAAAAATGTTATTTTGGTGCATCTGTGGGCATCACTTCCATTTTTTTTTTTTTTTGCATGTTATCATTTTCTCCCACACACCTTCTCCCTGTGCAAAGTGTGCGGAATTGTTGAAGGATGCACAGTGACACCATCTGCAGCGAGTTGATGTTGTAGGTCTTTGGAAGAGGTCTGTGGGCTGTTTTTGACCGTTCTCACCATCCTTTGCCTCTCCAATATTTTATGTTGCCTGACACTTCTGGCCTTAAAGTGGAGTTCCACCCATAAATATAACATTACATCAGTAGTTTTAAAAAAATGTCATTAGTCCTTTAAGAATTTTTTTTTTTTTTAGATGCCTACAAAGTGTTGTTGCTAGGCAGAATAGTTAATCTCCCCTCTTCCTGCACCTAGGTGCTTAAGCTTCCTAACCTACACCGCACAGACTCCTGGGAATGTAGTGGGTGTAACTTTCCAGGAGTCTGTGCACTCCCCAGTCTCAAAGAATCATGTGACTTAGGTTTCAGATCAGGTTTCAGCACCTGTACTGTCCATTACACTGCTTGTGCAGCACTGAGCATGTGCGAGATCTGCAAGGCTGAAATCCAGGAAGTCATACAGTCTGGCTTCATGATGCCCACACTTAAGATGGCCCCAGTCAATTTCTATTTTATAAAGTGTCTAAATGCTGTAACAACCTAACAAAACGGACCTTAGTTTACAGACTAACTTTACTAGAATACATTAAGCTTGTGTATTACAGGGGTATTTATATTTAAAAAGTGAAATTGTGTCCGGAACTCCTCTTTAACAAGAACTGTGCCTGTGGTCTTCCATTTCCTCTCTATGGGGCAGATTCTCATATATCGGCGTAAATTTGGGCGGGGGTAAGGTATCTGATTTACGTTACGCGGCCGCAAGTTTTTCAGGCAAGTGCTTTATTCACAAAGCACTTGCCTGTAAAGTTGCGGCGGCGTAGCGTAAAACACCCGGCGGAATTCAAATTCGGCAGGTAGGGGGCGTGTTTCATTTAAATGAAGCGCGTCCCCGCGCCGAACGAACTGCGCATGCGCCATCCCTAAAATTTCCCGGTGTGCATTGCTCTAAATGATGTCGCAAGGACGTCATTGGTTTTGACGTGGACGTAAATTACGTCCAGCACCATTCACGGACGACTTACGCAAACAACGTAATTTTATAAATTTTCGACGCGGGAATGACGGCTATACTTAACATTGGCTGCGCCTCATATAGCAGGGGCAACTATACGCCGGGAAAAGCCTAACGTAAACGTCGTAACTTTACTGCGTCGGCCACGCGTACATTCGGGAATTTGCGTATCTAGCTAATTTGCATACTCGACGGGGAAATCGACGGAAGCGCCACCTAGCGGGGTAAAATAAAATTGCAGTTACGATCCGACGGTGTAAGAGCCTTACGCCTGTTGGATCGAATGGATATCTATGTGTAACTGATTCTAAGAATCAGTCGCATAGATACGACGGCCCAGATTAGGACTTACGACGGCGTACATGGCGCTGCGCCGTCGTAAGCCCTTTGAGAATCTGGGCCTATGTTCCTCACAGTGGACACTGACCCCTTATATCTCTGCCATAACTTTTTGTAGCCTTTTCCTAAACCATAATGTAAAACAATCTTTGGGCCAGATTCACGTAGAACTGCGGTGGCGTAACGTATCATAGATAGGTTACACCGCCGCAAGTTTTCATCGCAAGTGCCTGATTCACAAAGCACTTGCGATGAAAACTACAAGGCGGGCCAATTCAAATGGGCGTGTGCCATTTAAATTAGGCGCGCTCCCGTGCCGGACCTACTACGCATGCTCCGTTTCCTAAATCCCGCCGTGCTTTGCGCGAAGTGATGTCATTTTTTCGAACGGCGACGTGCGTAGCGTACTTCCGTATTCCCGGACGTCTTACGCAAACGACGTTGTTTTTTAAATTTCGATGCGGGAACGACGCCCATACTTTATACAGCAATACGATTGCTGCGTAAAGTTAGGGCACCAAAAAAAACGACTAACTATGCAACGGGAAACTAGACTACCGACAAAGTAGCGAACGCGAAAAACCATTGTGGATCGACGTAACTCCTAATTTGCATACCCGACACTGGTTTACGACGCGAAATCCCCCCAGCGGCGGCCGCGGTACTGCATCCTAAGATCCGACAGTGTAAAACAATTACACCTGTCGGATCTTCTGGCTATCTATGCGTAACTGATTCTATGAATCAGTCGCATAGATAGAAACAGAGATACGACGGCGTATCAGGAGATACGCTGTCGTATCTCTTTGGTGAATCTGGCCCTTTGTTTTCAGGTCATTTGAGAGTTGTTTTGAGGCCCCCATGTTGTCACTCTTCAGAGGAGAGTCTAATGCCCCGTACACACCATCACTTTATGTGATGAAAAAAAATGACGTTTTTAAAAACGTCACTTTAATTGACTGTGTGTGGGGGAAAACGTCGTTTTATGTCTTCTAAAAAACGACCAAAAAAAATTGAAGCATGCTTCAATTTTATGTGTCGTTTTTCAAAACGTCAACTTTTACTTCACAGAAATTGACCGTGTGTAGCAAAAACGTAGTTTAAAACGACGTTTTTTCACCCGCGCATGCCCAGAAGCTACTTATGAAGCAAGCTTCAATGGAAAAACGTGGTGAACGTAACCTCGCTTTGCTAGAACATTGTGAGAAAAACGATGGTGTGTATGCAACTTCGTCTTTGAAAATTGAAGTTTCAAAAACGTCATTTTTTACTTCACAGAAAATGTCGTTTTTTTCCTTAACATAAAGTGATGGTGTGTACGCGGCATAAGAGAACAACAACTTGCAATTGGCCACCTTAAGTATCTTTTCTCATGATTGGATGCACCTGTCTATGAAGCTCAAGTTTAATGTGCTCACCAAACCAATTGTGTGTTCCAATTAATTAGTGCTAAGTAGTTACAGGTATTCAAATCAACAAAATGACAAGGGTGCCCAAATTTATGCAACTGTCTAATTTCATTTTGATGCCTATTGCACATTTTCTGTTAATCCAATAAACCTCATTTCACTACTGAAATATTACTGTGTCCTTCAGTTATTTGATAGATCAAAATGAAGTTGCTGATCCAAACACCCAAATATTTATAAATGATAATCATGGAAATTGTCAGGGGTTCCTAAACTTTTGCATACGACTGTATGTCCTGTACTTGAGGCATGGGCAAAGTGAGGCACAGTGAGGCATGGGCACAGTGAGGCATGGACACAGTGAGGCATGGACACAGTGAGGCATGGGCACAGTGAGGCATGGGCACAGTGAGGCATGGGCACAGTGAGGCATGGACACAGTGAGGCATAGTGAGGCATGCACATGGACACCGTGAGGCAAATTGAGGCACAGTGAGGCATGCAGATGGACACCCTAGGCTTATACTCAAGTCAATAATGTTTCCCATTTTTTTGTGTAAAATTAGGTGCCTCGGCTTATTTTCGGGTCGGCTTATACTCGAGTATATACCGTAGTGTATTTAGGTTTTGTGCTGCCCTAGGCCTGACTATACTCGTGCACCCCCTAATTTAAATATGACCCACCCCTTCCCCTCAAGGCCACACCCCTTGCTGCCCTAGGCCTGACTAAACTCGTGCACCCCTAATTTAAATTTGACCCATCCCTTCCTGTCAAGGCTACACCCCTTACTGCCCTAGGCCTGACTAAACTTGTGCTTCCCTAATTTAAATATGACCCACTCCTTCCTGTCAAGGCCACACCCCTTGCTGCCCTAGGCCTGACTAAACTCGTGCACCCCTGATTTATATATGACCCACTCCTTCCTGTCAAGGCCACACCCCTTGCTGAAAAGACCCGCCCCGAACATTTAGAGTGGGGACTTTAGTTCTGAGGGCCTGGGGGGGCAAGGGAGTCCCTTAATTTGCATAGATTTCTTCTCATTTCCTGTTTGCCTATGGGGCATGAAGTGAAGGGAAATCACTAAAAAATAAACCGACAGGGGCTAAAACCTTCGCTTACTCTATCCAAAATGAAAAAAAAAGTGTTCTACTTTAAGCACAAATTTCTGATAATTTTTTGGAGAGGCCTATATAAGTCAGATGCAAGCCGCGCACCCGTCATTGCAGCGAGAGGAGGTGTCGGGTCAACATCGGGAGAAGGCAGAAGAAGAGAAGTGAAGAAGATGACGTCACAGAAGAGCGGACTGGCCGCCGCTAGTATAGCGGCTGCCAGCCCTGAAGGAGAAGGCACCGGACAGCGGGAGGAAGAACCGGGGTGCGCCGAGTCAACAGCGGAGAGCGGCGAAAATAGAAGAAGACTCCTGGAGAGCGGAGAAGACCCCCGGAGAGCAGAAGGAGAGCGGAGGAGACCCCCGGAGAGCGGAAGAAGCCCCCCCCAGGAGAGCGGAAGAGAACCAGACGGCGGTGAAGAAGACGCCCCCCCTGCTTAAAGAGCTAAAGAAGACAGGGGGGCCTCCGGAGCAGACTAATAATCTATTTTAAAAGCCCTGTGTTGTGTGTTTATTTACTTTAACACTTTGCCTCCAGGTGAATGGGTAGGGGTACTATGTACCCCATATCCATTCACTTAGGGTGGGGGGCCGGTATCTGGGGGCCCCCTTATTTGAGGGGGCTCCCAGATTCCGATAAGCCCCCCACCCGCAGACCCCGACAACCAACGACCAGGGTTGTCGGGAAGAGGCCCTGTCCTTATCAACATGGGGACAGGGTGCTCTGGGGTGGGGGGGCCCGCAGTGCGCCCCCCTGCCTCAGAGCACCCGACCCCCCATGTTGAGGGCATGCAGCCTGGTACGGCTCAGGAGGGGGGGGGGGTTAGCTAATCCCCACTCCCTTCCTGGCTGGCCGGGTAGCGTGCTTTGGATATGGGTCTGGTATGGATTGTAGGGGGACCCCCCTACATCGGTTTTTCGGCGTAGGGGGGTCTCCTTACAACCCATACCAGACCTAAGGGCCTGGTATGCTCCTGGGGGGGGAACCCATGCCGTTTTTTTAATTTAAAAATTGGCGTGAAGTTCTCCCTCTCAGGAATGCATACCAAATGCCGATGCTAGAATTGGCGGGAATCCAAGTCGGATCTCCCGTCGCTTCTATGACGTGCTCCCTGGAATGTGCTTTGTCTATTCCAGGGAGTGCGAGATGTCGGCACCATGTCGCCGAGAATCAGCGCGATGCTGTCGTGCTAAAAACACAAAATCGCAGTCACCCACTGTACCAGAAGCAGTGCGGCCACTTTATGGGGGCGCTAGACTAATTTGCCGCTCTGCTCAGTTCGCCCCATAAGACTGGCGCTATATTAATAGTGTAGCACAAGCCGGAAAATCTTGCCGTGCTGCCCCCCTGCAAAGTGCTGCCCTAGGCCTGCGCCTTGTTGGCCTAGGCCAGGATACAGCATTGAGTATATACGGTATATAGCAAAAAAATAAACCCCCAACTATGGTGGAATGGTTCAAATGTATAAACAAAATTGCAGACATGGAAGAACTGATTCATCAAGCCAGAGACACCCCTACCAAATTCCAGAGAATCTGGAGGTGCTGGTGAATATCCTGGTAAAATGTTCCTGAAACCTTCTGTTAGCGTGGAGGAGGAGAAAGGAATCACCCCTACAGATTCCATTTCTCCCGTATCCATGATTACTCCCGCCCCAGCTCACTTAACCCACATTGATAATATACTGTAGACACACATCAACATCCGATGTTGGAGAAACTCCACTAGTAAAATTCCTTTCCATACACTCAAGAGCCCCCCCTAATTCTAGATCTCCCTGTTTCCCCCAATATTCTCACGTCACACTTGTCTTTCCTATAGCTATGTCGGACTATCCTGACCCCAGAATTGGCCCCCTTAAACCACTATACACGACAGGGATTGCTAGTGGTCCGGCGACCACAACCCTGTGAGACACCACCACCTACAAAATCATTAGGCCATTAACCTAGGAAGACGCACCAAAACCAATATCTACGAATAGCTACCACACATGTAGATACAGTATCTTGTACGCCCGATACAATACAGATACTCCTATCAACAGACAATATAACAGATACGACTCCTAACAAACACATTGAATGAACTTCGATATTATGCTTATCCACGTTGCCGGCATCACGCCAGCTATGGTTTTATACACTTATACCCTGAGTTATTCCGTTCTATTGTCTAACCGCTACCTTCTCATAAGCCTCGATTACATGCCGTTCTAACTGTAGGATTTATCACTGTTATCTTGTCTCTATACAATGACTCTGTATTTGTAAACCTTATGACGCTGTATACCCTTGAAATGTATAAAATGTATACAATAAACATTCTCTTTGGAAAAAAAAAAGCCCAGTGGTGATTAACCACTTAAGACCGGGACCAAAATGCAGCTAAAGAACCAGGCCCCTTTTTTGCGATTCGGCACTGCGTCGCTTTAACTGACAATTGCGCGGTTGTGCGACGTGGCTCCCAAACAGAATTGGCGTCCTTTTTTTCCCACAAATAGAGCTTTCTTTTGGTGGTATTTGATCACCTCTGCGTTTTTTTCTTTTTGCGCTATAAACAAAAATAGAGCGTCAATTTTGAAAAAAAATCAATATTTTTTACTTGGTGCTATAATAAATATCCCCCAAAAATATATAAACAATGTTTTCCTCAGTTTAGGCCGATACGTATTCTACCTATTTTTGGTATAAAAAAATCACAATAAGCGTTTATCGATTGGTTTGCGCAAAATTTATAGTGTTTACAAAATAGGGGATAGTTTCATTGCATTTTTATAAAATAATTTTTTTTTTGCTACTAATGGCGGCGATCAGCGATTTTTTTTTCGTGACTGCAACATTATGGCGGACACATTTTTGGGACCATTGTCACTTTCACAGCAAAAAATGCATTAAAAATGCATTGTTTACTGTGAAAATGACAATTGCAGTTTGGGAGTTAACCACAAGGGGCGCTGAAGGGGTTATGTGTAACCTAATTTGTGTTTTTAAACTGTAGGGGGGTGTGACTGTAGGTGTGACGTCATCGATTGTGTTTCTCTACAAAAGGGATCACACGATCGATGACGGCGCCACAGTGATGAACGGGGAAGCTGTGTTTACACACAGCTCTCCCCATTCTTCAGCTCCGGGGACCGATCGCGGGACTCCAGCGGCGATCGGGTCCGCGAGTCCCAGGGCCGTGGTCACAGAGCTTCGGACCGGGTCACAGGTGCGCGCGCCCGCGACCCATGGCTGGGCATTATACAAAAACGTACAGGTACGTGGTTGTGCCCAGCCATGCCATTCTGCCGACGTATATCGGCGTTAGGCGGTCCTTAAGTGGTTAAATATCACCAAACAAAAGCTCCATTTGTGTGGGGGAAAAAAAAGATAATAATTTCATATGTGTACAGTGTTGCATGACAGCGCAATTGTCAGTTAAAGTAGCTCAGTGCCGAACAGTAGACATGTGCATTCCTTTTCGTCCGAATGCATTTTCGTCTGAATTTCTGGGATTTTCACATTCGTTTTAACAAACGAAAACCAACGCGCAGAATCCAAAACCCGAAAGATCCGACATAAAAAAATGCTTTATTTTCATTTTGTTGTGACAACAGTTCGATATAGATAGAAGATTTGACATGACGGTGACAATAGTGATCTGTGTCTATCGAATCAGCGGGCGAATGAGCCTAACCTAACTCTATTGAAAAAGAGAGGAAACCCCTAGGGAGGAACTTTGAAGGCACTACCACAGAGATGATAATAGTATAGAAATATATAAACAGTATTCGATAAATACTGTTTAGATATTTCTATACTATTATCATCTCTGTGGTAGTAGCTTTAAAGTCCCACCCTAGGGGTTTCCTCTCTTTTCCTATAATCTTCGGGATGTGGCACACCCATCTTTAGTTTCATCTATCAGATCCCCCTTTTTAACCTAACTCTATTAGTCTAATATTATTCAACATAGAGTGAAAAGATTTAAAGCGGAGTTCCACCCTAAAAATGAACTTTCTACTTTATTTTCTTCTTTCTTTCAGCTTGCCTTTAACCACTTAACCCCCGGACCATATTGCTGGTCAAAGGCCAGAGCATTTTTTGCGAATTCGGCACTGCGTCGCTTTAACTGACAATTGCTAGGTCGTGCGACGTGGCTCCCAAACAAAATTGGCGTCCTTTTTTTCCCCACCAATAGAGCTTTCTTTTGGTGGTATTTGATCACCTCTGCGGTTTTTAGTTTTTGCGCTATAAACAAAAATAGAGCGACAATTTAAAAAAAAAATAATATTTTTTACTTTTTGCTAAAATAAATATCCCCCAAAAATATATAAAAAAAAAAAAATTTTCCTCAGTTTAGGCCGATACGTATTCTTGTACATATTTTTCGTAAAAAAAAATCGCAATAAACGTTTATTGATTGGTTTGCGCAAAAGTTATAGCGTTTACAAAATAGGGGATAGTTTTATGTCATTTTTATTATTATTTTTTTTTACTAGTAATGGCGGCGATCAGCGATTTTTTTTTACGTTACTGCGACATTATGGCAGACACATCGGACACTTTTGGGACCATTGGCATTTTTATAGCGATCAGTGCTATAAAAATGCATTGGATTACTATAAAAATGCCACTGGCAGGAAAGGGGTTAACACGAGGGGGCGGGGAAGGGGTTAAGTATGTTCCCTGGGTGTGTTCTAACTGTAGGGGGGGTGGACTCACTAGGGGAAATTACTGATCTTCTGTTCATACATACAACACACAGCTCCCGGTCCTGTCAGCATTTCTCCCCTGACAGGACCGGGAGCTGTGTGTTTACACACACAGCTCCCGGTCCTCGCTCTGTAACGAGCAATCGTGAGTGTCCGGCAGCATGCACACGCCCCTAGTGGCCGCTTAGAGAGCCGATGTTATAGTACGGGCTCTCGCGCAGGGGAGCCGACCTGCCGCCATAGAACTGCGGCGGCTGGTCGGCAAGTAGTTAATGTAAAATAAATTAAAAAAAAATGTTTTTTTTTTTTTTTTACTCACTTCTATGTGGCTGTTACTAGGCAAGTTTTGTAATTTGCCTAGTTTCTGGTTCTAGGTGGTTCAACTTCCTGTCCTAAGACCCCATTGCCTCCTGGGAAATGATGACACTCCTTTCCCAGGAGTCTCTGGGCATTACTGTGCCTAGAAATCGCCCAGCATGCACCTCTCCCTGAAAACCAGGAAGAAAAAGGAAACTGGCTTCACATGCCCACACATATGATGGATACGGCCACAATATGAGCTGGAGGATAAAAGGCAAGTGTTTGCAATGATTTCTGGAATGATTGGGGAGTTATTAATATGTTTTAGGGACTATTTAATGTGATTAATTTTAGCTTGCAAAACATTTTTTTTATGTCCGGAACCCCGCTTTCGACGAAGCAGCTAAAAACATACGATCGCAGCGATCAAATGCCCCGCCCATAGGCTGTAGAAGAATTCTTATGTTGGTTGACTATTAATAATAATTAATCAATATATTTATTACTAGTCATACAACATTAGGTGTTTTTTATAGCTTGTGGGCGGAGCATTTGACCGGAAACGTACGATTGCGGCGTCGTACAGTTTAGCTGCTTCGTCGAATATTCTTAGAACATTCGACAGACACCATAAGCCTTCAATGACAGATTCAACATTAACCACTTGATCACTGGGCACGTAAACCCCCTTAATAACCAGACCAATTTTCAGCTTTCGGTGCTCTCACAATTTGAATGACAATTACTCAGTCATACAACATTGTACCCAAATTAAATTTTCGTCCTTTTTTTCACACAAATAGAGCTTTCTTTTGGTGGTATTTAATCACCGTTGGGTTTTTTATTTTTTGCGCTATAAGAGAAAAAAGACTGAAAATTCTGTAAAAAAAAAAAATAATTTTTCGTTGTTTCTGTTATAAAATTTAGCAAATTTAGTATTTTTTCTTCATTCTTTTGCATAAATGTGAAAGATGAAGTTACGCCGAGTAAATAGATACCCAACGTATTGCAGAGTATTGTGGGGTATTGCAGTGTAGTGTGGGGTATTTCAGAGTATTGTGGGGTATTGCAGAGTATTGTGGGGTATTGCAGAGTAGTGTGGGTATTGCAGAGTAGTGTGGGGTATTGCAGAGTACTGTGGGGTATTGCAGAGTAGTGTGGGGTATTTCAGAGTATTGTGGGGTATTGCAGAGTAGTGTGGGGTATTGCAGAGTAGTGTGGGGTATTGCAGAGTAGTGTGGGGTATTGCAGAGTATTGTGGGGTATTGCAGAGTATTGTGGGGTATTGCAGAGTAGTGTGGGGTATTGCAGAGTAGTGTGGGGTATTGCAGAGGAGTGTGGGGTATTGCAGAGTATTGCACAGTATAGGTGTGTAGTATTGCACAGTATGGGGCAGGGATGGCTGAGCAGGGATGGATGGCTGGCTGGATCTGTGACTGCATGTGTCACAGATCAAGCCCACAGCACTCGTGCTTCATCTGCTCTCTCCCCCCCTCTCCTCTCACACTGTACCGTTCGGTTTGTTTACAAGTGATCGCTCCGTCATTGGACGGAGCGATCACGTGGTAAACCGCCGATATCAGTGGCGATTTACCCTGATCCGTGATGCGCCGGGTCCTCCCGTGTGCGCGCCCCAGAAGGCGCGCGGGAGCGCGATTCTGGGAGGACGTCCATGGACGTCCTCCCAGAGTTAAGCAACCGCTTTGCAGCTGTATTTCGACTGCAGGCGGTGATTAAGTGGTTAATTAATTTGGATTTCTGGACGAATGCGTTTTTTAACGAAACAAAATAAATAAAAACGAATTTCGGGAGTAACTAAATTTAATTAATTTTAAACGAAATTCCGAAACAAAATATTTCAGTGTGCACATGTCTACAGAATAGCAAAAAATACCCTGGTCATAAAGTGGGTAAAACCTTCCGGAGGTCAAGTGGTTAATAATCTCCAACATTGTTTCTCAAATAAATGATGTGTGTGCCGTATTTTGCCAATCCTTTATTAATTACTATTAATTACCATAGAGCTTGTCCACACTTATATGCTCTTTCTGTAGCCAATTTTCTTATGACCATCTGTTCACTGCGTATTTTCCTTTTTTTTTTTTTTTTTTATGTAACTCTATTAAATTGTATCAGTTCTTTAATCAATCAATCAATCAATCAATTCAATAAGTAAATAAGAAATAACTGCGGTGTTGTTTGAAATTATTTTTAATTTGAGAATTTTCACTGAAGCCTTCTCTCTGCCTGCAACCCCCAGTTGTGTTTTGCTAATTTCTATTCCGTACACTTGTTCCTGAGAAAAGACTAATTAATTAACCACTCGCACCTGTTCATAGTCACAAGAAAAGACCATCCAATTCTCTTTCCTCTTCCCTGCGCCGCCGAGTATGACTGCGATGAATATTAGTTGTACATCACTGATATAAATGACAACGGGGAGCAATGCAATACAACGATAATTAACAGCGAATTGCCTTAAGTAATGTTACCCCAACATTTCCTATTTGTGATGTGCGCCTGCTGTACCATGTACGTTTGTTCAAGTGTATCCTATTCTCTTTTATTTGCTTCCTTCGTGTGAAATACCCGGTGATCCTACCAGTCCCCCTGCTCTCCTATGCCAAACTGACCACGCTTCCATCCCAGCATGGTCAGTTTTCTGGCTGAAAACAGCCTGGCCTGACATACCCCACCATGCACAGCCATTCATTGGGGAGATCAGTGTCCTGTTGTTTCTCCGCCCCCAGCTCTCCAAGCCCATTATGTAACTAAGAACAATGGGCCAGATTCACGTAGAATCGGGCAAATCTGTGGCGGGTAACGTATGACATTTACGTTACGCCGCCGCAAGTTTTACGGGCAAGTGCTTGATTCACAAAGCACTTGCCTGTAAAGTTGCGGTGGCGTAGCGTAAATCCCCCGGCGCAAGCAAAAGAAAACTCTATATGATGGGTACAGTGTTGCATGGCCGCACAATTGTCATTCAAAATGTTACAGATCTGAAAGCTGAAAATTGGCCTGGGCAGGAAGGGGGTGAAAGTACCCGGTATTGAAGTGGTTAAAGTGGAAGTAAACCCACCTATCATTTTCAGGCAAGGAAGCTGCCATCTTGGGATATTTCCCTTATTAAAGCGGAAGTAAACCCATCGATCTAACAGTTTCAAAAAGCAGTTACATTTCCGGCATGCCGGGATTGCTAACTGTCACATTGGTTGTGCTCTCAACCAAACTGTCAAACCATCCAATGGCTGGTGCCATAACTGATCACATGTGCAGCATCATGGCAGTTGAAGATTCCCGGCATGCCGGAAATGTAACTGCTTTTTGAAACTGTTAGATCGATGGGTTTACTTCCGCTTTAATAAGGGAAATATCCCTTTCAAAGTGAACCACCTAATTGCCTTTAGTAAATCAGCCCCTAAATGCCACATATTTAGAGTTTACACCTATAATATTTTAACCACTTCAGCCCCGGAAGAATTTCCCCCCTTCCTGACCAGAGCACTTGTTGCGATTAGGCACTGCGTGACTTTAACTGACAATTGCGCGGTAGTGCGACGTGGCTCCCAAACAAAATTGATGTCCTTTTTTTCCCACAAATAGAGCTTTCTTTTGGTGGTATTTGATCACCTCTGCGGTTTTAATTTTTTGCGCTATAAACAAAAAAATAGCGTCAATTTTGAAAAAAATAATGAATATTTTTTACTTTTTGCTATAATAAATATCCCCTAAAAAGATATCATCATTTTTTTTCCTCAGTTTAGGCCGATACGTATTCTTCTACATATTTTTGGTATAAAAAAATGCAATAAGCGTTTATTGGTTGGTTTGCGCAAAAGTTATAGCGTCTACAAAATAGAGGATAATTTTATGGCATTTTTATTATTATTATTCTTCAATTAGTAATGGCGGCGATTTGTGATTTCTATCGTGACTGCGACATTATGGCGGACACATTGGACACTTTTGATGCTATTTTGGGACCATTCAAATTTATACAGTGATCAGTGCTATAAAAATGCACTGATTACTGTGTAAGCGACACTGGCAAGGAAGGTTAAACACTAGGGGGTGATGAAGGAGTTAAGTGTGTCCTAGGGAGTGATTCTAACTGTTTGGGGGCTGGGATACAAGTGACACGACATTGATCACTGCTCCCGATGACAAGGAGCAGTAGATCAGTGTCCTGTCACTAGGCAGAACAGGGAAATGCCTTGTTTACATAGGCATCTCCCTGTTCTGTAGCTCTGTGACACAATCACAGGACACTGGGGGACATAGAGTTCGCGGGTCCCGCGGGCATGGTCACGGAGCTTGCAGCCGGGGCGCACATGCGCCACGGGTGGCGCGCACGCCTGCACGGCAGGAGATTCAAAGTAACGTACCTGTACATTGCTTTGCACAGCCGTGCCATTCTGCCGACGTATATGTACAGGAGGCGGTCAACAAGCGGTTAATGTTTCTTATATTTCATTGCAGAACAAGAGATCTTAAAGCGGAGTTCCAACCACAATTAGCATTTTTTAAATGTATGTCCTTTCATCCTGCATTTTTATAATATTAATCTGGTCACTTACTATTTTACAATCCGCCGCCGATCCGCATAGATATTCAAAAAAGATAGTTTATAAAACTATATCTACACTGTTGTCATTTTGCTTGTGGGCATTGTGAAGCCTACAGGCACTTAGGGCCAGTTTCAGGTAGAATTGCGGCGGCGTAACGTATACGTTACACCGCCGCAAGTTTTCATCGCAAGTGCCTGATTCACAGAGCACTTGCAATGAAAACCTAAGCCGGCGGCCTCCGGCGTAAGCCCGCGTAATTTAAATGGGCGTGTGCCATTTAAATTAGGCGCGCTCCCGCGCCGGAACCTACTGCGCATGCTCCGTTTCAAAATTCCCGCCGTGCTTTGCACGCAGTGACGTAATTTTTTCGAACGGCGACGGGTGTAGCGTAATTCCTTATTCCCGGACCGCTTACGCACACGACGTTAATTTTTAAATTTCGGCGCGGGAACGACGGCCATACTTTATACAGCAATACGTTTGCTGTGTAAAGTTAAGGCACCAAAAACGACGACTAACTTTGCGACGGGAAACTAGACTAGCGGCGACGTAGCGAACGTGAAAAACCGTTGTGGATCGCCATAACTCCTAATTTGCATACCCGACGCTGGTTTACGACGCAAACTCCCCCCAGCGGCGGCCGCGGTACTGCATCCTAAGATCCGACAGTGTAAAACAATTACACCTGTCGGATCTTAGGGATATCTATGCGTAACCTGAATCAGTCGCATAGATACTCTGAGAGATACGCCGGAGTATCTGCGCTGTGAATCTGGCCCCTACTTCCTGGAAGTCTTGGGTGGGGAGTGATAATTGGACAGCGCACTGCATCCTGGGAAATGATGACACACATTTCCCAGGAGCATTAGAGGGAGATGATGTCAGAATCCTAGGTGGTTTAAAAGGCAGATTTCATGGGACCGCATAGCAACAGGCATTTCCAGATTTTTTAGTCGTAAGCTACAGTTTAAAGCAAAATAGTTTTTTTTGATGGAACCTCCACTTTAAGTGTAGCCAAGGATTTCAAGGCAGATTCCAACCTAACACATTATTTTCAGTTGATACAAAGTGACAGAATGTGTATCATGTACCATTCTTATTAAGAGGAATCTGTCAGGTCAGAAATCCAGAGCCGCCATTGCTGACTTGTTTTTGGTGGTGTGAGATCTGCGGCTGCCTCGGAGATCTGAGCTGTACTGTCTAATGAGTCATTCTGGGGTTAGGCTCACTAAACAGGAGTGATAAAATGCAAGCCGGGACCACAATGGACCTTTCTTGAAAAAAGTAAGCAAAAAATATTTATATGGCATGTCTAAAAATAAATCCTGGAACGGATTATGCTCGTAATCCGAGGTTCCACTGTACTTGTGTAGCACTACCCCCGCAGGAGCTGCTGAGTATTTTTGGGTGGCACGTTACCCCTGTGTTCTCGCTGTCCAGGGTGAAAGGAGAGTCCAAAGAATTTCAATGTCCACACAATGCACTTCTCTTTCTGGGATTTATTTGCAGAACTTTGGTAGAAAAGAAGTAAAGGGGTGGAAGGGTAGGTAGGTTCAGGTGCATAGTCACAAATAAGGAAACACTCCTGTTTCCAGCAAAGAGTTATCTAGCCAGAGTGGGTATTGCTCACCCGGATAGGTCCCTCTCACCGGCCTAGCAGCCGGGATGGCGCACAAAGTAAAGTACGGTCTCTGCCACAGACCTTCCATTATGAGGAGACACTTTTGGTCCAGAATCCCCTGCCACAGGATTCAGCACCCGGATCTCTCCAGATTAACTCGGATAGAACTTTAGGCCTGACAGGCGACACCGTCAATCCTCTCAGTGTACGGTGCCTCTTGCATGGTCCCCTCCAGGATAGGTCCTCCCCTGGCTTCCTTCATCAGGAGACCGCCTCCCGCAGGGCGGACGGTACAGAATCACCTCTGAAAAAGCAGGCCCCAGCCAGGCGAAGCTGAGACCCCGGACCAACCTGGTCCTGGAGTTAGGATTCAGGACACGCACCTCAGGCCAGGCGGGCCACGAGGTGCGAACTACGAACCCCCCGCCAATGGCGTCTGTCCCTTAAGTACCCCTCCCCAGCATGCACAGCAGGCAACCACTCCCACTGATTCGCTGATGAGGGGAACACCCAATGCACCCTGGCCTTACTGCTGCCACCCTTGGCCTGGGGTGGTAATGACACCTCCAGGTTAACAATGGTGGAACTCTCAGCACAGTCATGGCTGGAACAGAGGCTAAATTTGCCATTAATCATATTAGTCTGAACCAAATAGCAGCTCAGACCCCCACTAAATTTAAAGCACCGCCTGTTCAACAGAAGCAGGCCGCTACACTAGGTTCTGTATTCTCTAAAATGGGCAGCACTGGGAGGTCAGTAGGAGGTGGGACCTAGGATTGGTGCTCAGGAGTGGGTAGGTAGCAGAAATGAAGGGTGAAGGTCGGAGTTCCTGCACCTATTCTCTGAGAAAAAATGTCCTGGCTGGTGGCATACCAAGGTCCAGACATTGAAGCCAACAGGGAGTGGGGGACAACCTGTCTGCATGACCCAAAAGACCCAGGCATCCAAAAAATAATAATATGATCCAGTAGCCTTGGCTGCACCCTAGACTGCAGTGCATCCTAGGCGGCTGCCTAGTTTTTCTAGTGGTAGCACCAGCCCTGTCCATGTATACGAGGGGCGAGTTTTGAGTGGAGCTTTGGATTTGGATAGGTCTCAGCCATTACCAAAGGCATATGCTTTTAACCGATTAAGGACCAGCGCACGACAATATACGTTGGCACAATGGCACAGCTGGGCAGATGGATGTACCTGTACGTCCCCTTTAAGATGCGGCATTGTGGGCACGCAAGCGAGCTCCAAGAGTCTGACTGCGGGTCCTGCGGACTCGATGTCCGCAGGGATACCCACAATCGTCTCTCACAGAGAGGACAAACATGTAGACAAGCATTTCCCCATTCTTCCTAGTGACAGGACACTGATCACAGCTCCCTGTGATCGGAAGCGGTGATCAGTGTCGTGTCACACGTAGCCCACCCCCCTTACAGCTAGATGCACTCCCTTGGACACACAACCCCTTCAGCGCCCTCTACTGGTTAACCCCTTTACTGCCAGTGTAATTTTTATAGTAATCAGTGCATTTTTATAGCACTGATCGCTGTAAAAATTACAATGGTCCCAAAATGGCATCAAAAGTGTCCGATGTGTCCGCCATAATGTTGCAGTCACGAAAAACGAAAAAAAAAAAAAAAACACTGATTGCCGCCATTACTAGTAAAAAATTAATATTAATAAAAATGCCCCTATTTTGTAGACGCTATGGGCCAGATCCACAGAGAGATCCCGCGTCGTATCTTTAGTTTGAATCCTCAAACCAAGATACGACGGCATCTGGGTTCGATCCGACAGGCGTACGGCTTCGTATGCCTTCGGATCGTAGATGCAATACTTCGGCGTCCGCTGGGTGGAGTTTGCATCGTTTTCCGCGTTGGGTATGCAAATTAGCTATTTCCGACGATCCACGAACGTACACGCGGCCGTCGCATTCTCTTACGTCGTCTCTAGTCGGGTTTTTCGGGCGTATAGTTAAAGCTGGTATTTTGCGGCGTATAGTTAGACTTGCCATGTTAAGTATGGCCGTCGTTCCCGCGTCAAAATTTGAATTTTTTTTTCGTAAGTCGTCCGTGAATCGGGATGGACGTAATTCACGTCTAAGTTAAAAAAATTACGTCGTTGCGACGTCATTTAGCGCAATGCACAGCGGGAAATTTAGGGACGGCACATGCACAGTTCATTCGGCACGGGGACGCGGTTCATTTAAATGAAACACGCCCCCTACTCGCCGATTTGAATTACGCGCCGAGAGATACACTACGCCACCATAGCTTACGGCGCAAATTCTTTGTGGATTCAAAGAATTAAAAAGTAAGTTACAGCGGTGTAGCATATCTCACATACGCTGCGCCTATCTAATTGTATGTGGATCTGCCCCTATAACTTTTGCGCAAACCAATCAATAAACGCTTATTGCATTTTTTTTACCAAAAATATTTAGAAGATTACGTATCGGCCTAAACCGAGGAAAAACATTTTTTTTATAGATTTTTTGGGGGGATATTTATTATAGCAAAAAGTAAAAAATATTACCTTTTTTTTCCTAATTTTCGCTCTATTTTTGTTTATAGCGCAAAAAATAAAAACCACAGAGGTGATCAAATACCACCAAAAGAAAGCTCTATTTGTGAGAAAAAAACGGACGTCAATTTTGTTTGAGAGCCACGTCGCACGACCGTGCCACAATTGTCTGTTAATGCGACGCAGTGCCGAATCGCAAACAGTCCTCTGGTCTTTGGTAAGCTAAATGGTCTGGGGCTTAAACGGTTAATAATAACCAATCAGATTCTTTCTTTTGCAAATTAATATTCATAGGCCACTTATAGAAATCTTAAAAGTATAATTCAGATGAAACAAATATCTCATTTTATACTGTTCCTGTATCTTGGAAACCACATGCAGCTAGTCTCATTCAATTTAGCTGTTGCTATAGCAGCTATTATTTCCCCCTGCAATTTAGTAGTTGCTATAGATTCTTATTATTTCTCATTTTTATTTTTGGTATTCGTAAATAAAATGACATGTGATGAACTCCTGATTCATTTTGATTTAGAGAGCTAATGGCATGACTCACTTTACCTGCCGAAACATAAAGTGTGACTAAAACCTCGGCGCAATAAAAACAATTACCAAAACTTGCACTTTGCCAGTAATCTTTGGATGACAGGTTATGTATTAATCGTTTTAGCTGGAGAGAAAATAGTAATTTGCAAAAATAAACTGGAAGGGAAATGAGCTTTGAAGACTAATTCTGGATTCGAACAATTAAGGTTGAATTTGCACAATAGACAAAACTGGTCTGTTGTGCCCACATCGCCCCATCGTCGTTGGGATATGTCTACATGTACTCACATACCCTGGTTAATTGTAAACAAGCCAATGAGTAGACCTATAACTTTTATGAATTGGGCACAGAGTGTAAAGTAGCCCTTGGCCAGGGCTGTCTTAATGAATGGGCACACTTGGGCACTGCCCAGGGGTCCCAGGTGCATAGGGGGGGCCATGATCAGTAGACATCTGCACACTGAAATATTTTGTTTTCGTAATTTCATTTTTGTCCGAAAAATAAATTTATTTAGTTACAGTAGGTGAACCCGATTTTGTGTCAATCTCGCTCTCTTTCTCGGCGAGATTGAGCACCTACGAGCCCCATCGCAGGAGCCAGCGCCGAGCTGGCTTGCCGCGATGGAGACAGAGCCGTCATAGAAGCGACGGGAGATCCGACTTGGATTCCCGCCAATTCTACACGTGTGCGGCGTTTGCTATGAATCCTGAGGGGGAAGTCCCCGCCGGATTTTAAATAAAAATCCGGCATGGGTCCCCCCCTCAGGAGCATACCGGGCCCTTAGGTCTGTTATGGGTTGTAAGGAGAGCCCCCCTACGCCGAAAAAAACGGCATAGGGGGTCCCCCTACGATCCATACCAGACCCGTATCCAAAGCACGCTACCCGGCCAGCCAGGAAGGGAGTGGGGACGAGCGAGCGCCCCCCCCCCTCCTGAGCCGTACCAGGCTGCATGCCCTCAACATGGGGGGGGTTGGGTATAGAGTTAAGGTTAGGCACAATTAAGGTCGAATCTGTCATTGAAGGCTTATGGTGTCTGTCGAATGTTCTAAGAAAAAAAAAAAAGAAGATTCGTCAGAAACTCAGAATCTTTAAAAAAAAAAAAAAAAAGATTTTGACTCTTCATGTCTCTCTATGTCGACTCTTCATGTCTCTCTATGGCGAATCTTCATGTCTCTCTATGTCGAATCTTCATGTCTCTCTATGTCGAATCTTCATGTGTCTCTATGTCGAATCTTCATGTCTCTCTATGTCGAATCTTCATGTCTCTCTATGTTGAATCTTCATGTCTCTCTATGTCGAATCTTCATGTCTCTCTATGTCGAATCTTCATGTCTCTCTATGTCGAATCTTCATGTCTCTCTATGTCGAATCTTCATGTGTCTCTATGTCGAATCTTCATGTCTCTCTATGTCGAAGCTTCATGTCTCTCTATGTCGAATCTTCATGTCTCTCTATGTCGAATCTTCATGTCTCTCTATGTCGAATCTTCATGTCTCTCTATGTCGAAGCTTCATGTCTCTCTATGTCAAATCTGTCATTGAAAGCTTATGGTGTCTGTCGAATGTTCTAAGAAAAAAAAATATAAAAAATTCGACAGAATCTTAAAAAAATAAAATAAAACATTTTGACTCCTTATGTCTCTCTATGTCGAATCTTCATGTCTCTCTATGTCGAATCTTTTCTCTCTATGTCGACTCTTCTTCATGTCTCTATAATGTTGAATCCTTTCTCTCTATGTCAAATCTTTTCTCTTTATGTAGAATAATATTGGACTAATAGAGTTAAGGTTAGGCACAATTAAGGTCGAATCTGTCATTAAAGGCTTATGGTGTCTGTCGAATGTTCTAAGAAAAAAAAAAAGAAGATTCGACAGAATCTTAAAAAAAAAATGTGACTCTTCAAGTCTCTCTATGTTGAATGTTCATGTCTCTCTATGTCGAATGTTCATGGCTCTCTATGTCGAATCTTCATGTCTCTCGATGTCGAAACTTTTCTCTCTAATGTCGAATCTTTTCTCTCTATGTCGAATCTTTTCTCTCTATGTCGACTCTTCTTCATGTCTCTATAATGTCGAATCTTTTCTCTCTATGTAGAATAATATTGGACTAATAGAGTTAAGGTTAGGCACATTCGACGAAAACGAAAATAAAGAATTTGTTTATGTCGGATCTTTTCGATTTTTGTTTTCTGTGCTTTCGTTATCGTTTGTTAAAACGAAAATGAAAATACCTGAAATTCGGGCGAAAATGCATTCGGACGAAAACGAATGCACATGTCTAATGATCAGGGCATGGTAAAGGTGGGGGGTGCTGTTTTGGGTGAATGCACTGGTTTTTGGCTGACTGGGCCACCCTGCAGCTGCAATGTCACTCTTGTCAGAAGGAGCAGCGGCTGGCTTCTGCTTGAGAGAGGATCCAGCTTTCTCCTCCCTCCTGTAGGGGACAGAAGAGAGCAGGCGCTGAGACTAAGAACTCACCTCAGTCTCAGCGCGTGAGAGAGGAAGAAGGAGCTGCCTTCATTGTAGGTGGGAACAGCATTTGTGATCTGTGAGTACAAGATGGGGGAACCTGATGTATGGGGACACCTGATGTGTATGGGCACACTGATAGGGAAACATGGGGGGGGTACTAATGCAGACTGGTAGGGGCCCCAGCTAATTACTTTGTCCAAAGGCCGATGATGCTATTAAGATGACACTGCCCTTGGCAGCCAATCAAAATTCTTCTATTGATAAAAACGAAAATCTGTTAGCTGCTATAGGTGAAGGCTAAGGCACGAGCCCCTCCCACAGCTCTACTCTCCGCACAGGCTATGCACAGCACAGTGGTAATGCCACATCTTGAATGACAATTGCACGGTCATGCAACGCTGTACCCATATGAAATTGTTAAAAAAAATAACTTTCACACAAAGAGCTTTATTTGGGTGGTATTTAACCACTTCAGTTTCGGAAGATTTTACCCCCTTCCTGACTAGGCCATTTTTCGCGATACAGCGCTGCTTTACTTTAACCACTTGCCGAGCTTGCCATGTAGATATACGTCAGCAGAATGGCACGACTGCGCAAAGCAACGTATATATATGCTGCTTTGAATTTTGCGACATGCGAGCTACATGACCGTGCCCGCGGGACCAGCAGACTTGATGTCTGCCGGTGTCCAGAAATCGTGTCACGGAGCTGCAGAACGGGAAGAGGCCAGTGTAAACAAGGCATCGCCCTGTTCTGCCGAGTGACAGGACACTGATCTTCTGCTCCCTGTCATTGGGAGCAGTGATCAGTGTTGTGTCGCATGTAGCCCAGCCCTCACACATAATCACTCCCTAGGACACACTTAACCCCTTCCCCACCTGCTACGGGTTAACTTCTTCCCTGCCAGTGTCATTTACACAGTAATCAGTGCATTTTTATAGCACTGATCGCTGTATAAATGACAACGGTCCCAAAATAGCGTCAAAAGTGTCCGATGTGTCTGCCATAATGTCGCAGTCATGATAAAAATCGCTGATCGCCGCCATTACTAGTAAAAAAATAAATATTAATAAAAATGCCATAAAACTATCCCCTATTTTGTAGATGCTATAACTTGCGCAAACCAATCAATAAATGCTTGTTGCGATTTTTTTTTTACCAAAAATATGTAGAAGAATAAGTATCGGCCTTTTTATATATTTTTGGAGGATATTTATTATAGCAAAAAGTAAAAAATGTGTGGGTATGGTATAACCGCGCTACCAGAGAGGTAAGGGGAAGGGAATACTGCTGCAGCACTGAAGGTGTGTCAAACCCAGATGAAGTCACCTGATGAAGTCACGTGACCTTGGCGAATACGTTATTACTGGAATCACTTGTGTATTTTGCAACCATGCATTTTTGAGGACTTGTGGTAGTAGTGCATGTTTTAACACAGCTGCACCTAGCACTTTACATCCATATTATTCACTTTGGATTTGATTTATTTTTGGATTGTCATTCACTTTTAGAGTTTATTCATTTTAATCATACTTGGATTCACTGATGTTTTATATGTCATATTTGCTCACCATTTATTTGGATTGATAACTACCTCATTATCTATAAGGTGTATGATCTATTTTCACCTATCCCCACTCTATACAGTGCAACATTATCTTTTTACTCTTTTCAAAAAGTAAAAAATATTTTTTTCAGAATTGTCGCTATTTTTGTTTATAGCACAAAAAACTAAAAACCGCAGAGGTGATCAAATATCACCAAAAGAAAGCTCTATTTGTGGTGGGAAAAAAAAGGACAATAATTTTGTTTGGGAGCCACGTCGCACGACCGCGCCATTGTCAGTTAAAGCGACGCAGTGCTGAATTGCAAAAAGTGTCCGGTCATTTGGCAGCCAAATCCTCCGGGGCTGATGTGGTTAACTAACAATTGTGTGGGCGTTCGATATTGTATAATATAATTTATGTCCTTTTTTTTCCCACAAATAGAGCTTTCCTTTGGCGTTATTCGATCACCTGTGCATTTTGTATTTTTTGTGATATAAACAAAAAAAGACAGACAATATTGAAAAAACAATATTTTTTACTTTCTGCTATAAAACATATCCAATAAAAAAATGTAAAAAAATCTAATTTCTCAATCAGTTTAGGCCAATATATATTCTGCTACATATTTTTGGTAAAAAAAATCCCAATAAGCGTATATTGATTGGTTTGCACAAAAGTTATAGGCCCGGATTCACAAAGCACTTGCACTGACGTATCTCCAGATACGCCACGTAAGTGCAAATATGCGCCGTCGTATCTGTACGCCGGGCCCACAAAACTAATATACGCCTAAAAACAGGCTTCATTCCACCGGCGTAACTTGCCTACGCCGGCGTAGAGTGGGCGCATATTTACGCTGGACGCATTTGGTGCTCCCATTGATTTTCTATTCAAATATGCAAATGAGGGAGATACGGCGATTCACGATCGTATGTGCGCCCGACGCAGGCTACGCGATGTGCGCGTAAGTGGTACGTCCGGCGTAAAGTTAAGCCCCATAAAGGAGGTGCAACTCAGCAGCAGACATGCAAAGGTCTGCACCAGGGAACACAAGCCAACGTATTTTCCGTAGTTTACGTTGGACGTGAATATGACTAGGCGTAGGTTACGTTCACGCCGTAGGCAGTGATCCGGCGTATCTTAGGCAGTTGTTCCGACGTATTTGTGAGCATGCGCACTGGGATGCGTTCACGGGACGGCGCATGCGCCATTCATAATACATATCTGTCTGGCGTTCGGCCCATCATTTGCATGGGGTCACGCCTCATTTGCATGACTCACACCCACTTCCACCTACGCCGGCTTACGCCTAGGAAACCTAGCACAGTTTTGGGAGCAAGTGCTTTGTGAATTCCATGCTTGCCTCTCTGCGCTGCGTCGGCGTAGCGTACAGGAGATACGCTACGGCGGCATAAATGTGCGCCGATGTCTGTGAATCCGGGCCATAGCGTCTACAAACTATGGGTTAGATTTATGACCTTTTTTTTTTTATTGTTTTTACTAGACATGTGCACACGGAAATGTTTTGTTTCTGAATTTGGGTTCCGTCGGAAAAATACATTTATTTAGAGACTCCCGAAATTTGTTTTTTATTTATTTTGTTTTGTTAAAAGATGCATTAGTCCGAAAATCCGAATTAATTAAGATTGAATCTGTCAATTGAAGGCTAAAGTCCTGTACACACGATCAGATTTTCCGACGGGAATTGTGTGATGGCCGGATGTTGTCGGAAAATCCGTCCGTTTGTACGCTCCATCAGACAATTGTTGTTGGGTTTTCTGCCAACAAATATGGGATAGCATGTTTTAAAATTTTCCGACAAGAAATGTGTGATGTCGGATTATCCAAAGTACAAACACACATGCTCAGAAGCTATGCTAACCATAGCACAATATTGGCAGAAGTTGCCCAAAGGGTGACGCTATAGAGCTGAAAAAACATGTAGTTTTGAGTTTGTTGGATGACAAATTCTTTGCCGTTTGTATGCAATACAAGTTACGGCCAACGTCCTTCGGATAAAAGTCCTATGCTTTGTCCGATGGAAATCCGATCGTGTGTACGAGGCTTTATGGTGTCTGTCGGATGTTCTAAGAAGATTCGACGAAGCAGCTAAACTGTACGACGCCGCAATCGTACATTTCCGGTTGAATGCTCCCCCCACAACCTATAGAAGAATTCTAATGTTGTATGACTGGTAATTATTATATTTATTAATTATTATTACTAGTCAACCAACATTAGAATTCTTCTATAGCCTATGGGCCGAGCATTTGAACGTAAATGTCCGCTCGCAGCGATCGTATGTTTTTAGCTGATTCGTCGAATCTTCATGTCTCTATAATGTCGAGTCTTTTCTCTCTATGTAGAATAATCTTGGACTAATAGAGTTAGGTTAGGCACATTCAACTGCAGGTTCGATAGACACAGGTCGCTATTGTCACCGTCATGTTGAATCTTCTATCTGTATCGAACTGTTATCGCAACGAAACAAAAATATAATAGAGACGAAAATAAAAGCATTTTTTCATTTAAGATCTTTTGAATTTCGGATTCTGCGGGTTCGTCATCATTTGTTACAACGAACACGAAAATCCCTGAAATTCCGACAAAAATGTATTCGGACGAAAACTAATGCACATGTCTAGTTTTTACTGGTAATGGTGGCGATCAGCGATTTTTAGCGGGACTCTGACAGTGCGTGCACATTTAGTTAAAATTTGGATTCGTAAATAACTCCAAGCACCCCCCCTACAAGGAGATGGACGGGAATGTGGCGATCAACTCCCCCCACGCAGGAGACGTATGGGAATGCGATGATCCCTCCCCACGGGAGACGGACAGGAATGTGGTGATCAAACCCCCCACGGGAGATGGACTGGAATGTGGCACCCCCCATGGGAGAAGGATGGGAATGCGGCACCCCCCTATGGGAGATGGTCGGGAATGCCGTGAACAACCCCCTCCTCTGGAGACTACAGGAATGCTGCAATCCCCCCATGGGGGACGGATGGGAATGCAGCGATCAACCCCCCATGGGAGACATATGGGAATGCGCCGATCCCCCCCCCCAAGGCAGACGTATGGGAATGCAGCGATTCCCCTCCCCACGTGTGAGACAGATGGGAATGCGGCAGCAGTCAGAGGCCTCCTTACCTTAGGAAGGAGGCAGATCAGGCAGACATGGATCCAGGCTGCAGCTCCTCACTTCGGGGCTATTGGTTCTCCTCCAGGCCAAAAAGGAAGTGGGTCCTGACTGAGACCCCATTGGCCCGGGAGTCCTAAGACTCCCGGCCAATGAGGTCTCAGGAACTGCTTCCTGATTGGCCGGGAGGAGAATCAGGAAGACAATAGCGAATATTAATTTGCTATTGTCACACAAGTGAGTGGGCTCAGGGTGCAGTGGATAGGGGGCAGTGGCCTTGCACCCCCTATGGAAGGGGGTGCAAGGCCCCTATTCATAATAAAACAAATTGCACATTATGTCTAATATCCAGTTTTGCAGAGGTAGTTGGTGCACACAAAGTGGATTTGTATATTGTGTACATGGGCCCTTATACTACACCAAACGTTTTATCCAATCTCTGAATTTTTGAAAAGTAAATATTAAGGAAAAGTAGCAGTAATTATTCTCTGTGTATTTCTTCATATATTGTAGGGCTGTGGAAATTAACTATTAATTCCTCGATTAATTGTTAATTTTTTTTGATCAATCAAAATTCTTTGGATTGGTACTCACCTCTCTGCCGGCATCTGGGTCTTCAGGGAGTTCCGTCGGAGATCCAGTGACGTCATAGACACTGGTGGGGTTTGCTGTGTCCATCTGAAGCGCTCCTTTGCTGTGCCTTCATATCTGCATGCCGACGGGACCTTACTATCTGCCACACAAGGGCTGTTACACTTCCCTCTATCACCTCTCTCTATCAACCTGGGATTCTACAGCCATCCACTGGGAGTTGTGATAGTTCCCTTCACGGGACATCTACATGCCGACGGACTGATGTTAACCTCTCTTCATCTGGATTCAGCAGTGGCATCGTTGTACACATTTTTATACCAGTATCATACTTGGCTACATGTTTTTATGACTGCTTTTGCTACCGTTTGGTATTACTCGTACCATTTTTACAGTTTATGTAGCTACATCAATTTTATCTCCAGTTCAATATTTATTTTGTTACCTACTTGAAGACTATAAAAGTTTTAATGCTATTGCCATCGATCGCTGCCTTTGTGTGTTTTTTGTATCCTGCTATCCATTTTTCCAGTGTTTGGTAGCTGCACTGGGAATCAGGCTGCAAGGAGATCAGCTAAAAGTAGTTGGATCTGTATGTGCATTAAAATTATTAAAAATTAGTCGATTAATCAAACACAACATTTTTAATCAGTAACAGCCCTAATATTTTGCAACTGTGTGCATGGCAAGGCTGCGTCCCTTGCCTGTATATTTTTTTCTATTTGGTGCAGGGCTTGACTGGGACAAAAATTTGGCACTGGACTAGCCCACTTTCACAGGTCTCTCCCATGGCGGCCGGACAACCCCCCCCCCCCCCCCCCCCGGCAACCCAAGCCCCCTCTCTCCCTTCACTAGCCACTAGCTGTTCTACTTTATAAGAGTAGAACAACTGGTACTGGTACTCTTATAGGCAGTACCAGTGGGGAAGCTAGACATTATTTCACCCGGGGCAAAGAATCAGTTCGGTGCCCGCCCCTTATGGGACAAGATTAGGCAGAAGTGAGAAACTCCCAGGCCATAGCTGTTGAGTCAGCTGTCTGTCCCCTCCCCCATGCTCCTCTGTCGTCCCCCCTGCTCCTCTGGTCCTCCCTCTGCTTCTTTGTTCCCCCCAGGTGAGCGCTGTAGGGAGGGAGAGGAGGTGAGCGCTGCAGGAAGGGAGAGACAGAGGAGCGGATGGGGGCGGCGGTCCGCTCTCACTGAACCCGGCCCACTGACCCATCGGCCCACCGGGAAACTCCCTGTAATCCCAATGGCCAATCCATCCCTGATTTGGTGTCCTTCTTTCTCTTCCCATAAAGTTGAGACGTGTTCTACATGCGCTTATTCTGTAGAAATAAAACTTTCGTGCAACAAGGTCTGTCTGTTGAAGACATCACCAGCACAGCAACTTTAGACCTGCCAAGTTCTTCATCTAGAGAACCGTTTGTGATAAAAATAGTCTACTGACATGTACCATAAAGAGCCTGAAATGTGAGGCTGAAACAAAGTTTGTCAAAATATGTTGATCGTCAAACTGTATGTGACTGCCGGGTCAAGCTTCTGTATCTATTTATTCCTAAATTCGAAACCGCTGTGACAGGACATGCCGTATCATTAAAGATCCTTCTCTGCAAACCTCACCAAGCTGTCGCCCTGTTGGAGTTAAATATAATTATATGTGTTCTTATTCCATCAGATGCTTAAATAAGTAGATTTCATAACACTGAGACTTTGAGACCTGTGTTGTGTAAGATGTTATCTACTTTTTTTTTTTTTCATATCCATAAACTTTTCTTCTGGGCAGAGGCGTTTATGGCAACCAGCCCAGTCTAAAGTTAGGGAGGATTCTGAGGTCTTTCAATCACTATAGTTAATAGCAGGGCTTTTTTTTCAGAGAATAGGTGTAGGAACTCAACCATGCCTGCCACACACACATACCTGCCAAATGGTATCTAGGGATGAGCCGAACACCCCCCAGTTCGATTTGCCTTTAAAGTCTATGGGACTCGAACATGAGAATTCTAAAGTGTTAATGTTAAAGGTTAATATGCAAGTTATTGTCATAAAAATTGTTTGGGGACCTGGATCCTGCCCCAGGGGACATGTAGCAATGCAAAAATTTTTTTTTCGGGAGAAGTGATTTTAATAATGCTTAACGTGAAACAATAAAAGTGAAATATTCATTTAAATTTCATAGCTGGGTGTGTCTATGGTATGCCTGTAAAGTAGTGCATGTTTCCCATGTTTAGAATTGTCCCTGCATAAAGTGTCATTTCTGAAGGAAAAAAAGTAATTTAAAACCACTTGCGGCTATTAATGAATTGTCGGGTTCTGGCAATACAGAGAAAAGTCATTGAAAAAAATGACCTGCCATTTTTTTCAATGACTTTTATCTGTATTGCCGGGACCCGACAATTCATTAATATTGCAAGTAGTTTTAAAAGACTTTTTTTCCTTAAAAAATTACATTTTTTGCAGGGAACCAAAATTACAAAATAAAAATGTGTGGGGGTCCCCCCCCCTAATTCCATATCAGGCCCTTCAGACCCAAAGGGCCTGGTAATGGACTGGAGAGGGGAGGGGGGTTCTGTAATTTTTTAAAATACCTTTCTCTGTATTGCTGGGACCGACAATTCGATATAGCCGCGAGTACTTTTAAATGACTTTTTTTCCTTCAGAAATTACATTTTGTGCAGAGACAGTTCTAAGCACGGGAAACATGCGCTACTTTACATGCATACTTTAGACACCCCCCAGGTATGAAATTTAAAGGAATATTTTATTTTTATTGTTTCACCTTAAGCTCCCGAAAAAACAGCTGTTTCTAAAACTTTTCGAATTTGCCGCAAACACCCCAAATTGTTCACTGTTTGCCGAACGGCCGAACAGCCAATGTTCAAGTCGAACTCGAAGCTCATCCCTAATGTCATCAAATAGTAGCTCTTACCTCTGCATACAACCCCCTCCCTCCACTGCCCTCATCTTCTCCCCTCTCCTTAACCACTTGCTGACCAGCGAACGACTATATACGTTTGCACAATGGCTCGGCTGGGCATATGGGCGTACAGGTACGGCCCCTGTAAGAAGCGGCATTTTGGGCATGCGCGCACCGCTGGCAGCTCGCACGTGCGCCCGCCGCATCCTCCGTGAGTCCGACCACGTGTCCTGCCGACTCGATGTCCACGGGGATACCTGCAATCGTCTCACGGAGAGGAAGAATGGGGAAATGCTGATGTAAACACGCATTTCCTCATTTTTATAGCACTGTTTGCTGTATCAATGACAATGGTCCCAAAATAGTGTCAAAAATGTCTGATGTGTCCCCCATAATGTCATAGTCACGATAAAAATCGATGATCGTCGCCATTACTAGTAATAAAACAAAAATATTAATAGAAATGCCATAAAACTATCCCCTATTTTATAGACGCTATAACTTTTGTGCAAACCAAACAATAAACGCTTATTGCAATATTTTTTACCAAAAATATGTAGAAGAATACATATCGGCCTAAACTGAGGAATTCTTTTTTTTATATATATTTTTGGGGTATATTTATTATAGCAAAAAGTAAAGAATATTGTTTTTTTTTTCAGAATTGTCGCTCTTTGATACTTGCTATTCTCTGCTCTAAAGCTCTTCAATAAATCGAGTTTTGATGGTCGGACATTAAATGTCTTGGAGACTATTAACCTAAAGTGGATCCATCTTGTGGAGAACTAAACAATGCATGAACCGCTATTGACTTGGTCCCTGCCTGGTGTGATTCTCTGCACATCAGACTTATTCAAAGGCAAATTTGTTAAGCAAATCGAAAATTTGCAAATCAAATATTTTCCAGTGTGTGTCATTGAATATACAAAAATTTTACCAAAAGTAATGCAAAAGTGGGCATTAAAATTAGCACTTTTTTATCCAGTTCCAGACCAACCACCGTCGTTATATGTTGGTAGTTTGAAGATGAATACCGTTGTTATGGCAGCAGCTAGCTACCATAACCCCGGTATCCTCTTCTTCAGCGGGCGGTCCGCTTTCAGATAAAAGTGGTCTCTGCTGCAGATTCACCGCAAGATCACTTTTATCGGCGGCGGGAGAGGGCCCTTCCCCTCCCACCGCACTCTGGTGCCCTCTGCCACTTACCAGAGCCGTCAGTAGCGGCGGAGGCGACTGGGTCCTCTCCCTGGCTTGTTATGGAGCTGAGTGAGCGGAAGATGGCCCCCCACCCGTCTCCATACCATTGCAGGGCAGAAGCAACATCAAAACGTCACTTCTGCCCATAGCTCTTAAAGAGAGCTGAGGAATGTTTTTTCCAATACCTTGTTGAATCTATGCAACAAAGATCTAAGGCAGTTCTAAAGGCAAAAGGGCAAAGGGCGTCCAACGCCCAGTACTAGCCAGGTGTACCTAATAAAGTGACCAGTGAGTGTGTGTGTGTGTGTGTATATATATATATATATATATATATATATATATATATATATATATATAAATACACACACACACATTATCTGGAGCTAGGCCTTAAATTAAATGAATAGATTGCATCTTAACCACTGTCTTAACCCCAGATACATGAGACCAGTCCTTATCAAAAACAATCTTTCATTTCCTCGTTACTTTTTATTTATTTTTTTCCTATAAACACTCTTTGCAGTTTCAGTGACACCCCAATTCCCTATGAATTTAGCCCATGTGTAGGTTGTGAAAACAACTATTTGATGTGACAAAAATGATGAGTTTCCCAGCCTGGGAAATGTAATTAAAGAGAATTGCACACCTCAATGTGATAGACATGACATGGTAAATGGTACGGAGTGGAGAATGGATCTGTCAGTAAGCGTGATGACTTCAGGAAGGGGCCAATAATTGACCAATATGACAGGATAGACCATTCTGACAAGAGTCTGAGAAATGTCAACGCAAAGCGAACACTTTTCAAGCTGTTAACTCAAGCTCCACTCGTTCATTTTAAAACTGGAGATTGGCTTTTTTCTTAGTGTTATTATTACTGGATAAACTTTAAGTCGGATTATTCTTCCTTCTGTCAGGAACCAGTAACTCCCACTTACCTCTCTTTCTCTCTATCTGGAGATATTTGATTAACAGCTCTTCCGGCCACATTACAGTGGAGTCATTTCCTTTTTTAATTATGTTTGCACAAAAGGCAAATGTTACATCATGGGATACATACGGGCTCAAGATAATTAGAATGTGTAAAATATTTCAATATGTTCATGTAAATTCGCTGTAAAGCTCTGAGCAAACTGGACTATATACAGTACATCCTGTATAATAATCAGGGCTTTTTTTCAGCAGGAACGCGGGGGAACGCAGTTCCGGCACCTCCAGCTCTGAATGTATGTAATGGCAAAGGGGTGCTGGGGTGTAATGGAGGGTCTATTAATGCTGGCTGCTGGGGATCTATTTTTACATGTTGAGGGTCAATTGTTTCTGGGAAGGTCAGTTGCCTCTGGTAGGGGATCCATTGTTGCTGGGGGGCTCATATGCTACTGGGAGATAATCGTTGCAGGGAGACATCAACTGTTGAGGGAGGGGTCTATTGTTGCTAGCTTGTTTAGAGTCTGTTGTTGCTGGTGGAGCTCCATTGTTGCGAATTACTTAGCACCACAAATTGATACTTGGTTCTGTATCCATTACTAAGAGGTGGTTAGGGGGTGGAACCAAGGGATGGTGCTCGGAGGTGGAACCAAGGAATGGTGCTCAGAGGTGGGTAAGGGGTGGAGCCAAGGAATGGTTCTTGGAGGTGGGAAGGGGGTGGACACAACAGGTGACTGAGAAGTAGGGAGTTCCTGCACCTATTCTCTGAGAAAAAAAACCCTGATAATAATTATAATATGTGGGTTATCCCCGGTCTGACCAGATATACATCCTTTATCCACTTCCCGACCTCCTCATGTACATTTATGTCGGCAGAATGGCACGGACAGGCACAATCACGTACCTGTACGTCCTCTGCTAGACGTGGGTGGGGGGTTCGATCGGGACCCCCCCGGTACATGCGGAGGTCGGGTCCGCTCGGGGAGCGATCCGGGACGACGGCGCGGATATTTGTTTATAGCCGCTCCGTCGCGATCGCTCCCCGGAGCTGAAGAACGGGGAGAGCCGTGTGTAAACACGGCTTCCCAGTGCTTCACTGTGGCGGCGCATCGATCGGGTGATCTCTTTTATAGGGAGACTCGATCGATGATGTCATTCCTACAGCCACACCAACCTACACTAGTAAACACATACACAGTGATCCCTAAATGTTACAGCGCCCCCTGTGTTTAACTCCCAAACTGCAACTGTCATTTTCACAATAAACAATGCCATTACTAGTAAAAAAAATAAAAAAAATAAAAATGCAAAAAAACTATCCCCTATTTTGTAAACGCTATAAATTTTGCGCAAACCAACCGATAAACGATTATTGCGATTTTTTTTACCAAAAATAGGTAGAAGAATACGTATCGGCCTAAACTGAGGAAAACATTTTTTTTAATATATGTTTTTGGGGGATATTTATTACAGCAAAAAGTAAAAAATATTGAATTTTTTTCAAAATTGTCGCTCTATTTTTCCAGGAGCATACACACGATCGAAATTTCAGAAATTTCAGAAGAAAAGCTCCCATCGGACTCTTTTTGTCGGGAACTCCGACCGTGTGCACGGGGCATTAGAGCAGCAAGGACCGGGGAGTGTAGATTGAAAAAAATGTTTTACATGTGTTTCTTAGCAAATGCAATGTACAGGGTTATGGAAAACAGTAGACACGCACACACTAAGGTTGAACTGGATGGACTGGTGTCTTTATTCAATCTTACCATCTACGTAACATATATGAACTTCTGAGAACTTAAAACAAATACAGTTGAACCTCGGATTACGAGCATAGTCCGTTCCAGGAGTATGCTCGTAATCCGAAGTACTCACGAGTTTTCCCATTGAAGTCAATGGAAACGAAAATAATTAGTTCTGCATTGACTTCAATAAGATGAAATACCGAATGCGGGCAGAGGTGGGGGGTGCCAGAGAGCGCCAAAAACGTCCGAAAAGGCCCGAGAACACTTTGGCTTGTTTCCTGCGCCCCTGTACCTCAGGCCAAATGAGGTACTGCAGGCCAATTTTCAGCTTTTCTCGGCTCCTGCGTCCCCGTACCTCAGGCCAAATGAGGTACTGCAGACCAATTTTTGGCTCTGCTCAGCTTCTGCGCCCCCGTACCTCAGTACTGCAGGCCTATTTAGCTTGAATTCTGTAACCAAGTTACTCTTAAACCAAGGTTCCACTGTACTAACCTAACCCATAGCTAAGCTCCAATTAACCCCTATTCTGATAGATGCCCGTCTATGTTTCAAAAGCCTTAGTGCCGATAGCATGTGGGCCGTGTCATGTTACATGATATTATTTTATTATGTACTGTCTCTTTAATGTCTATCTAGTTTGTCTCTTGTGGCATTCCGTAGTTTCCATGCTGCTCAGTCTCCTCCCCCTCTTTTCTGTATCAGTCATTTTAATGCTGTAATTCATGTGACCTGTATGTATCTTCTACCTGGATGGAAGAATCGTTCTTTTACCTGTTGTAACTTGCATTCTACGGATCATACGACGAATAAACATCGCCAGATCTTCTTTCATGTGAGTTGTGACTGAGTAAGCTATCTGGAAAAGTGATTTGGGATGGATAATCTCTTCAGGGCAATGAGCTCCATGTGCTACTGAAAACCACATTCATAGCCTTTGCAGCCGATTCAGAATAGTAAAAGAACGTATCCAGCAGCCTGCACAGAGATAACTGCGTCACAGGACAGATCATAGTGAAGTGTAACTGTGTGTATTGCATGAGAATTCTGCATACAACCCCAGCACAGCTTTTTACAGCTCCTCACAGTATACAGACACTCTTCACTGCTACAGCCAAGCCTGTGTACTGCAGGCCATCATGAGTGGAAAGGGCTCAGTGTGTGATGAAACACCACAGCATGCACCACACAGAGAAAGCCAGGATGAGGACCCAGAGTCCACTGCATTGACCAAACGCTCTATGAAACCCACTTGGAAGGTTAAAGAGAACTATGAATCCATGAGAACTGAACTAGCAACCAGTTTGAAGCAGATTTGGGATAAAATCCTCACCCACATTGATGTGATTTCATGCCCCAGCCATGAGGTACTGCAACTAGAGGGCGCCATAAAGCATCTCTCTGCTTCATACGAACTGTACCAGACTACAAGCAACAAATATAAAACTATTCTGCAAAGCATCAACACTGAGGAGTCCTTAGAGCAACTTAACAATGCCCAGCTTCTTAATGAGGAAAGAGAAAGCTTTATCCAGCGAACTAAAGCAAAGGCAGAAGCAAAATTAATGCTGCCACGGGACACTGTATCTCACAAATCTGTATCCACCAGACGTTCTAAAGGTTCCTCTAGATCCCGAAGTTCAAGGCACTCAACGCTTAGTGAACAGCTAATAAATGCCCGCGCCGAAGCAGAGGCTATCAAGGTACGGGCCGCATATGCAAAAAAGAGAGCAGAAATGGAAACCGAGGCAGCGCATCAAAAGGCAGTAATGGAAACCGAGGCAGCGCATCAAAAGGCAGTAATGGAAGCCGAGGCAGCGCATCAAAAGGCAACAATAGAAGCTCAAACGGCACGTCAAAGGGCAGCAATTGAAGCTTTAAAGGAACAGAGCAACTACAAGGCAGCTGCAGCAAAACTAAAGGTTTTGGAACAAGCTATCGGTGCAGATGAAAACGCTAGCGAAAGGGTCAGCGTCAAGGCAGATGTAGAAGATCCTTTTGAACGCACTAAGAACTATGTTCTAAACCACAGCAGTGAACACTCAATTACCTCCACGTTTCACGGCAACGCAAGGACTTCACCACATCATCAGGTAAAAGCTGTTCCAGCCACTTCCTACATGCAAACCCACCCCAGTGCAGCTCCCGACTGTCATGCTGATCCCGCATATGTCACAAAACGGCACACTAATCCGCAAGCAAGTCGCCAGCCTCCTGCTAACAGTACTGTTCCAGACCTTCACCCAACAATTCAGCTGAATGCCCTTGCTGCACCATATCTTCCCACGTCTCTTTGCAACGATACCATAAACAATGCAATCCACAACAATCAACCAGCAACCTCCTATGTAAAGTCAGAGGCAACCGATACAACAGAGGTAGTAAAGTACTTACTTCGACATGAGCTCGCCAAGTCAGGCCTAGTAAACTTCGACGACCATCCTGAAAATTATAGAAGCTGGAAAGCCGCTTTCAAAACTACATTAGGCGGTATCGGTATTACCGCCGATCGTGAGCTGGATCTGCTGATCGGGTTGCTTGGCCCACAGTCTACAGAACGTGTCAAGAGCCTCAGGTCAGTTTACATCGACAATCCAACTGCAGGTCTCACCGCAGCATGGGAGCGTCTAGAACAGACTTACGGTAGTCCTGAAGCCATAGAGAATGCATTGCTCAAACGATTGGAAAATTTCCCAAGGATATCTGGTAAGGACAATAAAGAGTTCCAGAGACTCAGCGACCTTCTTCTCGAAGTCCAGCTTGCCAAAACTGACCCTAAGCTACCTGGCCTCAGTTACCTGGACACTGCTCGAGGAGTTAACCCTATCGTTTGCAAGCTTCCGCATGGCCTACAAGAAAAGTGGATCCAAGTTGGGTCATCATACAAACGGGAAAACAAGGTTTCCTTTCCCCTGTTCTCCTACTTCTGCAATTTCGTCAGGAACATTGCTGACACCAAGAACGATCCTAGTTTTGCATTCAGCGAGTTCAATACTCCCTCACCTAAAGGTGACAACCTACATACTAGCTACAGGAACCGCAGAGGTCCCGTGTCTGTTAGGAAGACAGACATTATTCCCACTCCCGCCCCAAACAAGAGCGGCAAGATCGAAAACCCAAACCGATTATGTCCCATCCACAAGAAGCCTCATCCCCTCAAAAATGTATCGGTTTCAGAAAGAAGCCCCTACAAGAACGAAAGGAACTCCTAAAGACTTTTGGGGTATGTTATAGATGCTGTGCTTCCACCAATCACTTTGCCAAGGAATGTAAAACTCCTATCAAGTGCATAGAGTGCGGTTCCAAGGACCATGTGCAAGCACTCCATCCCCTTGAGTCCAATCCTTCACAACATGCAGACCTTCCTCCTGGGCAGAACCACAGCGGGAAGAGTACAGATCACGTACCTAATTCTACCATGGTATTTTCTTTGTGCACTGAAGTCTGTGGGGAAGACCACTGTGACAAATCTTGCGCTAAAATATGCCTAGTGAATATTCATCACAAAGATCAGCCAGAAAAGACTTTAAGGGTGTATGCTATCTTAGACGATCAAAGCAATCGATCGCTTGCACGATCCGAACTGTTCGATCTATTTTGCACAAAAGGAGAGGTTCACCCTTACACCTTAGGCACTTGTAGTGGAACTACAGAGGTTTTTGGAAGAAGGGCTCATGGATTTATTGTGTCCTCCCTAGAAAATAACCTACAATTACCCTTACCTACACTTGTAGAGTGTAACCAGATACCAGCCAACAAAGAAGAAATACCTACACCAGAAGTTGCCTTCTACCACCCTCATCTAAGGTCAATAGCCAGTGAAATCCCACCACTTGACAAAGATGCTAAAATCCTTCTTCTGCTGGGAAGAGATATTCTAAGGATCCACAAGGTACACAGGCAGGTCAGCGGACCTCCAGAGGCCCCATTCGCCCAGTACCTGGACTTAGGCTGGGTCATCATAGGCAACGTCTGTATAGGCAAAATGAAAAGGCCTACTAACATTTCTTCATTCAAGACAAATGTATTGCCAAATGGTCGTAATACTCACTAGTGTTGCTCACGAATATTTGTATTGCGAATATTCGGCTCGAATATGGCATATTCGAGTATTCGCGATATATTTCGAATTTCGCGGTGAATATTCGCAATTCCGAATATTCGCATTTTTTCTATTTTATTTTTAAAACAGATCACATCCTATCGACGTCTAAAAGCATTGCTGGTATGATTAGAGACCCTGGGCCGAGTAGCTAAGCTGAGGCGATCATTTTATGTTGCCGAATATAAAAAAAAAAAATTGCGAATTTTCGCTAATGCGAATGCGAAAATGATTGCGAATTTTCGATAACTGTGGTAGGAGAACTCTGATTGTCTCTGATGCAAAAGGGGGGGCTTTGTGTATGTTTCTGTTATGAATATTTGTATGTTTGATATTATTATTTTTTGTAAGAAGGAAAAAATTGCGCATACCTTAAAAAAAGGGGAGAATACAGCAGCAACTCAAAAATGTTATACAACATAAATTAATACAAGACAGAAAATGGAGTCGCTCTACAAGAATAAAAAATATGTCTAGTGACATGTGGGCAAATTATAAAATAAGCAAGCGCAAATAACTTGTGAAATACACAGTGAAACAAATATATAAAGAAATATAGTCCCAATAATAGAAAAATAATCTTTCATAAAAATGTCTTTGATATGTGAAGTGAAAAAAAGTCCAAAGCATGCAGCATGAACGTGTTCAATCTTCAAGGTGTTTGATTGACAAACGGCTGTGACAGATGGATAGAGTAAAGAATCACCACCAATGCAAAACACTTTTTATTTTCTATTGTAAAATATCACGAATATTCTGAGCCAATCAGAGTGCTCCTTCCGCATTTGCCGAATATTCGCAATTATTTTGTATTGTAAAATATCAAGAATATTCTGAGCCAATCAGAGTGCTCCTTCCGCATTTGCCGAATATTCGCAATTATTTTGTATTGTAAAATATCAAGAATATTCTGAGCCAATCAGAGTGCTCCTTTCGCATTTGCCGAATATTCGCAATTATTTTGTATTGTAAAATATCAAGAATATTCTGAGCCAATCAGAGTGCTCCTTCCGCATTTGCCGAATATTCGCAATTATTTTGTATTGTAAAATATCAAGAATATTCTGAGCCAATCAGAGTGCTCCTTTCGCATTTGCCGAATATTCGCAATTATTTTGTATTGTAAAATATCAAGAATATTCTGAGCCAATCAGAGTGCTCCTTCCGCATTTGCCGAATATTCGCAATTATTTTGTATTGTAAAATATCAAGAATATTCTGAGCCAATCAGAGTGCTCCTTCCGCATTTGCCGAATATTCGCAATTATTTTGTATTGTAAAATATCAAGAATATTCTGAGCCAATCGGAGTGCTCCTACCGCAGTTATCGAAAATTCGCAATTATTTTCGCATTCGCAATAGCGAAAATTCGCAATCATTTCATTTCGATAAAATATCACGAATATTCGAATTTAGCGAATATATCTCGAATATTCGACTATATATTCGAGATATATCGCAAAATCGAATATGGCGTATTCTGCTCAACACTAATACTCACTTTGAGCCATGCCCACATCACTACTGGGTAAAGGAGAAGGTAACTAGCTGCAAGTTGCAACATTGCAACACAAACCTTTCCCGCACCTACGATGACAGCTTTGGTTCTACAGTTTTCAATGTAAGCAGTGAAGACGACAAGTTGGCTCCTTCGGCAGAAGACAAAGAATTCCTTAAAGTAATGGACAATGAGTTCTTTCAGGAAGATTCCAATAGCTGGGTAGCACCCCTACCCTTTCGCCTCCCGAGAGAGAAGCTACCAAACAATTTACATCAAGCAGTCAAAAGATTCTCCTCCTTAAAGCGTACCTTAAGCGTACCTTAAGCAGGAAGCCAGAGATGGAAAGACATTTTGTGGACTTCATACAGAATATCTTTGACAGGGGTCATGCCGAACCCGCACCCCCATTGAAAGAAGGAGAAGAATGCTGGTACCTCCCTTCCTTCGGTGTGTATCACCCACGAAAGCCAGACCAAATCAGAGTTGTCTTTGACTCCAGTGCCCAACATGAAGGCTTCTCACTTAACGACATGCTCCTCACAGGGCCCAACTTGAACAACAACCTCATTGGAGTCCTAATTCGCTTTCGTCAAGAACCTGTAGCGGTGATGGCCGACACTGTTTCATCGTCAAGGAAGATAACAGGAATTACCTCAGGTTTCTATGGCACAAGGACAACGACATCAACAAAGAGGTAATTGATTACCGAATGAGGGTACATGTCTTTGGGAACAGCCCTTCCCCAGCTGTAGCAATCTATGGACTAAAAAAGACAGCTCAGCTTGGAGAAGCTGAGTATGGATCCGATGCTCGTCAATTTGTTGAAAGGAACTTTTACGTAGATGACGGGCTCAAATCCTTTCCTACTGCTAAAGAAGCAATTAATCTTCTTACCAGAACAAAGGAGATGCTAGCTGTAGCAAACTTGAGACTTCACAAAATTATATCTAACAGCCAAGAGCTAATGAATGCATTTCACCCTGAGGACTATGCTGCCAGTGTGAAAGACCTTGACCTTGGGTCAGACACACCCCCTATGCAGAGAAGTCTAGGTCTGCTGTGGAACATCAAAGTAGACACATTCACCTTCCAGGTGTCAACCTGTGACAAACCCTTCACCAAGAGAGGAGTCTTGTCTGTAGTGAACAGCATCTACGACCCACTGGGATTTATAGCCCCAGTCACCATCCAAGGTAAGATGTTATTAAGACAGCTTACTACTGATAACATAGATTGGGACACTCCGTTACCTATTGAGAAACAACAAAGATGGGAGAAATGGAGAGGTTCTCTGAAGACATTAGAACAGCTCCAAATTCCACGTTGCTATGCCCCAGTCTCCATCTCAGCCGCTGTCCAGAGGGAAATCCATATTTTCTCTGATGCATCAGTTGAAGCTATAGCTGCAGTGGCCTATTTGAAGACCTCAGGAGTTAATGGAGACATACACTGCAACTTTGTTCTAGGCAAGACAAAGCTAACACCAAAACCCGCACATACCATACCCAGACTTGAACTTTGTGCAGCTGTGCTAGCAGTGGAAATAGCTGAAGTCATAAAGAGTGAAATGGACATTAACATTGATTCCTTCACATTTTACACAGACAGCAAGATAGTGCTTGGTTACATTTACAACCAAACTAAACAATTTTACGTGTACGTCAGCAATAGAGTAGAACGTATCAGAAGGTTCTACTTGCCAAAGCAATGGCATCATATTCCCACTGACCTTAATCCTGCCGATTGTGGGACAAGAGCTATATCTCCAGTAGCTCTCCTCGACTGCTTGTGGCTGTCGCCTCCAAGATTTCTTTCTGAAAACTCCTACTCAATTTCCACGGACACTACCTATGAACTGGTACATCCTGACGATGATAAAGAAATCAGGTCTATGTACACCACACTGTGTACCTCTGCGAGTTCAGAACAAAAACTAAAGTCGCATCGTCTTGAACGTTTCTCAACCTGGTCATCAGCTGTTAGGGCCGTTGCTTATTTGATACACATTGCCCATTGTTTTAAAAGGAGGTTCTGCTCGGACTTTCTCACGACCAATCACGGAATCGGTGCTTCTTCTCCCAATTGAGTGACTTAGGCAGGAGTACCGGCTATACCTGCTTTGGCGGGGAGAATATCACTATCACTATTGACTGTGCTACTGTTGAAGTCCCACGATTATAAACGATAGACTGCAGGACTCAAGCCATCTGTTTTTTGGACGTCATGTTTCATTGTTCATTTACTGCATACCTTCTTGTGTTTGCGGGTATCTCGTATCTATGGTTTACACACCAGTTTTACCTTTAACGTTTCTTCCCCTACAGGTTCAAGTTGGACTTATCTTTATATATGTAATAGACTTTGAAATCTAAAGATTTCAGGCGGGGAGTGTCATGTTACATGATATTATTTTATTATGTACTGTCTCTTTAATGTCTATCTAGTTTGTCTCTTGTGGCATTCCGTAGTTTCCATGCTGCTCAGTCTCCTCCCCCTCTTTTCTGTATCAGTCATTTTAATGCTGTAATTCATGTGACCTGTATGTATCTTTTACCTGGATGGAAGAATCGTTCTTTTACCTGTTGTAACTTGCATTCTACGGATCATACGACGAATAAACATCGCCAGATCTTCTTTCATGTGAGTTGTGACTGAGTAAGCTATCTGGAAAGGTGATTTGGGATGGATAATCTCTTCAGGGCAATGAGCTCCATGTGCTACTGAAAACCACATTCATAGCCTTTGCAGCCGATTCAGAATAGGCCGTCTTGCCAAAGAATGCAGCACCAAGATCATGGGGCAAGGAAACCTGATTTATTAAAAAATAGATTTTAATGACTGTCTGGAGTTTCACCTGAATGCTCACAGCCTTGGCAGATCCCTTTTGTATCTGATATGCAGTGAACAACCCCTCTGAAATCCACTGGACAACATTTTCACGATTCAGTGATTTCAATGATTCCATACATCAATCTTTCTCTCTGTATAGCTAGTTAAAGAGAGATGTGTATCGAATTTAAAGTATTCAATATCAGAACATTTGTACAAAGTTCAGATTTTTTTTCTGGTTCATTTCACTGATCTTTAGATATTGGCTAACTGTAAACAGACCCCCACAGATTCAATTATATTGATTACATCTCAAACAAAAAATATAGCCTAAGTCTAGTTAGATATTGTTCTGGCGAGAAAACATTTAACATAATTTGATGAATGGATTGTATTGCTCTGAAACACAGCTGGATGAGGGACACCTCATAAAAGCAATTCACAGCAGATGGCGCAGAACAAGGGCCACGCGGTTATAATCTGTTGTTGGTGGTAAACTAGGACCTATAGAAAAAGAAAGAGAGAAAGAGAAAGGACGGATGAAGGGAAGAAAAGAAGGAAAAAATATAAATGAGAGTTTAAAAGAGAGACAGACAAAATCACATGGCACATAAGAACAAAAAGGGAAATGAAGGATATAAAGATGGAGGAAAGGAGTAGGGATGTCATTTTGAGTTTGGTCGAAACCCATTCGGTGAACAGTTAAACAAATTGAAATGTTTGTCCACTGACCTGAATCTCCAGTCATACATTTAGCAGTGGAATTACTACTGCTTCTAATTGCCCTGCACACACAATCGGATTTTCCACCAACAAAAGTCTGATGTGAGCCTTTGAATGGAAATTCTCCCTGTGTTTGCTCCATCAAACTTTTGCTGTCGGAATTTCCGCCAAAAAAAGATTGAGAGCTGGTTCTCAATTTTTCCGATGGAAAAAAATTCCTATCGGAAATTCCAATCGTCTGTAGCAATTCTAACATGCAAAATTCCGATGCATGCTTGGAAACATTTCAACGCATGCTCGGAAGCATTGAACTTCATTTTCTCGGCTCATCGTAGTGTTGTACTTCACCGCGTTCTTGACGATCGAAAGTTCAGAGAACTTTTGTGTGACCGTGTGTATGCAAGCCAAGCTTGAGCGGAATTCTGTTGGAAAAACCATCCAAGGTTTTTCAGATGGAAAATCCGATTGTGTGTATGGGGCATTAGTATGACAACTTTTTGCTCAGGGCTCCTGATCACCAAGAAGCTAGTGACCATTGGCATCCTAACAATCAGTGACACATCTTTGCCCAGCCTATTTGACTATCAGCCCTGATGGATGATGAGTGTAAACAAAAGGTGCAGGACTGGTGGCTGGCATCAATGACCAAATATGGCAATGCCCATTACTGGTTATGTCTATAGCCATCTTTGGTCAATGACATCTGCCACCATCCAAACCCCCGCCCCTTTTAATACAAAAAATCTGCTGGCCCAGGGATCTGTCTGTAAGGTACCTGTAAAGGGTGTATTCCAGAGTGGAGTATTGGCTGGGGGTTGAGGCCTTAGGCCCCGTACACACGAGAGGATCCATCCGCTGGAATTGATCCGCGGACCGGCTCCAGCGGATAGATCCCCTGGTGTGTACAATCCAGCGGATCTGTTTCCGCGGATTTTTATCCCCTGGGATGGATTTCAAGCGGATAAAAATTTGAAGACATGCTTTAAAATCTATCCGCTTGAATCCATCCCAACGGATTGATCCGCTGGTCTGTACAGACTCACCGGATCAATCGGTCCGAATGGATCTCCCGCATGAGTCGTAATGATTCGACGCATGCGTGGAATTCCTTATATGACAGCGTCGCGCAACGTCGCCGCGTCATCATCGCGGCGACGGCGCGACACGTCATCGCGATGGGATTTCGGGGCGGATTTCGATCCGATGGTGAGTACACTCCATCGGATCCAAATCCGCGTAAATCCTCGAGAGGATTTATCCGCGGAAACGGTCCGGTGGACCGTATCCGCGGATAAATCCTCTCGTGTGTACTAGGCCTGAGTGTAGTCAGGTGGGCTGGGTCAGCAACAAATATTGACAGCAAGGTACAAAGTTAGAATCCAGAAGTGTGGTCAGAGGCAGGCAGGGTCATACGCAGACTAGCAGATTATTGTAGAATTCATGTAATCGGTAGAAGGTTGCTTCAGTCTTATGTACTTAGCAGATAGCCAAACGTTGTCTCCCACTGCATACGGAGGTATATGATGCCTTCACCTGTGGGAGAAAAGCTTATATTTGCCAGCTGCCCTTCGTAAAAGCAAGCAGATTTTTTTCCAGTGTGACAATATATTTTTTGCTTGTTGATCCGCTGCTGGTACACCAGGGGAAGATTGCAATACAGGGAAGATCTGTGGGTGGTAACTTAGAGCTGCATAAGAAGGCATGTGCCAACGGGAGTTGAGGGCTAATTCAACCAAAGGCAGACCAGTTAGAATGTAGTGTGTTGATGTAGAGTATTGTCTGTTGAGGGTTGTAGGTCTTAAGGGTCTGATTCATGCTTTTGGTTTGTCTATAAGTTTGTGGGTGGTGTGAGGTAGAAAGAGACTCTGTTACCCCAAGATTCTTACACAAGGCTCTCTATAATCGGGAAGTGAACTGAGAACCCTGGTCAGACACTATACTGGTAGGTATACTATAATATGTTATGATATGATTTAAAGCGGAGGTCCACCCAATTTTTTTCTTAAAAGCCAGCAGCTACAAATACTGCAGCTGATGACTTTTAATAAAAGGACACTTAACTGTCCGGCGCGCCCGTGATGTCAGCAGCTGAGGCCGAGCAATTGCTCGTCTCTCGGCTACCCCTGCTGCCATCCTTGGTGAGGGAATCAGGAAGTGAAGCATTGTGGCTTCACTGCCCGGTTCCCTACTGTGCATGCGCAAGCCGCACGGCGCGCCCTCACTGGTCCCCGCTGTCTCCTGGGACCAGTGAGTTTCCCAGGCGACAGCAGGGAGATGGGAAGTGGAGTGACTCCCGTGGGAGTCTATTCCCGGAAGTGGGTGAAAATACCTGTATTATACAGGTATATGCACCCCCCTCCAATTTGAAAGGCGCCAAATGTGACACCGGATGGGGGGGGGGTTCCGAAAAGTGGAGGTTCACTTTTTGTGTGGACCTCCACTTTAAGACAAGGGAAGACTTTGGCTGTAGGTAGTCTAGGAAGCGGTACAAAATGAGTCATTTTACAGAAGCGGTCCACTATGAACCATATTCCAGTCATTCTAGCAGATTTGTGTAGATCCATGATAAACGTCCATTGTCAAATGGGTCCAAGGCTGTCGAGGTGTGATGGATGGTTGTAGCAGGCCAGTAGGTAGTGTGCATGGACCAGCCTGCACTGGATGCTGAAGGGTTGGAGCCTGGCTGAACTTTTCCTTTAGTTGTTGGAAAGCTGACACAGCTTCGGAGGGCCATTCTTTGCAATGTACCCCCTTTTGGTCATTAAGGGGGATGGCAATAGTGGTAACTCTTTTGATGAAGTGTCTGTAGTAATCGGCAAATCCTAAAAAAACTTTGTAGCCCTCTCAAAGTGTTAGATTGTGGCCATTGCAAGACAGCAGACAACTTTTGTCGGTCCATTGGGAAACCTTCAGGGCTTATGCTATAACCCAGAAACAGTAGGCGGTCTTGGTGAAAAGTGAAAACCACACTTTTCAATTTTTGCATAGAGGTTATTCTCACATGCTGTAGTGATTGTTTAATTTCATGTGAAATGTTGTCCAGGTGAGTCTTATAAAAGGTAAATTATCACAAACTTATTCCTGAAGTTAGGGAATACCTCATCCATGAAACGCTGGAAGGCATTCCAAATGACATAACTACTGTAGGTACTCATAGTGTCCATTGCGAGTGTTAAAAGCTGTCTTCCACTTGTCACCCTATCTAATATGAATCAAGTTATAGGGCCCCCCAAAGATCCAACCTGGTAAAATTGATGGCTCCTGTAAGAAGGTCAAATAGGTCTAGAACGAGGGGCAATAGGTAAGTGTCCATTATAGTGATCTGGTTTAGACCATGATAATCGATACATGGACGTTGACCACCATCTTTTTTTTTTCTTTCAACTAAGAGGACTGGAGAAGAAGAGGGATGGATAAAGCCTCTCTCCAAATTGTTCTGAATATACCTTTCCACAGACTTTTGTTCTGGCTGTGACAATGGAAATGTCTTTCCCTTCGGAAAGACGAGTCGCTGAGAGCCCCCCCCCCCCCATCCATGGCTCAATGCTCCAGTGGGGGGTGGGTGGTCAGAGCAGAGAGCTGCTGACTAACAACAGCTCTCTGCTCAGGGAGCTGTAAGCACCGAGCCATAGGCAGTGTTCGATCGCTCAGTTGTCAGTGCAGAGGTACTGGGGGACATATGCAGCATCAGCCCCATGCTGCATCCACCAAGGTAAGTATAATGGGGGTAAAAAAACATGCTTCTCTTAGGACCCTTTCCGACAACAAATGTCTTCCGTCGGATTATCCGATCATTTGTACAGAAGTCCATCAGACTAAAATCCAAAGTACAAACACACATGCTCCAAACCAATGCTAACCATAAGACAACATTAGCAGAAGTTGCCCAAAGGGTGCGCTAAAGAGCAGAAAAACTGCGTAGTTTCGTGAATGTTGGAATCCGATGAAAGATGGAAATCCGATCGTGTGTATTAGGCCTCGTACACACGACCGGTCTGTCCGTTGGGATTTATCCGTGGATCAGTTCCAGCTGACAAATCCGGTCGTGTGTACGGCCTAGCGGACATTTTTCGGCGGAGATTTCTCCAGCCGACGGTTTTCAAGCGGATAAAAATTCTTAGCATGTTAAGAAATCTATCCGCTGGAAACCTGTCCGTTGGACTGATCCGGTCGTCTGTACAGACTCACCGGATAAGTCCAAGCGTTCCCCATCCCTTGCATGCGTGGAAGTGATTCGACGCATGCATGGAAGTATTTACCTTCCAGGGTCGCGCACGTCGCTGCATCATCGTCGTGGCAACGGCGCGGCCACGTCACCGCGTATGTTTTCCGCTGGGATTTTGATCTGATGGTGTGTACAGCCATCAGATCAAAATCGGGAGCAGAAATGTCCGCTGGAAACGGTCCGGCGGACCGTTTCCAATGGATATCCTCTCGTGTGTACAGGGCCTAAGGGTTAAGAGTGTTAACTGTACTAGGAAAATTGAAGCAATGTCCTGGATTAGGAACACATTGGCCAGTCGTTAATGAGTTACTTCCCAAGACCCTATAAATACTGATCCGATGCCGATAGAACACGGGCAAATGCTGTCCTTTATTTATTTCTCTTAAACCGTGCAGTTCAGCAATCGATAGATGAAGTAAAACTTGAAGCCTATTAACCTCCTTATAACACAGTAACATTCCAGCAGACAGCTGGGTTAGGAAGCTGCCACTACCGACACATTCGCTCAGCGTTGCGGCAGGGAAACAATGAATGACAGGAGGATACGGCATGGACATTTCTAAATAGCCCACAACAAGAGCTGAGCTGGGGGTCTGTGTAGGCGCTCAGCAGTTGCCTGGCAACTATTGTACACTATATAAAGCCAGTTAAATGTGTATTGATCCGCCTGCTGCTAATTTAAGTGAAATTACTGAGCAGTATTGTCGTACAAGGGTCAGCATAGCTATAACACTCGTTAATTGATTAACCTAGATGCTCTGAGATTCAGTTTTTTTTTTTTTTTTTTGCTTGAAATCAATACATGTAAATTGGTACTAGCTGAACATACAATTTAAGAACTCAGCAAATAGTCTAGTTCTCTTAATGTAATCGGTGAAAACTGTATTTCAACATGAATTTGTCAATCTGCATCCGTATACCTTACCCACATTATTGCTACCTAAATTAGTCACAATATTAAAAACCAATATCTGCATTTGTCACCTCAATAAAACAAATGTCAAAACTAAATATGTGCACTGTGTACTGCCATACATTCTGAATGGCACCCCATTATGAAGCAGCGCACCTGCCCTTTGACACAACACAATGCATGCATGTGAATGCAGTGTGTTTTGTTGTGCTGCACTACCCAATATTAGTCTAGGTGTGTTTTTTCATACATGTTGGTGCCTGATAGTTTCCCCTCCCTCAAGCAAGGCATACTCAGTGATTTGTGCTGAATACATTTCCAAGAAAATGCTGAATATTTTTGTAGCACCCAGGGCCGATCCTAGGGTCACAGGCGCCTGGGTGCAGAAATATATCTGGTGCCCCTCACATGGGCGTGGTCATTTTACTAACTCCTCCCCTTTACAAATGTTTCTATGGCAACGACTCAACCACAGAAATGCTCCCCCACGAAGTCTTCATTACCCTGGGATCCTTACATGATCTCTTAAAGCGGTGGTTCACCCTAAAAAAAAATCTAACATTACATTCAGCATACTAACGGCATTTACAGTATGCAGGTCTTTTTTTCGCCGTACATACCGTTATATTGTGATTTTTCTCCCCGGCTTCCGGGTTCTGATTCCCGCGGGACTGGGCGTTCCTACCCCTGGGTTAGATGATTGACGTGTTGTGAAAAAGTTCCCATGTCGCACAAGGCGCGTCACCAGTTTTCCGTAAATAGCCAAGCTGCGAGTTGGCGCTATATGGCACCTGCGCCCGCCATGTAGAGCTGACTGCGCAGGCGCCGTATAGCGCCGACTCGCAGCTCGGCTATTTATGGAAAACTGGTGATGCGCCTTGTGCGACATGGGAACTTTTTGACAACACGTCAATCATCTAACCCAGGGGTAGGAACGCCCAGTCCCGCGGGAATCAGAACCTGGAAGCCGGGGAGAAAATCACAATATAATCGTATGTACGGCGAAAAAAAAAGACCTGCATACTGTAAATGTCGTTAGTATGCTGGAAGTAAAGTTAGAATTTTTCTTAGGGTGAACCCCCTGTTAGATTTTAAATTCATTAATATTTTTATGTAATAAATGTATCTGAATCAATGCTTAGGACATGGTAGCTTTGAGGACAAACGTAGGACAATGTATTTACAGGACAGAACAACTGGTATAGTGTAGGCCACATCTATTCTTGAAAGTCCTACGTCAAGAAGGTGGGTGGAGATGTTACTTAAATATACATAAGTGGGCGTTAAAGCTCATCGCAACCTTCTTTGGAAACGAGCCAATTGTGCTTAGTTAGCTGTTAAACTTGTATAAGTATACAGGTGCTGAGCATAGTAAGTTAGGAAGCCTCAGGGTCACCCGACCCGACGGGGGTCTCGGGGTCATCGGACTCTGCAGATGAGATGGGGGTTTGGAACCCAACCTGCTCGGAGAGGCTCTATAGCCAGCATAGAAGATGTAACATCTATTTTTTCCTTCTGTAACTTCTGAAGTATCAACCTGCATTGATGTTCTTACCAGCTGTAATCAATGTAAGCATAAACTGTCTGTTTGCTGTCATATCGTTGGAAGAATAAAACATCGTATAATGAAGGAATTTATGTCTGAATATTTTGGAAGCAACGCCTGGAGAGGAAGAGGTTTTGACACATTGCATGACACGTGTTAGAGGCATATGTCCATTATGTCTTCTGTATCTCTCACACCTCTTCCCCCTGCCCCCCGGCATCTAACACCCCCACTTTAACAATAAACAAAGTGTGAGAGCCCGAAGGCTTTCACACTGGAGCGGTGCGCTGGCAGGATGTCCAAAAATGTCCTGCAAGTAGCTTCTTTGAGGCACTTTAGTGTGTGTATACACCGCTCCTAATGCGCCCCTGCCCATTGAAACCAATGGTCAGCGCCTTTAGTTGGCCACTAGTGGGGGTTAAAAGTACCTCTAAAACAAAGGGAAAGCACTGCTAAAACTGGCGGCACTTTGCCGCCGACGCCCCCGCACTGTCAGTGTGAAAGGGCTCTTAGTACATCTCATTATACATCACAACTATAGATAGACTACTGAGGTGCAGGAAGGGACAGGGCTGTGTATCCTTTGCAATCTATCATGCCATGAAACATCAAGAGCAGGGGTAGCCCAGAGCACGTGTAAAGGGATGCTGGGGATGTCATCCTCCAGCACACTGAACACTGTGACCTAGATTCTCTCTGCAGCCCGAGATAGAGATGGGAGGGAGAGGCATTGGAGTTGGTAGAGACAGTGCGGGATCCCAGATTACCAGTGTGAGGAATTCATTCCTGCACATCAGCACTCAGCAGCCACTGAAAACTAGAACCCTCCTGTCATGAAGTGGAGCGGCCCCTCCCCCGAGCACTGCCAGAAGGAGAGGAGAATTCTGGCACTTTAGCACCCCCACCTCTGAAGGATAAATTTAGTCTGGCACATCTGTAGCCAGTGGAGCAGTTGCTGATTGATTTAGCCTGCTCACTGTTTTACAGGTGGCTAGTCTGATTATTTGGGGAGAGAAGACACGGGGGGGGGGGGGGGTAATTTACTAAAGGCAAATCCAAACTTGAAATTGCACTGAAAGTGCACTTGGAAGTGCAGTCACTGTAGATCCGAAGGGAACATGCAAGGAGAATAAAAAAAACAGCATTTTAGTTTGCACATGATTGGATAATAAAATCAACAGAGCTTCCCCTCATTCCAGATCTACACCTCATATTTACAGCGAATGCACTTTCAAATGCACTTTCAGTGCAATTTCAAGCGCACTTTTCAGTTTAATCATAAGAAGTCAGCTGCTCACAGGAAAGCCTAAAAACAGCACATTGTATGACATGGCTCTCTCTAAGGAACCAGAGGGAAGTACTGCTGTACCTGCATCTTTGAAAAAACAGGTGGTGGCTTGGACAGGTGGCGTCCAGCACTGACAGCTCAGTTTGGGCAGAGGAGAACACTAGGAGCTTGGGGATGACATCACTTTCAGGCTTGAAGAAGGAGCATGCATGCTCCGAATGTGAAGCCTCCTTTCTCCGCTCCATACCCGGAAGCATCGTCATCCCCTAGCCCCTGACTTTCTCCTCTGCCCGGACCGAGCAAGAGGCTTTTGGAATCTTAGTTTGAGGAAAGGCAGAATGACAATCTGAATATTTATGGAGACCCAGCCAATCCCTGTAGGGGGGTGGTGTGCCCAGTAGATAGCTGGAGAGCCTATACATTGTCTATGGCCTGGAGAAGGAGTTGGTTGGTCCTGGGAGGAGTCCCTAGCCTGAGGGGGCTCTGCTTCAACTGAAAGGGCAGTTCACTGGAATGCTGCAGTATGCTCAACAAAGTCCCACCTGTAGCATAGCTGGGGTGCCTATTTTAAGGGTTTTGACTGGAATCTTGATCTGGAGAGCTTGCTGAAGAGTGCCTGGTGGAGGTTGGAGGGTGGTGTCCAGCTGTCTTGTAGCATTGTGAGCCTTGTTTCTTTCTCACTAAATAATGCCCTGTGGATATCGGAAAGAGGCATCTGGTGATCCTGTGGTATTGACCTTAACTCAAAGCCCTAGTGACTGTGAGCAGTTTCTCTATTCTTCAGAAGGGGCCGTCTGACCTGGGATAGGTGGTCCCCCCACCTCTTCGCTTTTACAAGAACTTAGTTTCAGCTACCTTTCCTGCCCTTTCCTCAAAGTGAAAGTGTCCTCTTGCTATTTAGTGTTCTTGGGGTATCCCATGCCACCCGTCTCCCCATACTGCTGCGTAGACATGTGCACACTGAAATATTATGTTTCAGAAGTTTGGTTAAAAAATGCATTCGTCCGAAAATCCAAATTAATTTAGGTCGAATCTGTCATTAAAGGCTTTAGGTGTCTGTCGAATGTTCTAAGAAGATTCAAATGTTCTAAGAAGATTCGACAAAGCAGCTAAACTGTACGACATAATTGTACATTTACGGTCGAATGCTTCGCCCACAAGCTATAGTAGAATTCTAATGTTGTATGACTAGTAATAATTATATTTATTAATTATTATTACTAGTCAACTAACATTAGAATTCTTCTATAGCCTATGGTCGGAGCATTTGACCATAAATGTCTGCTTGTGGCGATCGTATGTTTTTAGCTGCTTCTTCGAATCTTCATGTCTCTATGATGTTGAATCTTTTCTCTCTATATGTTGAATAATCTTGGACTAATAGAGTTAGGTCAGGCACATTCGACCACAGGTTCGATAGACACAGATCGCTATTGTCACCATCATGTTAAATCTTCAATCTATATCAAACTGTTGTCGCAATTAAATAAAAAAAAAAGCACTTTTATGTCGGATCTTTTGGATTCTGCATGTTCGTTACTGTTTATTAAAATGAACGAGAAAATCCCCAAAATTCGGACGGAAATGCATTTAGACGAAAACAAATGCAAATGTCTACTGCTGTGTGCCTTGCTGCCTCTGCACTAACTCTTGGGAAATAACTAGGGATGCACCGATATATCGGTGGCCGATACATATCGCCCAAAAACAGCTGTTTTGGCAACATGCCGAAACAGCTTAAAAATTGCCGATATGGGTGCCCGTAAAAAAGATGGCCTATCTATCTCTCAAACACAAAAACACCCCCTCAGCATCAGCAGTACCGTAAGAGCTGATTGTGGCAGGAGGTGGGGGTGGTGGGTGCAGGAGGTGGTGGTGAGAGCAGGAGGTGATGGCGGCAAGAGCTGGCAGGAGGTGATGGTGGCAGGGGGTGGTGGGGGCAGGATGTGATTGTGGCAGGAGGTGGGGGTGGTGTTTTATCAAATTATTATTTAAAAAAAAAAAGAAAAGTAATTTTCGGTTTCAGCCTGCCTTTTTTTTTTATTTCGGTTTTGTTTCGGTTCTGAAATTTCCATTTCGGGGGAACCTCTAGAAATAACCAATCACAATCATGTGCTCCTGTGAGGTTAGCACTATATTATTATTTTAAAATCAGAGAGCGAGAGAGATTTCCTAAATGATTTCTGTCAGTAGCAGAGAAAAAAGTATAGAAAAGGTTAATGATCATCCACTAAAAATATAAAACATTAATGAGAAGATGTTAGGAAACCTCCACATCAAATGATCCTTTCTTATATTCGCACCTCAGTGGTAAGGATTTATTTATGCCCTCAGTGGTGTGTTGGTTCCATTAAAGAAAGAAGGACTTGGAAGTCTTTTGTAAATGCACATTGTCTCGGCTAGATAAACAGCTTGAGTCTATTTAAGCTACAATCCTATTTGGTTCTGATACCTGTTTGATGGCACAGTTGTTAGGTGCCAAAAGCTGGTTTTAGGCTGAAAAAAAAGAAATTCTTTCAACCGCTGTGATTAGAATAAATCAAATCATTGCCATAGAAGGATTGTGAACAAAAAGGAACCATAAGTATAACTAATTTATATTTTAGGCCTTATGCACACTACAGCTGAACAATGCCCATTTTACAGGCATTTGACATGCCCCTCTATGTTACCGTATGGGAGAGATTTACTCAAACTGGTGCACACAGAATCTGGGGCAGCTTTGCATAGTAACCAATCAGCTTCCAGTTTTTTTTTTTGTCTAAAGTTAGAAGATAATTGGTTACTACTATGCACACTTGTACCAGATTCTGTGTGCACCATTGTTCGTAAACTCCCCCTATGGCCCAGATTCTCAAAGGACTTACGACGGCGCAGCGCCATGTATGGCGTTGTAAGTCCTAATCTGACCTGTCGTATCTATGCGTCTGATCCTTAGAATCAGTTACGCATAGATATTCATTAGATCCGACAGGCGTAAGTCTCTTACGCCGTCGGATCTAAACTGCATTTATTTTTTTGACCGCTAGGTGGCGCTTCCGTCGAATTCCGCGTTGAGTATGCAAATTATCTGGATCCGCGAATTACGACAGTTACGACATTTACGTTAGGCTTTTCCCGGCGTATAGTTGCCCCTGCTATATGGTGGCATAAGTGTGGCGCATCAATGTTAAGTATGGCCGTCGTTCCCGCGTCGAAATTTGAAAAAGTTACATTGTTTGCGTAAGTCGTCCGTGAATGGGGCTGGACGTCATTTACGTTCACGTCGAAACCAATGACGTCCTTGCGGCGTACTTTGGAGCAATGCACACTGGGAAATTCCAGGGACGGCGTTCGGGAAAAATGTCAATCACGTCGGGTCACAGTAGATTTACATAAAACATGCCCCCCTGATTCAAATTTGAATTAGGCAGGCTTACGCCGGCCGATTTACGCTACGCCGCCGCAACTTACGGAGCAAGTGCTTTGAGAATACAGCACTTGCCTGTCTAAGTTGCGGAGGTGTAACGTAAATCAGATACGTTACGCCCGCACAAAATTGCGCAGATGTACCAGAATCTGGCCCTATGTGTCCATGCAGACGTTAGCATTTACGGGCATTTACAGGCATTTAAAAGAAGTTTAGTTGTCTTAAGCCTCGTACACACACTCGGTTTTCTTGGCAAGAACCAGCAAGAAAACTGCTGGCAGAGCTTTTTAGAAGAAGTTTAGTTGTCTTAGGCCGCGTACACACGACCGGTTTTCTCGGCAGAATTCAGCAAGAAACTCGATGGGAGACATATTCTGCCGAGAAAACCGGTCGTGTGTACACTTTTCGCAGAGAAACCCGTCGGGAAACTCGTCAAGCCAAAAAGAGAGCATGTTCTCTATTTCCTCGACGGGCAATGGGAAAATTTGGCTCAACGAGTTTTTTGACAGCCGAATAAGGAACTCGATGGGGAAAACGATGTGTTTCGCCCCTCGAGTTTCTCGGTCGTGTGTACGCGGCCTAAACTGTGCGTGTGTACGAGGCTTTCAGGTTTCTCGTCAAGAAAACTGCCCAGAATATCGACCAAAAAATAGAGAACCTGCTCTCTATTTTCCTCGTCGTGATTCTCGGCAGTCTTTTCCTGCCGAAAAAACCTGAGCGTCTGTATACTTACCTGTCGCCATAGAACCCACGCATGCTCGAAATGACTTAGACGCATGCGCGGCAGCTTCCAAGGGTAGTGTAGAGTACAGCTTGATGGCGGCGACGGCATCGAATATGACGAGCGCATGCTCGTCGTACACAATGACATCACCCCGTTCTTGCCATTCAAAAGAACGGCGGTTCTTTTGAATGGAGTGTCTGTACACTCGGGCAGCAAGAGATTCTTGCCAAGAATCTCGTCAGGAAAAAAGTTTTTTCCTGACGAGATTCTGGCCTGTGTGTACAGGGCTTTATTTAATTCAATTATTCAATTCAATTGGCTTTGTTTATTTTAGAAAAGTATTCAGTTTACAATCACCAGTAGGCTTTGTTTAGTTTACAACCAACATAACTCAATGGACTTGGCTTAGTTTACAACCAGCATTAATCATAGAACTTTTATTAGTCTACCACCAGCATAACTTAGCGGGCTTCATTTTGTCTTCAGCAAGTATAACTCATATAACTTGTATTAGAATACAACCAGCATAACTCAATTGGCTTTGTTCAGTCAATTAGTCCACAACCAGCCTTCATTTAGTCTTCAACCATAATGGAGCTTTTATTAGTCAACAACCAACATTATTCAATGGGCTTCATTTTGTCTACAGCCAGTATAGCTCATAGAATTTTTGTTAGTCTATAACCAGCATAACTCAATGGGCTTTGTTTAGTCTACAACCAGCATAACTCAATGGTAGGGATGAGCTTTGATTTTGAGTTAAACATGAGTTGAACTCGAACATTGGCTGTTCGCCCGTTCGCCAAACAGCGAACAATTTGGGGTGTTCGCGGGAAATTCGAAAAGCCACGGAACACCCTGTAAAAGTCTATGGGAGAATTCTAAAGTGCTAATTTTCAAGGTTAAAATGCATGTTATTGTCCTAAAAAGCATTTGGGGACCCGGGTCCTGCCCCAGGGGACATGGATCAATGCAAATTCTTTTTTTAAAATGGCCGTTTTTTCGGGAGCAGTGATTTTAATAATTAATTAATTAATTAATAATAATTTAAGTGAAACAATAAAAGTGAAATATTCCTTTAAATTTTGTACCTGGGGTGTGTGTACAGTATCCCTGTAAAGTGGCGCATGTTTCCCGTGCCTAGAACTGTCCCTGCACAAAATTTAATTTTTGAAGGAAAAAATGGCACGGGGTTCCCCCAAAAATCCATACCAGACCCTTATCCAAGCACGCAACCTGACAGGCCACAGGAAAAGAGGGGGGGCAAGAGAGCGCCCCTCCTCCTGAAATGTACCAAGCCACATGCCCTCAACATGGGGAGGATGCTTTGGAGGTCTGTGACCCCCAAAGCACCTTGTTCCTATGTTGATGAGGACAAGGGCCTCATCCCCACAACCCTTGCCCGGTGGTTATGGGGTCTGCGGGCGGGGGGCTTACCGGAATCTGGAAGCCCCCTTTAACAAAGGGGACCCCCAAATCCCCCCCAATGTGAATTGATAACGGGTACATTGTACCCCTACCATTTCACAAAAAAATGTAAAATTGTTAAAAACCACACAGACACAGCTTGGGACAAGTCCTTTAGTAAAAAATTTAAAATAAAAAAAAGATTCCAACGATGGATGATCTCCACTCTCCAGCGATGATTATGCATGTGCATTTTGTTTCGTTCCGAATCGAAATTCGGACGATTATTTAATTATTCGGACATTCGGGTGCATACGAATTCCCGAATTGTAATATTAACTAATTTAACCGAATCCGAACGAACGTTTTTGAACCGAAAACCTACGGACGAAATTCGATCAAATTCGAAAACAAATTCTATTCAGATCGAATTCGAAAACAATTCGATTTGAAAACAAATTCGAATGAAAATTTAAAGCAAATTTGAATCAAAATCTAAAAAATATAAATCGATTTCTAAAAAAGAATACAATAAAATAGAATATAAAATAATAAAACAATAGAATGAAAATCAAAGAATAGTAAAGAACAGAATGGAATTTAATAGAATGTAATCAAATACAATAGAATATGACCTGGCTTCTATCTATCTTCCATTTTCTGAAATTCGAAATTCATATAGAATGAACTCAAATTCGAATAGAAAAATATTAGAAGAGTAGAATAATAAAAAAAAAAAAAAAAAATATATATATATATATATATATATATATATATATATATATACTGTGTATATATATATATATATATATATATATATATATATATATATATATATATACTGTGTATATATATATATATATATATATATATATATATATATATATATATATATATATATATATATATATATATATATAATTATATTTTATTCTGCTCTATTCTAATATTTTTCTATTCGAATTTGAGTTCATTCTATATGAATTTCGAATTTCAGAAGATGGTTATATATATATAAATGTAATTATATATATATATATATATATATATATATATATATATATATATATATATATAATTACATTTATATATATATATATATATATATATATATATATATATATATATATATATATATATATATATATATAATCATCTTCTGAAATTCGAAATTCATATAGAATGAACTCAATTTCGAATCCGGTCAAAATATTTTCGAATCTAACTTAACGAAATTAATTAAATAACGAATTAAAACGAAACACAACAAATTTTTCCCTTTTGCACATGCCTAGTGATGATATCCAACGATGATATCCTTATCACTTTAAGCATTATTAAAATCACTGATCCCGAAAAAACGTCCATTTTGAAAACTTTTTTTTGCATTGATACATGTCCCATGGGGCAGGACCCGGTCCCCAAAAAAATTGTAGGACAATAACTTGCATATTAGCCTTTAAAATTCACACGTTTCCCCATAGACTTTCCCATAGAGTCCCATAGACTTTAACAGTGTTCGAATGTTCACGTGAACTTTTGGTCTATTTGCATGTTCTGGATGCAAACCGAACCGGGGGGGGTGTTCGGCTCATCCCTACTCAATGGGCTTTGTTTAGTCTACAACAGTGGAGGCTGGTGTTTTTTTGTTTGGGGGGTGGCAAACAACCAAACCACCCTGGCAACTAAAATCCCCCTGCCACCCCTTCCGCTGTCCGCTGTCCACCGGCACTTACCCTATCTAGACGGTGTGAACCGGGCATCCATACAGCCACAGTGGGGACCAGGCATCCATGCAGCAGTGGCAGGAACCAGGCATCCATACAGCGGCAGTGGGGACCAGGCATCCAGGCATCAGCTGGGACCGGGCGGCTCTTCTGCTCCTCGCTTCCACTGTGCGTCTCCTCCCCTCCTTCTAGGAGTCCAATAGGCTTGCTTGTCCTTTCAGCCAATCGGGTGACGGGCATCAGTCCCGCTTCCCGAATTGACTGGGGGAGAACCAGTGTTGCAACAGTGAATATTCATTATATATTCAAAGCCTCTGGCTCTAATCAAGTGCTTAAAAAAACTGTCCGCTCTAATTTCTGTACTAGGTGAAGGGGCTGGACACATGAATAGGGGGCATCCATGGTGGCCATGGATATCCATTACCATATTGGTCTACAACCAAAATTAGTCAATGGGCTTTACTGAATCTACAACCAGCATAACTCAATGGTCTTTGTTAAGTCTAAATCCAGCATAACTCAATCCATTATAATTCAATTAGTTTTTTTTAATCTACAACTAGGATAACTCATTTGGCATTGTTTAGTCTATAACCAGCATAACTTAATGGGCTTCATTTTGTCTTCAGCCAGCATAACTCATAGAACTGTTATCAGTCTACAACCAGCATAACTCAATAGGCTTTCTTTAGTCTACAACTAGAATAACCTAATGGGCTTTGTTTAGTCTAAAACTAGCATAGCTCACATAAAGTTTTTTCGTCTACAACCAGTATAATTCAATGGGCTTTGTTTTGACTATAACCAGAATATAGAAATGGTATTAGTCTAAAACCAGCATAACTCAATTGGTTTTACAACTCGGTGGGCTTTGTTTAATTTACAACTGGTATAACTCAATGGCCATTGTTTAGTCTACAAACAGCATAACTCATAAACCTTTTATTAGTCTACAAGAAGCGTAACTTGATGGTATAATTTATAGAACTCTTTTATGCCATTTTTTTTTTTTTTACAATTGTTTGTTGCTTATTTGTTCTTCAACAGGTCCAATGCTTTATTTTTCAAAGCCAAATTGTACGCGGCGAAGGAAAAACAGAAGCGAGCCGAGGCATCATTTAGTGGTGTGTTTGGCTAAATTATATTATTTAAGGATGCATTAAAGTAAAACAAAATGGACTCCCCATGGTGCCATCCTTTGTGATATCTTGCTTATTTAGATACCGCACCACAGACTGCATTAAGGGAGCCTCAGTCTGGCAGCGCTGCCTTGGAATTTGCACAGCCATCCAATTATCCTGCCAACACTTCGAAGGGTTTGTCTACAAATTAACGTAAAAACAAAACCACTAGCGCGCTGAGAAAATATTTTGTCATGTTAATGCTAAGCTATTCATTCCTTCAGCGAAGGACTTGGCACGCTCTCCACGCCAAAAATCCTATTCTGCATTCAACCTACGCTAGTCTTCCTATTAATCATAATTCAGTTTGGCTTTTCAAAAAAGTAAATACAATCTTTAAAATGATCAGGTTCTTTCACTGCTTACATTTTTCTTATTAAACAAACACATAAGTCTTCAGAAATCGATGGGGTCGTCAGCTTAGCCTGATTGGATCCAGCGGTGTAGTGAGCTCTTGCTATTGTGAGCGGAGTAATTGTAAAATATGACAATGATACCAGATTATTGGCAAAGTCATTTTTCTGAAGCTGCGATTGTTGTTGCGACGTTGTATTTCCCTTCTCGCTGACGTGTCCTTGTTATCACATTTCAAAAAGAGAGGGAGAGAGGAAAAAAAAATCGGAATTAGTTTGAACGAGGACAATGATGAGTTTTTTAATGAAGAGGTTATCGTTAAGCCTCTTGGGGGGGAAAGTCATTCTTATTATTCCATGCGTCTTTCTCATTTAATTTGTCATTAATAAAGGAAGGATTTAGCTCGTTTTTCTTGAATACAAAATAACCTTTAAGAGGAAAAGGCAAAGTAAATATACCAAAAACTAAAGATTTGGGCCATCAGACTCTCTGTGGACTAACAACGTGCAGCCAGCCACATAGACAAGAATATTTGGCCATACTATCTTATAACTATGATGCTTATTTATATTTGCTAACTTAAAGGGGTTGTAAAGGTTTGTGTTTTTTCACCTTAATGAATCCTATGCATTAAGGTGAAAAAACACCTGGCAATCACAAGCCTCCTAGCCCCCTGTTGTACCTACCTGAGCCCGTTCACCTGCTCTGCTCGTCCCCTGGGGTCCTCTTCTCCACGGTGTCTCAGTTGATTGAATAGATTGATAGAAGCGCAGCCATTGGCTCCTGGTGCTGTCAATCTAATCCAATGACGCGTCCGCCAGGGGCGGGGCCAAATCATACACTCAGCGTCTATGGATGCCGCCTGTATGACACGGGAGCGCGCCCACAAGGTAACCCTCTCGGGAGAGAGCTTTCCTGAGGGGGTTAGCTATTGCGGGGAGGAGCCGAGAAAGCCACCGTGGGACCCCAAAACAGCAGGATCGGGGCCACTCTGTGCAAAACGAACTGCACAGTGGAGGTAAGTATGACATATTTGTTATTTTCTTTTTTATTTTTCATAAACCTTTACAACCCCATTAAATCTGAAGTTTAATTTGCTTATACTTTGCTTTCTCTGTTTCCTTCATTCCCCCATTATTAAAGTGGAGTTCCGCCCAAAAATTAAACTTCTGCTTTAAGTGCAGTTGACCCCTTGACATGCCACATTTGGTATGTCAATTTTTTTTGGGGGAGGCATATTTTTTAGAGGGTTCCAGCTCCCACTTCCTCCCGGGGCCCCGCTGCACCAGAAGGAAGTTCACCTCTCCCCCCTCCCTCTCGGCAATCATCTGGGATACGTTACAGGTCCCAGATGATTGCCCGGCCAGTCACAGTGCACAGCGCGGCTCACGAATGCCCAGTGCATGCCCGGCTGTGAAGCCACAGCCGGGCGTCCACAGGGACATTTCCGGCACCGCAGAGAGGAGGGGGAGAGGAGCGGGACTTTGTTCACCCGCATCACTGGACCGTGCGACAGGTGAGTGTCCGATTAATAAAAGTCAGCAGCTACACTTTTTGTAGCTGATGACTTTTATATGGGTGGAACTCCACTTTAATATGCTTATTAGGGATGAACAGTGTTTGGATGATTGTCTGAACACAGAACATGCATGGATGAATGTGACAGCTTCCAGCTGCCAATGGTTGCTAAGGAAGCAGCGGGTGCTTACACCTGCTGCGTCCTTACCAACCACTGACATCACCTGCCCATTCACTCACATCAATGGTTGTCAACTTATGAGCTAAAGGGGGCCTCGTGTTTACACCCCTGGCTTTGCAGCTTAAGGATGAGGGGCAGTTTGGGGGTGTAAAAACACAGCTCATTGCCTGTTGTTTTACTACCAAACCCAACAGTCGTTCTAAATGAGCCCTTACTGTTTATATTCATTTTAATTATCTTTTTGTTCTAAGTGAGACTTTTCAGATTGAGAATCAGTGCAGGTGATGCCATTTTTTTTTATTTGTTTATTTCGTTTTTTGGAATTCAAACCCAAGTAATTTTTATGTTAGTGATGAAAAGAGAAATTCTGGACAGCCGCACTCCAATATCAATGCCTTTATTGTGAAAAGTATCAAAAGTTCATGGCAACAGCAGGTTATGGGATGAAAGACTGATGCGTTTCACACTCTCAATAGTGCTTAATCATAGCTAAGCTATAGCCCCTTGTGTTTGAGAGATTTCCTCTAAGTAACATATTGAACGGAAGTGAGGGGAAACATTTACCCCTCAACCAATGGTGTTCTGTAAAGGAAACAATACACTGACAGGTATTTTTAACCACATCCTACTCTATCTTAAAATCATTATTTTTTTTCACATTTTGTCTTTAGATACAATTGAAGGTCATCTGATATCTGACAGCTGCCGTCTTGACACATTCTTGACCTCACAGGCTTCTTAACATCTGGCTTCTAAGCAAAAGACTCAAGGTTCTAGTATTAAATAGACATGTGCACAGACTTGGGTCTGAGATCAAGAGTAACATTTCTGTCTTTGCAGATGACACCAAGTTATGCAGTGGAATAACGTCCTTACAGGATGTCGCCAATTTACAAGCCAACCTCAATGCTCTGTCTAATTGGGCGACTAAGTGGCAGATGAGGTTTAATGTTGATAAATGTAAAGTTATGCACTTGGGGGCTAAGAATATGCATCATACATACTAGGGGGAGTACAACTGGGGGGATCCATAGTGGAGAAGGATCTGGGGGTTTTGGTAGATTATAAGCTCAACAATAACATGCAATGCCAAGCTGCGGTTTCCGAAGAGAGCAAAGCCCTTTCTTGTATAAGAGAGGTATGAACTCTAGAGAGAGAGAGATATCATTTCGGCCCCCTGTACAAATCATTAGGAAGACCTCATCTGGAATATGCAGTTCGGTTTTGGGCACCAGTTCTCAAAAAGGATATCGGGGAACTGGAGAAAGTGCAGAGAAGGGCAACCAAACTAATAAGAGGAATGGAGGAGCTCAGCTATGAGGAAAGATTGGAGGAACTGAATGTATTCACTCTTGAGAAGAAGAGATTAAGGGGGGATATAATCAACATGTACAAATATATAAGGGGTCCATATAGTGAACTTGGTGTTGAGTTATTCACTTTACGGTCAACCCTGAGGACAAGGGGGCACTATTTACGTCTAGAGGAGAAGAGATTTCACCTCCAAATACGGAAAGGTTTCTTCACAGTAAGAGCTGTGAAAATGTGGAATAGACTCCCTGCAGAGGTGGTTCTGGCCAGCTCAGTAAAGTGCTTTAAGAAAGGCCTGGATACTTTCCTAAATGTACATAATATAACTGAGTACTAACATTTATAGGTAAAATTGATCCAGGAAATATCCGATTGCCTCTCGGGGGATCAGGAGGGAATATTTTCCCCTGCTGTAACAAATTGGATCATGCTTTGCTGTTTTTTTTTTGCCTTCCCATGGATCAACTGTGGGTATAGAATTGGGTATATGGGATTGTATGATACTATTATTATTTTATTTCTTATGGTCGAACTTGATCGACTTGTGTCTTTTTTAAACCTGACTAACTATATGTAACTGAAATATTTTGTCTCGGAATTTTGTTTTCGTACGAAAAATACATTTATTTAGTTACTCCCAAAATTTGTTTTTATTTATTTTGTTTCATTAAGAAGTGCATTTGTCCAAAAATCTGAATTAATTAAGGTAGAATCTATCACTGAAGGCTTATGGTGTCCGTCGAAGTAGATTCAACGAAGCAGCTAAACTGTACGACGCCGCAATCGAACATTTTCAGTCGAATGCTCCGCCCACAAGCTATGGTAGAATTCTAATGTTGTATGACTAGTAATAATTATATTTATTAATTATTATTACTAGCCAACCAACATTAGAATTCTTCTATAGCCTATGGGCGGAGCATTTGACCAAAAATGTCCGTTTGTGGCGATCGTATGTTTTTAGCTGCTTCAACGAATCTTCATGTCTCTATAATGTCAAATCTTTTCTCTCTATGTCGAATAATCTTGGACTAATAGAGTTAGGTTAGGCACATTCAACCACTTGATAGACACTAGGAGTGCAACGGATCATCATTGATCTGTGATCCGAACGGGTCGCCGCGTTCAGATCGGCACACCACGCGATCTGCGGATTGCGGCCATACGAAAAGACCGCGGCTTCGGTACACCCGACGGCAGCCTAGGTGAGCTCCCCACAGCGGCGCGCTGACAGGGGAGATGTGGATATTACAGTGGGGAGATGTGGACATTACAGGGGGGAAATGTGGACATTACAGGGGGGGAGATTGGGACATAACGGGGGGGGGAAATGTGGACCTTACAGGGGGGAGATGACATGGATATTTCAGTGGGGAGATGACGTGGATATTTCAGTGGGGAGATGACGTGGATATTACAGTGGGGGAGATGTGGACATTACAGTGGGGGAGAAGTGGACATTACAGGGGGGAGATGACGTGGACATTACAGGGGGGAGATGATGTGGACATTACAGTGGGGAGATGACGTGGATATTTCATTGGGGAGATGACGTGGATATTACAGTGGGGGAGATGTGGACATTACAGTGGGGGAGATAACGTAGACATTACAGTGGGGGAGATGACGTGGTTATTACAGTGGGGGAGATGTGGACATTACAGTGGGGGAGATAACGTAGACATTACAGTGGGGGAGATGACGTGGTTATTACAGTGGGGGAGATGTGGACATTACAGTGGGGGAGATAACGTAGACATTACAGTGGGGGAGATGACGTGGACATTACAGTGGGGACTATATATGGTGGTGATCCGAAAAATGATCCGATCCATGACTCTGATCCGAGGAATGATCCGAACCGTGAGTTTTTTGATCCGTTGCACCCCTAATAGACACAGATCGCTATTGTCACCGTCATGTCGAACCTTCTATCTATATCGAACGGTTGTCGCAAAGAAAACAAAATAAAGCATTTTTTATGTTGCACATTTGTCATTGTTTGTTAAAACAAACACAAAATGCCCCGAAATTCGGATGAAAATGGATTTGGACGAAAACTATTGCACATGTCTATTAACGAAGATTTAAGCAAATTGCTATTTCTTCAGTCCAAAAAAAGGTAGGAATCTGCAGCAAAGTTTGTTAAAATCCTTGTAATGTATACAAATCACCCAAAGGGGGTTGCTTTTTTTCTGTGGAGCCACATTTAAAGTTACATTTTAAATGTGGCTCGATGTCAATGGAGGTTCTTGTGGTATCACAGTTCTGTGACTCTGTTGGCTTCATCTAGGTCAGAGGTGTCCAACCTGCAGCCCATGGGACGCATGCAACCTTAGACGGCTATGAATGTGGCCCAACACAAAATTGTAAATAAAATACAAAAAAATTTGCGGTAAATACGACTGTATAGCGGCGCTAAAAATAGCGTGGCTATACCGTCACCGCACCTCCGCTGCCCAATGTGAAAGCAGCCTAATGATAGTTCATGTATTGCAGGATCTTGAAACATCACAGGTGGTTAATTCTGACTCCAACAGGTCAATAGCATAGTGACTCATTCATATGCGGGGACACATAGCCTGTTGAGATGCTAATTAAGTCCCCCTGGCTGTAGTTGGGGCTTGCTGTGATTGCATTCTGTGTCCATTGTGCTAATTATGTCTGCTTCTAAGGTCTTCCATTGTGTGATGCTAATGACACTATTTTGTGTGAAAAGTCTATTGATGATAAGATGTTGAATGTGACCTGTCAACTGTAGTAATTACCTCCTCTAAATGCGGAGCCAGGCTGTCTGGATAATGATTAGTAATTAGCCCATCTGAATGTGTATTGAAGCCCCATTGTGTGATGTTTTGGGTAGAGAGTTTCATTGCCCCTGTGATTAACTGTAACATGCTTGTAACTGCATAAAAACCTGAGAGCTTACCATTAAAGATTCATTCATTTTGGAACCAGTAACATAGCTGTGTGTCTCGTTATTCTGGGGAATGAAATGGGTCCTGTCGGCTGGATTGTCGGATAAGCTGTCGTGGGGCGATGGAATGGAATATCGTAAACGGTGGTGACCGTTACAGGGGTGTTTACGGTGGTCATGTGCTAGAGTGATAGCATTGTTTCTCCATAGATACAGTATGGTATGGTGTAATATATGCATTTTTTTTCTTGGGTTTAGATTGGACCTCAAAATGCATTGGATACTTGTTATCCTGACTTTTTTTTGGAATCTGGACCTCTTAGCCACGGTGTGGTGCTTTAATTTCCATTTATTGATATATTACACTGCAAACCAAGGAGACCGTGGAAATCCTCTGGGGCTTAGAAGCTGACTACCAGGGAACCAGATTATTTATATCTACTAGCCGTAGTACATTTATCACTGGTGGGTGGCTCCCCCCGGGTACTTCCTGAACTTCCTGCTTTAGAGGCGTGCACACCCCCTGCTGATCTGTGCTGTGATTGGACATAGCACAAGTTTATCAGTAGGTTACAGCTAATCATTTTGGCTGTATACCGGCTTATCAAATGTGGCCAATCACAGCAAAGAGATCTGTGTATTTGTGAACACAACGCTTAGATCTGGCTGGATTTCTCCCTACTATCAGTTACCATTAGAAATTGCATTAGTTTTCATCCGAATTCTGGGAATTTTTGCGTTCATTTTAACAAACAATAACGATTGCGCAGAATACGAAATCCGGAAAGATCCAACATTAAAAATGCTTTATTTTCGTTTCGTTGCGACAACAGTTCGATATAGATAGAAGATCCGACATGATGGTGACAATAGCGATCTGTGTCTATCGAACCTGGGGTTGAATGTGCCTAACCTAACTCTATTAGTCCGAGATTATTTGACATAGAGAGAAAAGATTTGACATGAAGATTCGACTAAGCAGTCGCCGCGAGCGGACATTTATGGTCAAATGCTCCACCCATAGGCTATAGAAGAATTCTAATGTTGGTTGACTAGTAAAAATAATTAATAAATATAATTATGAATAGTCATACAACATTAGAATTCTACTTTAGCATGGAAATGTACGATTGCGGCGTCAGTTTAGCTGCTTCATCGAATCTTCTTAGAACATTCGAAAGAAACCATAAGCCTTCAATTGACAGATTCAACCTTAATTCAGATTTTTGGACGAATGCATTTTTTAATGAAACAAAATAAATAAAAAAGAATTTCAGGAGTAACTAAATACATTTATTTTTCGGACGAAAATGTAATTCCGAAACAAAATATTTCAGTGTGCACATGTCTAGATACCATTCAGAACTGAAAGCAATCAGAGACCCAGACAGATAATCTGTGAGTAAAAGCTGTACACATACACTTGTATACACATGTTAGGCACACAATTAACCCCTTGATTGCCCTCCTGATCACTCCTGTGACCCAGACAGTGTCATTAGTACAATGCATAGTGTACAGTGTTATCACTGATCGTTGTATTAGTATCAAGGGACCAATACTCGCACACATAAAGCTAATGCTCATTCTAGCACAGCTAATGTTCATTCCCATGCAGCTATTGCTAATTCCCATACCGCTAATGATTGTGCACATGTACCAACACACAGACGAGCTTGGGCTAATATCCAGCAACTGCGTGCACCAGCGCATCAGCGTGCACGTCCACGCTCATAGGTGCCAAGCTGTCTATTTAAAGGAAACCCTATTGTGTGCTTATCGCTGGGTGTTCTTCAGATTTCCCAAGTCCTGTGTTCCTGCTTTTGCTGAATAATCTTCTGTTGCTGACCCAGCTTATTCCTTTCTCTGTAGATTTTGGATAATGACCATGGCTTGCCTCTGACTATTCTTTGCCTTCTTCCCTGGTACTGACCTTGGCCTGCTGTGGACCTTGCTCTGCCTGCTTCCCTGATAGCATCTTTAGCCTGCTTCCTGACCATGCTGCTCCTCACCGTGTATGACACTGGCTCACCTTGACTATATCTCTGTTCTTGGAAATCACCTGCTGCCAAGCCAGCAGCATCCATGCTTCTTTGAGCCTTGTACCTCTGTAGTGTTGCCAACCGTCCGTATTTTTACAAACAGTTCGTAAAAACTGTCACTTTTTTCCCCCGTTCTTAAATGCCCGTGGTTGCGGGAATGTGTCAGTAAAAGTAGCCAAGATTGGTTCAGCTTGGAACTGCGCATGGAGATTGAAGGCAGGGGGTGATTGGAGGCAGGGGGTGATGGTGGCTGCGGTGGCACCACAGAGGGGGATGGAGGAAGGGGGAGGTTAGTGGCAGGGGGTGATTGGAGGCAGGGGGTGTTGGTGGCACCGCAGAGGGGGATGGTGGCACTGCAGAGGATGGGGGATGGAGACAGGGGTTGTTGGTGGCACCGCAGAGGGGGATGGAGGCAGGGTATCTGGGGGAGATTGGAGGCAGAGGAAGATTGTGGCACCGCAGAGGGGGGTGAAGGCAGGGGGTGTTGGTGGCAGAGGGGGATGGTGGCAGAGGGGGATGGAGGCAGGGGGTGATGTGACTAAATAATTTGCCCTTATTATATAGAAAATAACAAAAATATGTTTTTTTACCTTAATATCTACCTTAAATCACATTGCTATTTGCCTAGTGTACTTGTTTGTAGCCTAAATACTGAAACTTGCACCTAAAAATTAAATTTAGTAACTTTTGTGAAATGCCAGTAAAAACTTGGCTGCGCCAGTAAATTTCGGGTGTCGTGCCAGTAGATTTTAATCTGGTAGGTTGGTAACACTGTACCTCTGTCACCACATTCATGGGAGCTCGGACAAGAGCCCTCTCGTCAACTAGTCTTCCAACCAAGGTATGTGACAATTTGGGCTCATGCACACTGCAGCTCAAAAGAGCTCAAACTAGCTGCTCCTACAGGCTTTTTAGCTATTATATTTTCTGCCTAGAAACTCCCCTCTATGTTAGCCAATGTGTCCATGCATACTATGGCTTTTTCAGGCGTTTTTAGGCATATGCTCCTACAGGCAGAAAACTCCCCCACCAATCTCACGTGGCGTTAGTGCCCCAAAGAGCTCAAAAAAGCTCAAAAGAGCTCAGAAAAGCTCAAAGAAGCTTGAAAAATGCATGAAAACACACGAAAACTTTTGTTTTGTTTATACAGTGGATAAGAAAATACTACCTTAGAGGGTTTAAAAAAAAAAAAAAAACGTATGCTCAAAAAAGCTGCAGTGTGCATGAGCCCTAATGCCACGTACACACGATCATTTTTCGGCATGAAAAAAAAATTGTTTTAAAAAAATGTCATTTAAAATGATCGTGTGTGGGCTTCACATCATTTTTCGGGTTCTGAAAAACGTCAACATTTTTTTTGGAGCATGCTGCATTTTTTAACAACGTTTTAAACAATGTCGTTTTTCGGGTTGAAGAAAATGATTGTGTGTGGGCTAAAACGACGTTAAAAACCCGCGCATGCTCAGAAGTAAGTTATGAGACTAGAGCGCTCGTTCATAATGGAGTAAGCAAATTCATCACGCTGTAACAGACAGAAAAGCGCAAATCGTCTTTTACTATCACGGAATCGGCTAAAGCAGCCCCAAGGGTGGCGTCATCCACATGGAACTTCCCCTTTATAGTGCCGTTGTACGTGTTGTACGTCACCGCGCTTTGCTAGAGCATTTTTCAAAAATGATGGTGTGTGGGCAACGTCGTTTTAATGATGAAGTTGGAAAAACGTTGTTTTTTCTACATGCCTAAAAACTTGTTTTTTTTCATGCCGAAAAATGATTGTGTGTATGCGGCATTACTGTCACTAGTGAGGTCAATGACAGTTATGCCGTGTACACACGATCAGAATTCCGATGAAGAAAATCCGATGGAATTTACAGTTGAAATTCCGATAAAGCTAACTTTCATCAGTCTTGCCTACACACTATCAGACGAAATTCCGACCGTCCAAAATGCGGTGACGTAAAACACCGCGACGAGCTGAGAAAAATTAAGTTCAATGATTCAGAAGAAAGCGTAGAGTCCACCGGAGACAGCCTGGCGAATGACGCGGCTTGAGCCAGTGACAGCTCTTATATAGGTGAGACGGGGCCACCCATCACGTGGCCCCGCCCCCCTCTGATGCAAGGGAGAGCCTGGGCTTCCCCAGTGACATAGTCAGAGGGTGCGTCAGAGGGGGGCGGGGTCATGTGATGGGTGACCCGCCTCACCTATATAAGAGCTGTCACTGGCTCAAGCCGCGTCATTCGCCGGGCTGTCTTCGGTGGAGACAGGCGGCCGGCGATGCGTGCGCTCTGGACCCCGGACCTGGATAAAGATATCTTCTCATCGCTGGACCCCGGCAGAGAGTAGATAATCCGTCGCAGGATACCGACAACGTTGGAGTGGGGACCGAGAGTGGATTACCACCGCTGGATTTTTATTTATTTTTTAAATAAAGGACTTTTTCCACGGTGTGTGTGTTTTATTTTTACAATTCTTTACATGTTCTTAGTGAAATGGTAGAGGTACCCCATTACCAAATCACATGGGGGGGCGGATCTGGGGGTCCCCTTTGTTAAAGGGGTCTTTCAGATTCCTATAAGCCCCCCGCCCGCAGACCCCCACAACCACCGGGCAATGTTTTTGGGGATGAGGCCCTTGTCCCCATCAACATGGGGGCATGGTGCTTTGAGAGGACCACAGACCCCCAAAGCATCCTCCCAATGTTGAGGGCATGTGGCCTGGTACGGTTCAGGAGGGGGGGGGCGCTCTCTCGTCCCCCCTCTTTTCTGCGGCTGGCCAGGTTGCGTGCTCAGATAAAGGGTCTGGTGTGGATTTTTGGGGGTACTCCATGCCATTTTTTTTTCTAAATATGGTGGAGTTCCCCTTAAAATCCACACCAGACCTGAAGGGCCTGGGATGGATATTTGGGGGGAACCCCATGTCATTTCTTTTTTTTTTAATTGACGGCGGGGTTTCCCTTAAAGGGGTTGTAAAGGAAAACATTTTTTTTTCATAATAAGCATCCTTTACCTGCAGACATTCCTCTTTTCACTTCCTCATTGTTCGTTTTTGCTCAGAAGTTGCTCTATTTCTTCTGTTCACTTCCTGCTTGTCTGATTTTACTGACCACCGTAATGGGAGGCTTTACTGCGGTGGTCAGTAACGTGCTCACCACCTCCTGGGAACTACATCTGGACAGGATGCTCTCTACGTGTTAGAGACTTCAAGGAGGTGTGAATTACTGGGCGTGCCGCAATGCATACTGGGAAATGTAGTTCTTACATGAATGAGTGATGCAAACCAGGAAGTGAATGAGAGAACAGAAACTAGAACGCCGGAGGTGATATAGATGAAGGAATTTAATAGGTATTTACTAGTTTTTTAACAGAATCATTACACTATTCTGTCTGTCTACATTAATTTTAGGCATTTTCTTTTCCTTTAGTGACACTTTAATATCCATACCAGACCTGAAGGGCCTGGTAATTGAATTTGGGGGGACCCCCACACTTTTTTTTTTTATGAATGACTTTTCTCTTAAAGTCGACAATTCATTATAGCCGCAAATGATTTAAAATGACTTTTTTTCCTTCAGAAATGACATTTTGTGCAGGGACAGTTCTAAGCATGGGAAACATGCGCTGCTTCACAGGCATACAATACACCCCCCCTAGGTACGAAATTTAAAGGAATATTTCACTTTTATTGTTTCACCTTAAGCATTATTAAATTCACTGCTCCCGAAAAAAAGCAGACGTTTTTAAAACTTTTTTTGCATTGATACATGTCCCCTTGGGCAGGACCCAGGTCCCCAAACACTTTTTAGGACAATAACTTGCATATTAGCCTTTAAAATTAGCACTTTAGATTTCTCCCATAGATTTTAACAGGGTGTTCTGTGGCTTTTCGAATTTGCCGCAAACAACCCAAATTGTTCACTGTTCGCCGAAAGCAATGTTCGAGTCGAACATGAGTTTGACTCGAACTTGAAGCTCATCCCTACTGATCGTGTGTATGGGGCATTAGGGAGCAAAAAAAAAAAGTTAATTGTCAGGGTTTCCATGCATTTTAGGCACAGGACCATCTGTAAATCTTGTGGAAGATTTTTAACCGCTTGCCGACCGTTGTACACAGATATACGTTGACAGAATGGCTCGGGCAGGCGCACTGGCGTACAGGTACGTCCCTTTAAATCTGCCGCCCAGCGGGCACGGGCGCCTGCCCGCCGAGTGCCATGTGAGCGTGTTCGTGGGTCCCGGGAACTCAATGTTCAAGGGCGGCAAAGGCAGAACAGGGGGATGCCTTTTTAAAAGGCATTCCCCTATTCTGCCTAATGACACTGTCACTGATGGCTGTTCCCCGTGTTCGGGACTGGTCATCAGTGACATGCCACATGTAGCCACGCCCCCTAATAGTAAGCATCACTCCCTAGGGAACAATTACACCCTACAGCACCACCTAGTGGTTAACCCCTTCACTGCTAGTGTAATTTTCACAGTTATCAGTGCATTTTTATAGCACTGATCGCTGTAAAAATTACAACGGTCCCAAAAATGTGTCAAAAGTGTCTGATGTGTTCGCCATAATGCCGCCATAATGTCGCTAATCCATATATGGTCTTCTCTTGTTACATGTCCTGCCACGAGGCACACTCAAGGGGACCATATTTCTTTTGTTTGGTGAAAAGAGGGAGAAGGGGTACCAGCTGGTTTGGAGTAGTAGTTAAACCATCTGTCTCTCTTCTTCACTCCGGGCTGAGATTTAACTCTATAATGACTCTTTTCAAGGAAAACAACAGTGGGCCGGATTCAGAAAGAAGATACGACGGCATATCTCCTGATACGCCGTCGTATCTCTGAGTCCGGTCGTCGTATCTATGCGCCTGATTCATAGTAACGTAAATCAGATCCGCTGAAAGATCCGCTGACCTATCTGAATCTGGCCCAGTGTCTGTCACAGAATACTGGAACACGCATACACACACATACACACATATATATATATATCAAGAAATAAAAGAAATAAAACAATATAAGAAAGAAAGCAATATTTTAATGGTTAGGAGAAAAATAACATAAACACAAAATAATCATTTTATCAACTCCATCACAATCCCCCCTTAAAATTACTATTGGCTGTTCCCCCGTGATCGGGACCGGTCACCAGTGACGTGCCACGCCCCCTAATAATAAGAATCACTCCCTAGGGAACACTTACCCCCTACAGCGCCACCTAGTGGTTAACCCCTTCACTGCTAGTATAATTTTCACAGTAACCAGTGCATTTTTAAAGCACCGATCGCTGTAAAAATGACAATGGTCCCAAAAATGTGTCAAAAGTGTCTGATGTGTTCGCCAATAATGTCGCAGTCACAATAAAAATCGCTGATCGCTGCCATTTCTAGTAAAAAAAATAATAATAAAAATGTTATAAAACTACCCCCTATTTTGTAGACGCTATGGCCCAGATTCTCAAAGGACTTACGATGGCGCAGCGCCATGTACGCCGTTGTAAGTCCTAATCTGACCCGTCGTATCTATGCGTCTGATTCTTAGAATCAGTTACGCATAGATATCCATTAGATCCGACAGGCGTAAGTCTTACGTCATCGGATCTTAACTGCACTTTTTTTTTGACCGCTAGGTGGCGCTTCCGTCGAATTCTGCATCAAGTATGCAAACTAGCTAGATACACAAATTCCCGAACGTACGCGCGGCCGATGCAGTAAAGTTACAACGTTTACGTTAGGCTTTTCCCGGCGTTAAGTTGCCCCTGCTATATGAGGCGCAGCCAATGTTAAGTATGGCTGTCGTTTCCACGTCGAAATTTGAAAAAGTTACGTCGTTTGCGTAAGTCGTCCGTGAATGAGGCTGGACGTCATTTACGTTCATGTCGAAACCAATGACGTCCTTGCGGCGTACTTTGGAGCAATGCACACTGGGAAATTCCACGGACGGCACATGCGCCGTTCCGCAAAAAAATCAATCATGTCGGGTCACAGTAGTTTTCTCATAAAACACGCCCCCCTGATCCAAATTTGAATTAGGCGGGCTTACGCCGGCCGATTTACGATACGCCACCGCAACTTACGGAGCAAGTGCTTTGAGAATACAGCACTTGCCCGTGTAAGTTGCGGAGGCGTAATGTAAATCAGATACGTTACGCCCGCACAATTTTACGCGGCTCTACGTGAATCCGGGCCTATAACTTTTGCACAAACCGATCAATAAACGCTTATTGCAATTTTTTTACCAAAAATATGTAGAAGAATGCGGATCGGCCTAAACTGAGGAAAAATAATGTTTTTTTATATATTTTTGGGGGGATATTTATTATAGCAAAATGTAAAAAATATTGAATTTTTTTCAAAATTGACGCTCTATTTTTGTTTATAGCACAGAGGTGATCAAATACCGCCCAAAGAAAGTTCTATTTGTGGGGAAAAAAGGACGTGAATTTTGTTTGGGAGCCACGTTGCATGACCGCGCAATTGTCAGTTAAATTGACGCAGTGCCGAATCGCAAAAAGTGACTTGGTCTTTGAACATCGTAATGGTCTGGGGCTGAAGTGGTTAAAATATACTTTTGTGTTGCTATTTATTCACTGTGTGTCATATGTGAAAAAAAAGAAAACTCCTGCATTGGAATACAATTGTTATGTTATGTTTTTTGGTAAAAAAAAAAAGCTTTTTACCCGGTAAGGGAGTTGGGGGAGGGAGGGGGGGCGGGTGTGGACCAGGATCAGGACATTCTGGGGCCAAAATATAAATGCTCCTCCCTTTTGCCATGTGAGGATCACACTCATTTTATTTTACTTCTGAACAACTATTCTTTATTTTATTTTTCATTTTTCCATTCTTGCATGTATTGTTTCAGCCTCTGGCTATTGAATATTAGACCCTCAACCCCAGGTAGCCCCCTCTGCCATTTATTCCTGCTCTATACGGAACAAAAGGGGACCACTTCTTAATACAAAGCAAAACCTGCTTCTCTGAGGGTATAACAAAAAAGATGAATGTTGTGTGTGATAAGAATGTGAAAGTGTTTCCAGGAGATGAAAGTTGGCCTGAGGGATTGAGCTCCAAAATGTGTGTAAGTGTCTCGATACACCAACACAGAGCAAGGCACGGAAGCCCATGAGCATCAATAGAGGAAAACAACATCACTGACAGAATCGGAGAAATTTTATATCCAAAAGGATGTCACAAAAATGTACACCTGATGGCTTTCCTGATCACTCAAGCATTAAAGGTACACGTCAATCAAAGACAGAAAAGCAAAAAAAATTACGAAAACGGAGCACAGTCTATCTGCTAAAAGTTACAGTTTTGCAGCCAGACATTGTTATATTGTAGAAGCAGACTCTATTCCCTGTAATATGATGATCCTGATGTTGATTCTGTAAGTTACCTGCTGGCGATCCTGGAACACACCTGCTGGCGATCCTGGAACACACCTGCTGGCGATCCTGGAACACACCTGCTGCTGATCCTGGAACACACCTGCTGCTGATCCTGGAACACACCCGCTGTTGATGCCGGTGTTTCATCGGATTAGGCGACCCCGTCAGAAAGTGTAACGGAAGTGACGTTTCGTCGCTGCCATCTTGCTACACCCCGCACTCGTCCATTGTCAGGATACACTGAGAAGAGGGTAGGCGGACATCTTGTTACACCCACCGGAGTTTTGCATCTGACATGTTTTTTTAACAGTAAACTGAGTTTATATAGTGAATTACCGTACTTATAAATCCGTGTGAATGTTTACATGTTGAATTTTAAAGGCAGCAAACTTCTGTCAGATTGACAAACCTGAAAGATCAGCACGCTTGCCACAGCTTTTAAAATTCAACATGTAAACAGTAAGACAAAGTTGTAAGTATGGTATTTCACTATATGAAGTCAGTTTACTGTTAAAAAAAAATTGTAAAATGTAAAACTCTGGTGGGTGTAACAAGATGTCCGCTTACCCCCTTCTCAGTTTATCCTTACTATGGAGAAGTGCGGGTGTAGCAAGATGGCGGCGACAAAACCTCACTTCCATTACAGTTTCTAATGGGTCGCCATATCTGACGAAACACTGGAAGACACCTACTGGTGTTACTAAAACAATCCTGCTATAAGACACCTGCTAGTGATAAAGATACCCCCTAGCACAACTCCAGGGCATAACCCATTCTGCCTCTGAGCCAAATTTCATAATAGTAAAGCATGCAGAGAAGGGGGAAAATTCAGTCTGCAACCTTTACCATCCCAACAGCAAGAGAGGGAGCTTTATTGAAAATCACAGCTTTATAGACAGAGTGACTGTCAGGGACCTGCCAATAGGCTCCGGCGTGCACGCATGCGCACACTTACTGATGGTCAGAATCAGCACCAATCGCCTATTCATGTGCGCAGGCGCGTCCCACATGCACACGGATATGAGCCAAATGCGCGCATCTGTGCGCCAAATGTGCGCGCTCGTATGCGCGCGCATGCTCCTAATACACGCGCACGTGCACGATGGCGGGAACGCGCGCGTGCGCGTTAATGCGCGATTGGCGCCACTCAGCCTTTAAAAAGCAAGCAGCTGCAGTGACACTTTGCTGTCTGATCTGCAGCATTGTATCTGTGAAACCTGTGACCTGTTGTAACCTGTTACCTCAAACCGACCCGGCTCCGTCTGACCATCCGACCCTCTCCACTCCGACCCCTGGCTTGCTCTGACTCCGCTCTGCTCTCCTGCCCATCGTTACCAGACCCTGTGCCTGAATCTGACTACGCTTGCCTAACCTACCTGATTATCTGCTAACCCAGTTTTGCTTTACCAGCTCCTGCTATCCAGTGCCTGTGCCTGCTCCAGAGACGCTGTCTCCTACAACCACCGTCCCGAAGGACCACCACTGGTGCCGAGCTGCTATCATCACCAGGCACTCCTACCTCGCCGTGCTCCCGAGCTTGCTGTCCCAACTCCAGCAGCTCCAGAGCCGGGGCTGTAAGAGAGGCCTCCTCCTGCACACTAGGCTCTGGCTACAAGGTACGTTCCAGTACATAACAGTGACATAAGCAATCATCATTCATATGGGTACATCTGATTCGCTAATCCATATTTTCAGTTGTTTCACACTTTTTTGTTATGTATAATTCCACATGTGTTAATTCAAAGTTTTGAACCCTTCAGTGTGAATCTACAATTTTCATAGTCATGAAAATAAAGAAAACTCTTTGAATGAGAAGGTGTGTCCAAACTTTTGGTATATATAATATATAAAGAAATAAAAGAAATAAAACAATATAAGAAAGAAAGCAATATTTGAATGGTTAGGAGAAAAATAACATAAACACAAAATAATAATTTTATCAACTCCATCACACTAGTAATCCTAAAATACTCCTACTGGTGATCCTCGAACACACCTCCTGCTGATGCTGTAAGACACATGTTGTTGATCCTAAAAAATTGATAAAGAAATTGGTGAGCAGCGCTCAACAGGCTGAATCAAAAAAGTGTTGTGTGGAAAGTGAGTTTGAACCATAAAATCAATGATTTATTAGAAGAGTAAAAATGGACGAAGTCATAAAATACAATAATAGTAATGAAAGGCCAATTATACCACTCCAGTTCACAGGAGGGGTTAACTTCATCCAGAGGGCTCGCTGGTGGAGCATAGAAGTTTGCAAAGAACCATGCTGGGACAGATGGAAATCCAGTGTGCGGTGATTCACCAATGGCTACTGGCTGGAGATCGAACCTCATCTGTGTCCAGGCAGTGGTGTTCCCACAAAAAGAGGGTATACATGGAGCCCACTCCGAGGTATCTGAGGTTCTGGGGTGTCCACTGTACAAGGCCTGCCATTGGTAACGGGAGCCAACAGATGTGCCAACCAAAACCCGGGAGAGCGAAGCTGAGCTGGAGACGTGTCAGGGCTGGGCTCAGCCCTTCCTTCTCTAAACTGGCCACTCAGCTGTCGGCTAATTGCCAGCTCCTATCTCTCCACAGTGACTCACCTGTTAATGATCCTGCCCATCAGTCCTGTCTACTTAAGCCTTCCAGTTCAGTTGCTCTCTGCCTTCGCCTTGGTCAACATCACAGACTATATGTTGCGTTCCTGTTGAAGACTTGCTTGGCTGACGTCCCTTCTGGCTCCAGATCCCGCTTGCTGTTCTACACGTTCTTCTCTGGCTCCCTGACGTTTGGTTTGGCTGACTATCCGATCCGGTTCCATAACTCTGGCTATGTTTTGACTCATGGTTTCTGACAGGACGGAGCTGTCAGGCATGCCTGGATGACGTCAGCACTGAGCCGGAGGTGTGGAGAGGAAAGGAAAGCCTGTGAGCCAGCATGGAACGCAAGCTGTCTATTGCACTGACTACACGTTTGGCCTGGTGTGAAGAAGGGCAGCAAATAAGTCACTTCTCCCCAGGAAAAACATCAGGGACAGGCCGATATTCTGAAAAAAGTACAGGGGTTGGGCTGCTGAGGGCTGGGGTAAAGTAATTTTCTCTCATGGATCCTGATTTGTTGGTGCATTTACTGACATCAAGAGAAAAATGGTGTCAGGGGAGTGAGCTCCAGCTAATTGACAGCCCCAGCTCTGTTCCTGTGTGCTTCGTGGTTGAGGGGGGGGTCCCTCCAATCAGCTCTGCACCCCCATTTTTTTAATCCTCAGACAAGCTTTAAAATTCAGTGCTTTGAGCACTTTGAACGGATGAAGAGAGGACTGCAGATAAACAGGTACAACTTACAGTGCCTTGGAAAAGTATTCACCCCCCCCCCCCCCCCTGGTATTTTTCGTGTTTTGTTGCCTCACAACCTGGAATTAACATTGTTTGAGGATTTACATCATTTCATTTACAAAACATGCCCACAACTTTGAAGAACAAATAGGACAAATTAATAGAAAAAGTCAATGTGCATAACTATTCAATACTTTGTAGAGCCACCTTTTGCGGCTATCGCAGCTCCAAGTGGCTTTGGGATGAGTCTCTATGAGCTTTTCACATCTTACTACTGGGATTTTTGCCCATTCCTCCCTGCAAAACTGCTCCAGCTCCTTCAAGCTGGATGCTTTGCACTTGTGAACAGCAATCTTTAAGTCTGACCACAGATTTTCTATTGGATTGAGGTCGGCCGCACGTACGTTCGGGAATTCGCGTATCTAGCTAATTTCCATATTTCGACGTGTAAATCAGCTTACACGCCCCTAGCGGCCAGCGTAAAAATGCAGTTAGGCTCTGACGGCGTAAGAGACTTACGCCAGTCGGATGTAATAGAAATCTATGCGTAACTGATTCTAAGAATCAGGCGCATAGATACGACGGCTCGGATTACGACGACGTACATGGCGTTATGCCGTTGTAAGTCCTCTGAGAATCCGGGCCTTAGACTATTGTGTTCTGATCCATCACATATAATTCAGATTAAAAAAACATTGAACTAAAGGCTGTAATGCAACAAAATAGGTAAAACGCCAAGGGGGTGAATACTTTTGCAAGGCACTGTATGTAGGAGAATTTGTTTCATCTCTGTATATCACCTGAGGCCAGTCACTTCACTGGGTATATCTGAGGGTTTGCAACCACTTCATTGAAACTTCAGTTCTCCTTTAAGGATATGAGAATGTTCCAGGGAGCTCAGCAACCTTTAGAAAAGTACAAATTGCTGACCTTGTGCATTTATCTGATCAAGGAACGCAGAGATGAATCCTATTATTCTGCTAATTTGCACAAAAAAGGCAGCACATTATACCCGCTATCATGCAGGATAATTGTTCCGATGATGACGGAACACTAATGCCTGCTTACCGATAACACGTCCCGATATTTAGGGGGGGGGACATATCCCTTTAACAAGGAGATCACCACCCAGCGGGATCCAAAGGACAGCCGCGGACAAGAAAGGGTCACAAATGATTAAGCGCAGGTGCAAACGTGTACACAGCTGGTGTATATAATGAATGAATCCAATTCCTGGGCAGCATTTTAGCCAAAGTAATTAAATCACTCATGCAGGAAGCGGGAGATGTCAAGAGACGCACGCCATTTAATGAGGAGCTGACTTACAGGGAAGAGTCTGCAGTCTATAAGAAAAAGCTATTAGAGGGACAGAGCATTGCTTGTCTGCATTCCTAATTTTATAAGAAAAATGTTTTCACTTAGGGATCATATACTGTATATACAGTGGGTATATATACAGTGCATATAATATATCTAAGTGATTACATCATGGCCCACATACAGTATGTAAGGGAGTGATGGTGCAGTGTTGTTGGGGGGCTCTCTTCACATACTTACTGAATACAAACTAACAAAAAACATATCACAATAGTTTTCATCCTTGTATGAGTCTGCCAGACAATTTTTTATTTTATTTCAATTGTCTCCCTGCTAAATGTTTGTTCTGTGATGTCTATGTACTCTGTCTGCTCTGTTCTCTCACTGTGCTGTGTACATTCTCTGTCTGCTCTGTGCCCTCTCTATGCTGTGTATGTACTTTTTCTGCTCTGTGCTCTCTCTGTGCTGTGTGTGTACTCTGTCTGCTCTCTCTGTGCTGTGAATGTACTATGTCTGCTCTGTGCTCTCTCTGTGCTGTCTATATACTCGGTGTCTACTCTGTGCGCTCTCTGTGCTGTCTATATACCCTGTCTGCTCTGTGCTCTCTCTGTGCTGTGAATGTACTCTGTCTGCTCTGTGCTCTATCTGTGCTGTCTATATACTCTGTCTGCTTTGTGCTCTCTCTGTGCTGTCTATATACTCTGTCTGCTTTGTGCTCTCTCTGTGCTGTCTATATACTCTGTCTGCTCTGTGCTCTCTCTGTGCTGTCTATATACTCTGTCTGCTCTGTGCTCTCTCTGTGCTGTCTATATACTCTGTCTGCTCTGTGCTCTCTCTGTGCTGTCTATATACTCTGTCTGCTCTGTGCTGTCTATATGCTCTGTGCTCTCTATGTGCTGTGTATATACACTGTCTGCTCTGTGCTCTCTCTGTGCTGTCTATATGCTCTGTGCTCTCTATGTGCTGTGTATATACACTGTCTGCTCTGTGCTCTCTCTGTGCTGTCTATGTACTTTGTCTGCTCTGTGCTCTCTCTGTGCTGTCTACATTCTCTGTCTGTTTGTGCTCTCTATGTGCTGTCTATGTACTCTGTCTACTCTGTCTGCTCTGTGATCTCTCTGTGCTATCTATGTGCTCTGTGCTCTCTCTGCGCTGTCTATGTAGTTTGTCTGCTCTGTGATCTCTCTGTGCTGTCTACATACTTTGTCTGCTCTGTGCTCTCCCTGTTCTGTTTTCTGCCTAAAAAGTCCAAGGGTGAAATCCTGCTGAACTTTCTGTGCACCACACATATACTGTTTTTTGGATGTTGGCATTTCTACCGCCCAGCCCCAAAATACCAATCACTTTTCTTATGAGGTGGAGGGTGAGTGCCGCAAGGAGACTGGGGGGGATTTGTGTTGGGATAAAAATTATTCTAGGAGGGGAAATTTGGGGGATATGTGCTATGAGGGGTGTTTTAGCAGGATTGATGTTGGGAGGGGGGATTGGGGAGGAGGATTTGTGGTAGAAGGTAGATTGGGGGGGGGGGTCTAAAACAGGTCATATAGTAGAAGGGGTAGGGGAATTGCGCTAGGATGGGAATTATTTTGGGGGGAGGGATTTGCGCTGGTAGGGATGATTGGGAGTATTTGTGCTAGGAGGAGGGATGCTGGGAGGGGACATTTGAGGGGTAGATGATTTGTGCTAGGAGGGGTTATTTTAGAACCGAACAGTGGCCAACGTGACTTGGAGGAACCATTTTTTTCCTCAGTTTAGGCCGATACATATTCTTCTACATATTTGTGGTAAAAAAATCGCAATAAGCGTCTATTGATTGGTTTACGCAAAAGTTATACAAAATAGGGGATAGTTTTATGGCATGTTTATTATAATAAAAAATGTATTAGTAATGGCGGCGATCTACAATTTTTATTGTGACTGCGACATTATGGCAGACACATCGGACACTTTTGATGCTATTTTGCGACCATTGTCATTTATACAGCGATCAGTGCTATAAAAATGCACTGATAACTGTGTAAATGACACTGGCAGGAAAGGAGTTAAACACTAGGGGGCGAGGAAGGGGTTAAGTGTGCCCTAGGGAGTGAATCTAACTGTGTGGGGGTGGGCTACCAGTGACATGACATTGATCACTGCTCCCGATGACAGGGAGCAGTAGATCAGTGTCAAGTCACTAGGCAGAACAGGGAAATTGTCACACTGTGTCCGGGATTTGATCTGAGGGCCTGGTGTTCATGGACGGTTTTCCTATGTCCTGAACCACCAGCGAACTGGTTTTACAGTGGGGATCGAAAGTTTGGGCACCCCAGGTAAAAATTTGTATTAATGTGCATAACGAAGCCAAGGAAAGATGGGAAAATCTCCAAAAGGCATTAAATTACAGATTAGACATTCTTATAATATGTCAAAAAAAGTTAGATTTTATTTCCATCATTTACACTTTCAAAATTACAGAAAACAAAAAAATGGTGTCTGCAAAAGTTTGGGCACCCTGCAGAGTTAATATCTTGTACTGCCCCCTTTGGCAAGTATCACAGCTTGTAAATGCTTTTTGTAGCCAGCCAAGAGTCTTTCAATTCTTGTTTGAGGTATCTTTGCCCATTCTTCCTGTCTTTATCACGCACTGCTCTTTTAAGGTCTATCCATAGATTTTCAATTATGTTAAGGTCAGGAGATTGTGAAGGCCATGGCAACACCTTCAGTTTACGCCTCTTGATGTAATCCCCAGTGGATTTTGAGGTGTATTTAGGATCATTATCCATTTGTAGAAGCCATCCTCTCTTTACCTTCAGCTTTTTCACAGATGGCATCAAGTTACCATCCGAAATTTGCTGAAATTTGATTGAATCCATTTTTCCTTCTACTCGTGAAATGTTCCCTGTGCCACTGACTGCAATACAACCCCAAAGCATGATTGATCCACCCTCATGCTTAACAGGTGGACAGAGGTTCTTTTCATAAAATTCTGTGCCCTTTCTTCTCCAAACGTACCTTTGCTCATTCCGGCCAAAAAGTTCTATTTTAACCTCATCGGTCCACAAAACTTGTTTCCAAAATGCATCAGGCTTGTCTATATGTTCATTTGCAAAGTTCAAACGCTGATTTTTGTGGTGAGGACGTAGAAGAGGTTTTCTTCTGATGACTCTTCCATGAAGACCATATTTGTACAAGTATCTCTTTATAGTGGAATATTGTACCACAACTCCAGTGTCTGCCAGATCTTTCTGGAGGGATCGTGCAGTCAAACGTGGGTTTTGAATTGCTTTTCTCACAATCCTGCGAGCTGTTCTGTCTGATATTTTTCTTGGTCTTCCAGATCTTGCTTTAACTTCCACTGTTCCTGATGACTGCCATTTCTTAATTACATTCCGAACAGAGGATATTGACATCTGAAAACGCTTTGCTATCTTCCTTTAGACTTCTCCAGCTTTGTGAGCGTCAACTATTTTCAGTTTCAGTTTTCTAGACAACTGCTTAGAAGAACCCATGGTGCTGATTGTTGGGGCAAGGTCAGATGAGTCTGGGCATTTAAAACCTTTGAGATTGACATCACCTGGTCTTCCCAGACGATGATTGAGAACAATCTATGACACCGGCAGGTCTCAGCTTTGCAAAGGGGGCAGTGCATGCTATAAATTCTGCACAGTGCCCAAACTTTTGCAGACGTCATTTTTTGGTTTTCTGTAATTTTTAAAGTGTAAATGATGGAAATAAAATAACTTTTTTGACATATTATAAGAATGTCTAATCTTGGAGATTTTTCCATCTTTCCTTGGCTTCGTTATGCACATTAATACAAATTTTTACCTGGGGTGCCCAAACTTTCGATCCCCACTGTATGTTAGCATCCTAGTTATGTTCTTTTTCACTAGTGGGGATGTTGGCTCCACCCTGGGACCAGCTTTTAGCAGTCTTCTCATTAGTGTCCCTATATATTCCCACTTTCCCTTCCTGTCTGTGCCTTAGGATAGGTTTCTGTTTATGGATGCTCTTAGTTTCGGTTTCTGACTTGGCTCGTTCTTGACCTTGATTCTCGGATTATCCCCTTATTTACTTTTGCTTGTCTCATTGCCAACAACGCCTGGCTTGTTCTTAACTATGATTCCTAGATTTTCCCTTGGACCTGGTATACCTTGTTGCCGACCCTACCTGGCTTGTGGACTGTGTTCTTGGATCGTCCTCTTCTCTCCTGGGTTCCTGTCTACAGCCTTTGAACCGTGAGTTGTTGCTGGGGGTTGTGGTGAGGCTATCTGCACTTGCCTTAGCGGTTCCTTATTTCCTGGCTGCAGGAGATCTCAGCCGTCCCTCGACCTGACACCGGGATAACAAGACTACCGGTCAGGAAAGCGGAGGGACGGTTGTAGTATCCTGGTAGACCTGACAGAAATGCCCTGTTTACACAGGCATCACCCTGTTCTGCAGCGCCGCGACACAATCGCGGGACACCGGCAGACATCGAGTCCGCGGATCCCGCAGGCACGGTCACGGAGCTTGTGGCACAGCGCCAAATTCAAAGCGACATATGTATACGTTGCTTTGCACAGCCGTGACATTCTGCCGTCGTATAAGTGCGTGACATAGTCGGCAAGCGGTTAAATATACCATTTTCTATTTGCAGACAATACTAAGCCATAAACAGTAAAAAAATAATTATAAATAAAATAAAGTTTCCAGGTTGGACAGGTGTCCTTTTTATTACAATAACCTTTACAGAAAAGAAAACGATGATTGTTCTATATAGGGCAGTGAATCTCGGCATGAGTTTTCTTTGCTTTGTAGCAATGCTGAGTAATAGAGTGTAATTTTCTTGACTATTCTTTTCATTTGGCGTCTTCTTTTGTTCCAGTGTTGTGTTTTTTTTTTTTTTTTATACTGGAACAGTGCCACTCACGCAATGCATTAGCGACAAAGTAATATAAACATTTATATTCAAAGCCTATCATGTAATTAATTTGATCTTCAAAAGATTTTAATTTTTTTTTTATGTTTTACTAATTGTTAATACATAAAGCAGCCTCTAATTATGTAACACTGGATGCCATTAGGCCTAATTTTTAAGAGTGCACTCAGGAGCTGCTATTAAATGGGTTGAGGAAAAAAAAGTCATTGTTTTCCGCATAAAGACTAACAACACATTGTAGAGCTGGCAAAGAGCTGCTTATGTTGACATCATGTTGATAGAACTGAATGGCACATTGATAATGTGATAAAGTACAGATTGCTGGAAACATTGTTCTTTGCAAAATGAATTCTTGCGTCTGTTTCCATTTTAACTAGCTGAAGTCAAATAATTTTATTGACTGTTATTTAGGCTTTGGAAGATGTTAAAAACATGCCAAGTGGAGTAGAAATAAGGAGCACTTGGGGGGCAACTGTAGGGGGGTAGCAGTGATCCAATTGCTAGGTTTTGCTGCAAAGACATTAGGTTGGGACTTTGGTGATGGTCAGTTGTCAGTCTAGACCTGAACCCAAGACCTCTGCCAGTAACCCATCTTGTCTGTCCACCTGAGATGCTGGACAGCACCCTGTCTAATCCCTTGGACCAGGGGTGTCAAACTCAATTTATTCGTGGGCCGCATTATCAATATGATTGCCCTCAAAAGGGCCGGCTGTATCTGTAAGATTAGATGTCCAGTGCATCCCCTCCCCTTTACATTAGATGTCAAGAGCCACCCAACCATCAGAAGTTGAGTCCCCCACTCCCCTTTACATCACAGTGCACCCCTTTCCTTATGCTGCTGCTGGGAAGAAGCTGGATGCATTGCTTGAAAGCAGAAAGTAAGGGTCTGAAGGAGGACCATAGGAGGGCTGGAGCTCTCCTATAGCTGCAGGAGAGGTGCGAGGGCCACATGAAATTTCCTGGAGGGCCAGATTCGGCCCACGGGCCTTGTGTTTGACACCTGTGCCTTGGACCATCCTGCTTTGTACCTTTTTTTTTTCTCTGCTGAACCTTGAACCCTTTGCTCCTCCGAAGAACTTCCTTGTCTATGCACTTCCTGTTTGCCAGATTATTGTGCTTTCTCCAGCAAATATCTCACCTGTCACCCCTGCTGCCATCCGTATCTTGGCTACTGACCTTTGGCTACACTGCTGCTTGATCCCAACCTTTGGCTTGTTTACTGACTACGCTTCTGCCTACCTGCTATATCTGCTACTGGACTCCAACTTGCTCACCTTCTGGTAGGGCAGTCCTGAGGACCGTAACCTGGTACTTACACACAGCTAAATCCATCTCCACAATAAGGAGCTCTGGTGAACATTGGTTAGTAGACATGTGCACACTGAAATATTTTGTTTTGGAATTTCAATTGTCATCCAAAAAGTAAAATTATTTAGTTACTTCCGAAATTCTTTTTTATTCATTTTGTTTCATTAAAAATGAATTTGTCCGGAAATCCGAATCAATTAAGGTCGAATCTGTCATTGAAGGCTTATGGTGTCTGTCGAATGTTTTAAGAAGATTCAACAAAGCAGCTAAACTGTACGACTCCGCAATCGCACATTTTCGGTCGAATACTCAGCCCACAAGCTATAGCAGAATTCTAATGTATGACTAGTAATAATTAGATTTATTAATTATTATTCTTCTTCTATAGCCTATGGGTGTAGCATTTGACCATTAATGCCGCTGGTGGCGATCGCATGTGTTTAGCTGCTTCGTCGAATCTTCATGTCTCTATAATGTCAAATCTTTTCTCTCTTTGTCGAATAATCTTGGACTAATAGAGTTAGGTTAGGCACATTCGCACTGTCATGTCGGATCTTCTATCTGTATCGAACTGTTGTCGCAATGAAACAAAAATAAAGCAATTTTTATGTTGGATCTTTCGGATTTCGGATTATGCGCGTTCGTTATCGTTTGTTAAAACGAATGTGAAAATCGGACGAAAATGCAGTTGGACAAAAACAAATGCACATGTCTATTGGTTAGAACTTGGACCCCGCACGTCAGGAGAGCCTGTATCATCCGACAGGGTGGCCTACTTGTTCACTTATCCAGCTGGTCAGTAGGATACTCTCTACTGCTGTGATATCCGAGCCTGACCCATGAGGGTGCCATCAGTACTCTATTGGTTGAGAATTCCAATTGCAGGTCCACCAGAAAACCTTCTAAATTTTACAGTTAAAGGCATCAATGTTAACCATACAGGATAAAATACCCAAACATCTTAAAATCTGGCATCCTTGGGTGGATCACTTCCTTTCACCTGGTTTTAATGAGTCCCTCCTTGAACCCTAATCCCTTACCTCCTCTGAGTGCTATGGTGTGAATCCTGGGCCAGCTAAGAGTGACTCTCTCTCTCTCTGTTTTGTTTTTGGATACAGCATGTCCTTTATTCTTGGATTGTTTGTACCTGTTCTAATGTTGGTTCTACTGCAGTCTATTTCATTATGTTTTGAAGGCCTCCCATCTTTTTCTTCATATGTTGCTTATCTGGCATAACTCTGAACTGTCAACTTTTGGATACCTTCATCTTTATGTATACTTTATATTCTTGTATGTGTGCATACTCTGTATCAACAACAATAAGAAAGATTGAAAAGAAAGGCATTAATGCTAGCCCCAGAGAGAATGTGACTTCGGCCCCATTTTGTAAAACAGTCCTTCTCAATCTGTTGAACTTTAGGGGTTCCTTAAGCATCACCATCTCTTTTGATAATGTCTGCAAAGTTCCAGGGCCAACGCAGAGTTCTGTCCACCACTGTAAAAATTGCATTTTTCCTATTGAACACCAATGTAAAGGGCATTTTGGGCCCCCTGTGACTTGGTTTTGGTAAGGGTTCCCCCAAGACTTGAAAATTATTTTAGGGGTTCTTCATCTTGGCACCCACCATAACAATGGAATCATTCCAATCTCCCTCAAGCAAGGCATAATTAAACCCCTCTTAAAGAAGCCCAACCTTGACCCCAAAAACCCAAACTACCTCAGGCCTGTAACAAGCCTTAACATCATCTCCAAGATTATTGAGAACGTAGTAGTACAACAGCTACAACTCCATTTGGACACCTACAAACTCTTGGACCCACTACAATCTGGTTTCCGCCCTGGCCACGGGACAGAACTGCACTTCTCAAAATCTAGGATGATGCCCTCGTAGCAGCAGATGAAGGAGAATCGTGTCTCCTGGTGCTGCTGGACCTCATCGCAGCTTTTGACACAGTAGACTACAAAACTCTGCTCACTTGTCTTGCAGAAGTAGCCGGAGTCACAGACTCAGATCTACTCTGGTTTGCATCCTTCCTAGAGAACCGATCCCAGAAAGTGAAACTAGGAGCTTTTACTTCAGAAGCACATCAAATTAAATGCAGAGTCCCTCAAGGATCACCCCTGTCGCCTGTGCTCTTCAACATCTACCTCCGTCCACTCCTCAAAATCATCAGAAACCAGGACCTGCTCTATCACTCCTATGCTGATGACACCCAACTTTACCTTCGCATCACCAACAAAAAAGACCAATACTACGCCCTGGAAAACTACCCCTCATTGATCGACGATTGGATGACCGAGAGCTCCCTAAAACTTAATGGATCCAAAACAGAACTTCTTTCTCCATGCAAATCGAAACAAAAACCCTACCAAGACGTTCACACCATCCACCATCCTTGGACAAACCATCGCCCCCAGCACTAAAGTCAAAAGCCTCAGAGTCATCTTTGACTCAGACATGACTATGGGTTCACAAATAGGATCAGTAGTCAGTGGATCTCACCACCTTTTTTGCCTATTGCGTAGACTCATGCCCTTCATGCCGGAAGGAGACACAGCAGTAGTATTTGGAACAATCATCAATTCCTGACTCTACTACACAAACTCCCTCTACCTAGGACTTCCCAAATACCAAATTTCACATCTACAAGTTATCCAGAACACAGCAGTGAGACTGGTAACTGGAAAAAAAACCTGGGAATCAATTACTCCGTCCCTGAGGACCCTCCACTGGCTAGCTGTGAAGGACCGGGTTACATTTAAGACCCTCTGCCTCACTCACAAATGTACACAAGGTAATATCTCTGCGATAAAAAAAAGCACTACATCCCAAGTCGTCCCCTCTGGTCAACTAACCTCTCACCAGCTTAAGGTCTGTACAGAGGTATGGCCTGGCTAGAGGAAGTGGGACTGAACTACAGTGCAGTAAGTGTAGCACTACCCCTGAAGGAGCTGCTGGTTTGTTTGGGTCTGTACTCTGGCTATCAACCTCTGAAACTGGCTCGAACCCTCCCTTGGCAAAACTGGTATTGATAGGGATTGTGGAACCCACTGACTGTTGGGGAACACAATGATATCCTACCACAGTGAAACTTACAAATAAATTGTTACCTGGTATTGTCACTGGTCACACAGGATAATAGAAAGACTGCACACAGGTTTACATTTAACCAAGGAAACTTTACTTGGTAGGAAAAATAAAGGTAAAAGGAACAGATTAATACAGTACAGTGAACTACTTACAGGGCCCTGTAAGGGTCAAGTAATAATAAATATTATCAGGTTTGATTATTATTGTTAACACAGACCTGTGTAGCACACAGCAAAGGGGATTTCTTCAGCAGGGTAAATCCAGCACTGAAGCACTTCTTCACCAGGCCTCACCCAGCTCTCACCGACAGCAACACTGTGCAACTCAGTATAACTAAATACTTTAAATCTAAGAGTATATATTCAGAAAACTCACTCCACCTAACAGGCAGTCCTTATAATACGTGTTTCACTATAGTTGTTTGGTTGATCAGACCAAACCTTGATGCGATCGTTATGCAACAGTTCGTGGGTATCTTCGCTAGCATAAGTTGGTGCACAATAAGCTATTTGTAATCCAAGGGGGGACAGTTAAAGCTGGTAAAGAACACCTGAATAGTCAAGGCGTATTAGCGACTCACACGCCAATTCCCCTGCTGCACAGTCAATATTGTTGGGCAGGTGCCCATCTCACCCAACCAGGCCTGGCCTCTCTGAAACGCTCCATCTGCAAAATTCAGATCCTTGGCCTTTCCGCCACCGACAGTTCCCGATCTTCCACACGGCCGTCAAACACTGCCGATCAAACAGGTCACCATTTGCTCTTGGACTCAGTCCGGTCACTCCGTCAGGAATCCCCCTCTCAGGATGGGAGATCCACACAGGTTTGTGTAGGCCCAGGCTTCTTGGGCCTAGGTTTCCGGAGACAAACCTCAACACAGGCCTCCTATTTGCTTGAAGAGGCGGTCCAGAGAGAGCGAGCTGAGGACATCCTCCTTCTTAAATTCTATGGAGTCTATGGAAGGGGTGCCCGGCTTTGAGAAATCGGTGCTTCCCAGCCAACAAACTTTGCACAGTTGTAGAGGATAAATGGGGCTACATGTGTGCCAAGTTCCTGGTCCTATGACGGCCGGTACCGGGTCCCCAAAGTCACCAGAGAAATTACCATTTAATATGGGAGTCTATGGAAGGGGAGTCTGGCTTTGAAAAATCGGTGCTCCCGGGCCATAGGTCCCCCAGACAAAAAACTTTGCACACTTGCACAGGAAGAGTGGGGCTACATGTGTCCCAAGTTTGGGCCGGGTCCCCAAAGTCCGGGAGATCAGGTACAAGAAGGTGACTTGAGTATAAGCCAAAGGGGGCATTTTCAGCACAAAAAATGTGCTGAAAAACTTGGCTTATACTCGAGTATATACAGTACTTCTTTACACAAAAGTTTAATTTATGTGGCTTGAGTTTCTTTAATTAATCAGTTGGGGAAGCAGTTTTCTGACGTGTCTGAAACAATTCCACAGTTTCATTAGTGAGAAAGAGAGAAAACACTTTTCCAGGCTGGCCGCTGTCCGTCTGCTGTGAAAGCCTTCGGTAAGACATGAGACTCCCTCCCAGGAAAACAAATTATAGCATGATTATAGCCTGTAGTTGCCCAAAGATTTGCATTGCATTATGGATATTAAACAAGTAGGAGATGAAAATTTACAAACACTCATTCTAAAAACTGCAATTATAGGCACAATTACAAATAAAATGTTGTTGTAATTAGGTATTTCATTTCGGCTTCTATCCCATATTACAGGTGTAATTAACTTGAATGTTAATAAACTGCCAGGGTGCCAGCGAAGGGCTATTAAAAAAATCATTCCTTGCAGTCGTTTTCCATCACTATGAAAACTTCACAGCTAGAACAATACAGAGAAAGATGCCAACTTAAAGGAGATGTAAAGGAAACATTTTTTTTGTCTAAAATTAATGGGCCAGATCCTCAAAAGGGATACGCCGGCGTAACAGCTGTTACGCCGTCGTATCCCTGTTTCTAACTATGGAACTGATCCACAGAATCAGTTTCCCATAGTTAGACAGAAGATCCGACATGTGTAAGGGACTTACACTGCCGGATCTTAGGATGCAGTACCGCATCCGCCGCTGGGGGCATTTCGTGTCGAAATGCCGCTTCGGGTATGCAAATTAGCACTTATGGAGATCCACTAAGCTTTTACGCTTCGTTTTTTCTCTGTAAGTTTTAGTTTGCAAACGCAAAATTAGGGCTGCTTTTACAAAGTGTAAACTGTTTACACCATGTAAAAGCAGACCCTTCTGTCCAGCGACTCGTTTTTTTTTTTGTTTTGAATTTTTTTTTTTTTACTGTATCTTTTTTTTTTCCCGACGCAACTTTATTGACCCGTCGCGATCCACAAAGCTCGGCGTAACGTAATTTCGCGCTATGCACGTCGGGAAAATGACGTCACGAGCATGCGCAGTACGGCCGGCGCGGGAGCGCGCCTAATTTAAATGGGAATCGCCCCCATTTGAAGAGGAACGCCTTGCGCCGGTGGAATTTAAGTTACACAGCCGAAAATTTCTAGGTAAGTGCTTTGTGGATCAGGCACTTAGGTAGAAATTTTAAGGCAGTGTAACTTAAATGGGAATTTTTACGTTACGCCGGCTCTTTGTGGATATGGCCCTTAGTCTGCAAGGTAGACAGACAGAATAATGTAATGATTCTGTTAAATGTGTAAATATCTATTAAATTCCTACATCTATATCACCTCCGGCGTTCTAGTTTATGTTCTCTCATTCACTTCCTGGTTTGCGGCGCTCGTTCATGTAAGAACTACATTTCCCAGTATGCATTGCGGCACGCCCAGTAATTCACACCTCCTTAAAGTCTTTAACACGTAGAGAGCGTCCTGCCGCACAGATGTAGTTCCCAGGAGGTGGCGAGCACGTCACTGACCACCGCAGTAAACCCTCCCATCACGGTGGTCAGTAAAATCAGACAAACAGGAAGTGAACAGAACAGAGAAGACATAGAGCAACTTCTGAGCAAAAACGAACAATGAGGAAGTGAAAAGAGGAATGTCTGCAGGTAAAGGATGCTTATTATGAAAAAAAAAAAATCCTTTACAACCCCTTTAAAGTGGACTTCAACTCAAAATCCCTGTACACACGACCGGGATTCCCGGCGGTATAAAGTCCGCCGGGAGTCCTGACGGGAAAACCGAGAACCTGCTCAGTAACTTTCCCTGTGTACACATGAGAGGTTTTTCCGTTGGGAAAACTGCGGGGAGAGCTTTGGCCGGGAATCCCGCCCATGTGTATGCTCCCTCACAGTGTTTCCCCATAGGAAAACTGCCGGGTTTAAAACCGATGGGAATACCGGCGGGAAAATGGAGAGCAGGTTCTCTATTTTCCCGCCGGGATTCCCGCCAGTTTTCCTGTCGGAAAAACTGCGAGAAAAAATACACACGGTCGGGTTTTCCCGACCAAAAGCTTTCTTGGCAGTTTCTGGCAGGAAAACCGGTCGTGTGTACGGAGCTAAAGTCTATTACAAGGGAACATATAGAAATGCTAACTGTAAGCAGTACCCTGAAAGATTTATCTTTTGTCTTGAATTCCTCCTGAAAATGTGAATTGCACTTCCTGTGCCTAGATTCTCCTCGGCTTTGAGCTTCATAGCTGTATATCTGCAATGTAGGATCATCTAAGGCAGTGGTCTACAAGCTGTGACCTGCAGGCTGGATGCACCCCTTTGCTTGCCTCTATCTGGCCATTGGGGCACTATTCCTCCCACTGATACAAGACACTATTCCTTCTACTGACACCAAAGATGAGGAACCATTCCTTCCACTGACACCAACAGTGGGGCATGTTTCCTCCCCCCCCCACTGAGACTAACAATGGGGCATTATTCATCCCACTAAAACAAACAATGGGGCACTATTTATTTCACTGGCACCAATGATGGGGTACTATTGCTCCCACTGACCCCAACAACGGGGCAATGTTTTTTCCACCAACAATGGAACACTATTCCTCCCACTGACACAACAGATGGTGCACTGATTCTCCCCCTAACATCAACGATGGATCACTTTTCCTCCAACTGCCACCAACCATGGAACACTAATCTTTCTCTGACACTGTTGGAAGGAAACATGTTTAATATCATACATTTATGGATTTTTACTGTCTAGGACACTATTTATTCCACTGACATCATTGAGGGTGCACTTTTTTGTGACAGACCTAGCTGGGACAGGTTTTTTTTGGAGAGGATTGGGATCCAGCCAGCCATCCATCCATCCCTGCTCAGCCATCCATGCCCCATACTGTGCAATACTCTATACCCATACTGTGCAATACTCTGCAATACCCCACAATACTCTGCAATACCCCACACTACTCTGCAATACCCCACACTACTCTGCAATACCCCACACTACTCTGCAATACCCCACACTACTCTGCAATACCCCACAATGCTCTGCAATACCCCACACTACTCTGCAATACCCCACAATACTCTGAAATACCCCACACTACTCTGAAATACCCCACACTACTCTGAAATACCCCACAATACTCTGCAATACCCCACAATACTCTGCAATACCCCGCACTACTCTGCAATACCCCACAATACTCTGAAATACCCCACAATACTCTGAAATACCCCACACTACTCTGAAATACCCCACAATACTCTGCAATACCCCGCACTACTCTGCAATACCCCACACTACTCTGCAATACCCCACAATACTCTGAAATACCCCACAATACTCTGCAATACCCCACAATACTCTGCAATACCCCACAATACTCTGCAATACCCCACAATACCCTGCAACGTTGCCTATGGGGATTTTTAAGTAGCGAAGTTTGGCGCCATTCCACGAGCGTGTGCAATTTTGAAGGGTGACATGTTGGGTATCTATTTACTCGGCGTAAATTCATCTTTCACATTAATGCAAAAGAATGAAGACAAAATTGAAATTTGCTAAATTTTATAACAGAAACAAAGAAAAATTCATTTTTTTTACCGAATTTTCAGTCTCTTTTCTCTTATAGCGCAAAAAAATAAAAAACCCAACAGTGATTAAATACCACCAAAAGAAAGCTCTATTTGTGTGAAAAAAAGGACGGACATTTCATTTGGGTACAATGTTGTATGACTAAGTAATTGTCATTCAAATTGTGAGAGCACCGAAAGCTGAAAATTGGTCTGGTTATTAAGTGGGTTTACGTGCCCGGTGGTCAAGTGGTTAATAGATCTTTTTCAAGTCTCATATACAGTATAGAGGCAAAGAATTCCAAAATATTGATCCTTGTACATCCAACATTGTATTGGTGATCCACTTATCTCACTAAAAATCTAAAAATAAAAAATCTAAAAATACAAAAAATTAGACAGGTTGGGTTTTATTGAAAACAATAGACGTCTGATAATCTCTATCACAATGTTCTTGGTTGCCAGAAAACATGCCCCCTAAGCTGGCCAGGCTTCAGGCCATATTGTTACAGGTTAGAAATGTTCACTTTTATTGAAAATAATGATGTGATTTGGTGAAGCTGACATGTTCCCTATTGATCGGTGTGTAGTATGAATTTTGCTGATAGGTCCACTTTACTGGAAAATTGAGTTACCCATCATACCATTACCCAGCATGAACTGGCTGAAATAGCACACATGCTTCAGAGGAATGGAAATGGTTGAAGCAACATGCTGGCCTTTTCTTTAAAGTCTTCCCTTAACCGCTTGCCGACCAGCGCACGACGATGATAGGTGTGCGCACAGGGTGTGCCAGGTGTGCCCAGGCACACCTTAATCACCCTTTACAGCACAGATTCCCCCGACTTCCCTGGCACCCCCCATCTTCCCCCTGCAGTGATACCAGCTTCCCTCCTTTCCCATCAGCTGTTGCTTTGTGGATGTTTTAGGATGAGTGGAGGACATATGCATGCGCACAGGGTGTGCCAGGTGTGCCCAGGCACACCCTAATCACCCTGTGCAGCACAGATTCCCCCTACTGCCTAGGTTCCCCCCCTCTTTCCCCTTGCAGTGCTTCCAGCTTCCCTACTCTCCTCTCCCTCTGGCTGTTGCTGCAAGGATGTTCTAGGATGAGTGGGGGAAAGGGCTGGTAAATATGTGCCCCTTTCCCTTCATAGTGAGTGATTGGCAGTATGTGTTTGAGCTTTGGGGTGCACACCCTAATGCAATAAGCTGCGCACACCTATGACGACGATGTATGTCGGCACGGCTGCGCAAATGTCCGTCCCTTTTAAATGACGGCTTAGTGGCCACGCGTACGCCACTAGTGGGGCGCGTGCATCCACCGCATACTCCGTGACCGTGTGCCCGCAGGTTCCCGCAGACTCGATGTCCGCTGGTGTCCTGCGATCGTGTCACGGAGCTGCAGAATGGGGAGATGCATATGTAAACAAGGCATTTCCCTGTTCTGCCTAGTGACAGGACACTGATCTACTGCTCCCTGTGATCGAAAGCAGTGATCTCTGTCATGTCAGTGGTAGCCCAGCCCCCCCCCCCCCACAGTTAGAATTACTCCCTAGGACACACTTAAAAGAGTTGTAAATAAAAAAATAACTTTTGCTGAAATGACTGTTTACAGGGTACAGAGACATAATAGTTAACTGACTCCTTTTAAAAACGATTAAAAATAGATAAAAATCAATCATATAATGTACCTGTAGTTTCTAGTTTCGTTTTTGCATGTTGTTTCCTGCCTCTGTGCTGTACAGAGCCACAGAGCCAATACAGGGGAGTGATGGTTTGGAAAACAAAACTGATTGGTGCTGAGGGGCGCCAGGTAGGCGGCATGCCTGGATTACAGGGTATGCAGATTTTTTAGGGAGACATCACTTTTTAAAAAAAAAAAACCTTCAGACTTGAAGGGACTCAAAGGGTCAATCAGAAATTTTGGTGGGGACTTTATTGTATTATTTTCCTCTCTATACTATGTGCTACACCAAAAGTGACATTTACTGTACAAAAATAAAATCTGTAAAATATACAGATTAAAATGTAGGCAAATGACATGCAAAAAACACCACCATTCCGAAGGTCACCCAAATCACTTAGCAGGCCATTGGAGATGTCTGTGTGTGTTTTTTTTTTTTCTTCAATTTTTTAAAGAAGACTAAGACTAAGAGTAATTTTCCCAAAAATGCAAACACTGTTTTTATTTATAAATGTCAGTGCGGATATGTAATTTTTAGGGGGACTTCAAACTTTTTTTTCCATGGAACTCCCCTTAACCACTCCAGCCCCGGAAGAATTGGCTGCTGAATGACCAGGCCATTTTTTGCGATTCGGCACTGCGTCATTTTAACTGACAATTGCGCGGTCGTGAGACGTGGCTCCCAAACAAAATGTACGTCCTTTTTTCCCCACAAATAGAGCTTTATTTTGATGGTATTTGATTACCTCTGAGGTTTTTATTTTTTGCGCTATAAACAAAAAAAAAAGCGACAATTTTGAAAAAAAATAACTATATTTTTTACTTTTTGCTATAATAAATATCCCCAAAAATATATAAAAAAACAATTATTTTCCTCAGTTTAGGTCACTATGTATTCAACATATTTTTGGTAAAAAAAAAAGAAAATCACAATAAGCGTATATTTATTGGTTTGCGCAAAAGTTATAGCGTCTACAAAATAGGGGATAGATTTATAGCATTTTTATTATTATTATTTTTTTTTTACTAGTAATGGCGGCGATCAGCGGTTTTAATTGTGACTGCGATATTGCGATAGACACATCGGACACTTTTGATCCTATTTTGGGACCATTGTCATTTATACAGCGATTTTTTTTTTACTAGTGATGGCGGCGATCAGCGGTTTTAATTGTGACTGCGATATTGCGATAGACACATCGGACACTTTTGATCCTATTTTGGGACCATTGTCATTTATACAGCGATCAGTGCAAAAAAAAATGCACTGATTACTGTGTAAATGACACTGGCAGTGAAGGGGTAAACCAGTAGGAGGCAATGAAGGGGTTAAGTGTGTCCTAGGAAGTGATTCTAACTGTGGGGGGGCTGGGCTACCAGTCACATGACATTGATTACTAGACATGTGCACACTGAAAAATGTTGTTTCGGAATTTCGTTTTCGTCCGAAAAATAAATTAATTTTGTTACTCCCAAAACACCTTTTTATTTATTTCATTGCGTTAAAAAAAATGCATTCGTCCGAAAATCCAAATTAATTAAGATCGAATCTGTCATTGAAGGCTTATGGTGTCGAATGTTCTAAGAAGATTCTGCTGCAAAAACACACATGCATATTTGCCATTTGTGGTTTTTAAAAGACAAGTATATAAGAATGGTGCTAGTTCACACATTAACCCTAAATCTTCAATCTTAAATTGTGAGTTATCAGAGCATATATATATATAGATAGATAGATAGATAGATAGATAGATAGATAGATAGATAGATAGATAGAGAGGGGGAGAGCTGCCATGGTGGTATTAATACATCCGGCCCCTTTTAGGACGCCGGGAGCCTGAATTACAGCAGTGAGGGTATTTTTTGAAGCACCTGATTAGAGCCAGAGGCTTCAAAATAGGGTGGGCTTGTGGCGCAGAGCATTGTGCTCCGAGCCCACCCAGGTGTTACTACAGCGAATTAACATTCGCTGTTGAAACACTGATCCTCAATCCCGCCAATCAGGAATGGGGTGAGACCCGTTTTTCAATTGCCCGAAAAGAGAAGACTCCCAATTGGCTGCCAAGGAGGAGGGAGGAAACGGAAGCCAGGGAGTTAACCACTAGGGGGCGCTGAACGGGTTAATTGTGACCTCATGTGTGCTTCTAACTGTAGGGGGGCGGGGCTGGAGGTGTGATGTCATTGATCGCCTTTCCCTGTATCAGGGAACAGACGATCAATGACAGCGCCACAACGAAGAACAGGGAAGGTGTGTTTACACTCACCTCTCCCCGTTCTTCAGCTCCGGGACCGATTGCGGGACTCCGGCAGCGATCGGGTCTGCGCGTCCCGCGGTCACGGAGCTTCGGGCCGGGCCGACGTATATCGGCGTTAGGCGGTCCTTAAGTGGTTAAAGCAGAAAATATTGTTTTGTGCATTGAGCCTCATATCTTTTCAAAGGGTTTTAGCAAGATATCTTGCAGCCTCAACCAGGGGTGCAACAGGCAGGGTGACACTGCAGCAGTATAATCTGGAAAAATATGATTATCCCATAACAGGAAGTACCCAAACAAGGATTTCTATCACAGGTATTATTTTAATGAAAGATGTGGATTTAAAAAGCTTTCTGAAACTTTTGAAATTACAATAACATGTTAAAGTTTCAATGCGATTTTTAGGGTTAGATTTATTTTAATTGATTAGCTAAAACAGTCACTACTCCCAGACAGGTGCAACTTAAAGCGGGGGTTCACCCGAAAAAAAAAAAATTAACATTAGATTGAGGCTAATTACGGGAAGCAGAATCGGGTGTTTTTTTTTTTAAATCAATGCAGTACTTACCGTTTTAGAGATAGATGTTCTCCGCCGCTTCCAGGGTATGGTCTGCGGGACTGGGCGTTGCTATTTGATTGACAGCCTTCCGACCGTCGCATACAGCGCGTCACGAGTTGCCGAAAGAAGCAGAACGTCGGTGCGGCTCTATACGGCACCTGCGCACCAACGTTCGGCTACTTTCGGCAACTCGTGCTGTATGCGATGGTCGGAAGGCTGTCAATCAAATAGGAATGCCCAGTCCCGAAGACCATACCCTGGAAGCAGCGGAGAACATCTATCTCTAAAACGGTAAGTACTGCATTGATTTAAAAAAAAAAAAAATGATTGTGCTTCCCGTAATTAGCCTCAATCTAATGTTAAAAACATTTTTTGGGTGAACCCCCGCTTTAATATGAGTTCAAATTGTTTGAATTTCCAGTTACACAAAATAAAATATGCAGGAAACGTTGGAGATTGCACATTTGGCCAAACTGTCAATAACAAAAAAAAAAAATCACTCACGTATATAATTTCAAACATTCAAATAACTTTAAGGCTATATTTATAGGTGATTCAAGTGAATGTTGAAAAGGTGACCACAAAAAAAATCTGCCTTTTTTTTAAATGTATAAAATAATGGTAATACAACAGAAAATTGCGCTGACCTAACTAAAAAAAAAACAATAAGGCAGTGATAAACCAGAAGGCTGCTGTAAACGGTGTAAACACAAATGAGATAAAAAAGAAGAAAAACTGCGCCAACTAAAATTAGCTAGCAATCAAGCTAGATAGATAATAAGCATAAAGCAAAAACAGACATGTAAACCTATCATGTGAATAATGTCCCAATAAGTGATTAATCTCGTTGGTGTCCACATTCGAGACAAACAACACCACAGTGAACGTTTTAACATCCGTGAGAACCGCCACCACATGGAAAGCCGCTTACCAGAGTGACAAGTATACACAGCATTAAAGGGATACGGGGCCAGATTCACAGAAGAGATACAACGGCGTTTCTCTGAAACACCGTCATATCTCTCAGAGTATCTATGCGACTAATTCATAGAATCAGTTACGCATAGATAGCCCTTAGATCCGACAGGTGTAATTGTCTTACACTGTCGGATCTTAGGATGCAGTACCTCGGCCGCCGCTGGGTGGAGTTTGCGTCGTATTCCAGCGTCGGGTATGCAAATGAGGTTTTACGGCGATCCCCGACGGTTTTTCGCTTTCGTTACGTCGTTGCTAGTCTAGTTTCCCGTTGGAAAGTTAGTCATCGTTTTACCTACCCTAACTTTACACAGCCCATGTTAAAGTATGGCCGTCGTTCCCGCGTCGAATTTCAATTTTTTTTTCTTGCGTAAGACGTCCGGGAATACGAAAGTACGCTACGCACGTCGCCGTTCGAAAAAATGACGTCACTTCGCGCAAAGCACGGCGGGAATTTCAAAACGGAGCATGCGCAGTAGGTCCGGCGCGGGAGCGCGCCTAATTTAAATGGCACACGCCCCTTTGAATTACGCGGGCTTGCGCCGGAGGCCGCCGGCGTAAGTTTTCACGCAAGTGCTTGGTGAATCAGGCACTTGCGATGAAAACTTGCGGCGGTGTAACGTATATACGATACGTTACGCCGCCGCGATTCTACGTGAATCTGGCCCATGGTCTCTGTCTGTGGATTAAAGCATAGGATCCAGATGCCCCTGGAATGAATCGTCCAAACGTGGGATTGCTAACTCCTTCACAAATGTGGTCCGTGGATCATAAATAACAAAAAACTGACCATAGCATAATACAGTTTTTAACTCATTTATTTAAAAAAAAATGTACTTACAAACATAGGGCCAGATTCACATATCTGGGTGCATCTTTGTGCGGGCGTAGCGTATCCTATTTACGCTACGCCGCTGCAACTTAGACAGGCAAGTACAGTATTCACAAAGCACTTGCTCCGTAAGTTGCGGCGGCTTAGCGTAAATTGGCCGGCGTAAGCCCGCCTAATTCAAAGTAGGCTGGTAGGGGGGTGTGTTGTATGGAAATTAATTGTGACCCCGCGTAAACGGCGCGCGCATGCTCAGTATCACGTCGAATTTTCTCCCTAAGTTGCGTTGGCTCAATGCTTTGTCGATGTGAATGTAACCTACACCCATCCCCATTCACGTACGACTTAAGCAAAAAACGTCAAATACGACGCTGTTCCGACGTTTCCAACATCAATACCTTAACATGACTTACCCCTGCTTTATGAGGGGTAAAGTTACGCCGGTCATACGCCTTACATAAACAGCGTATATTAATACGCTGGGCGCAAGTACGTTCGTGAATCGGTGTATCTAGCTCATTTGCATATTTATAATGGGAACGCCGAATGCGTCCAGCGTAACTATGCTCCCACGATACGCCGGCGTAGGCAAGTTACGTCGGACGGCTGAAGCCATGTTTTTGGATGTATCTCGCTTTGTGAATCGGCGTAAAGATGCGACGGCGCACATTTGAAATTACGGCGGAGTATCTGGAGATACGCCGACATATATTCTTTTCGAATCTGGCCCATAAACTTGAAAAAGCATGTAAAAAAATGCCAGACGGCACTATAGGAGCCCTTTTTTCCTTCACATCGAACGCGGAGACGTCACTGCATGCCGTTCCAGACGCGTTTCGTCATAAGTTGATGTTTTCAATAGGGATAAAATAATGGACAAGGAAAAAAAGAAAATCAAATCAGGTTCAAACTGGTCATGAGCATAGGAAGAACTGTGCTACTTTTGAAAATATTTCAACAGAGAAACATTTTAGAGCTGTTTGTTCCAACTAAACACAAGCTTTGTGAATATGGTGGTTAGCGGAGAGTGATTAAATGGAAAAGACATACGTACCTTGACAAGGACAATAAACCAAAGTGGACGTTCTACATTTTTCTTACCATGGCTTAACCACTTGCCGACCGCCGCATGTATATGTACATCCACAGAATGGCACGTACAGGCAAATGGGCGTACAGGTACGTCCTTGCCTTTCCGCGGGTCGGGGGTCCGATCGGGACCCCCCCCCCGCTACATGCGGCGGTCGGATTCCCGCGGGGAGCGATCCGGGACGACGGCGCGGCTATTCGTTTATAGCCGCTCCGTCACGATCGCTCCCTGGAGCTGAAGAATGGGGAGAGCCGTATGTAAACACGGCTTCCCCGTGCTTCACTGTGGCGGCTGCATCGATCAAGTGATCCCTCGATCGATGACGTCAGTCCTACAGCCACACCCCCCTACAGTTGTAAACACACACTAGGTGAACCCTAACTCCTACAACGCCCCCTGTGGTTAACTCCCAAACTGCAACTGTCATTTTCACAATAAACAATGCAATTTAAATGCATTTTTTGCTGTGAAAATGTCAATGGTCCCAAAAATGTATCAAAATTGTCCGAAGTGTCCGCCATAATGCCGCAGTCACGAAAAAAATCGCTGATCGCCGCCATTAGTAGTAAAAAAAATAAAAAAAAATAAAACTATCCCCTTTTTTGTAAACGCTATAAATTTTGCGCAAACCAATCGATAAACGCTTATTGCGATTGTTTTTACCAAAAATAGGTAGAAGAATACGTATCGGCCTAAACTGAGGAATTTTTTTTTATATATATATGTTTTTGGGGGGATATGTATTACAGCAAAAAGTAAAAAATATTGCATTTTTTTCAAAATTGTCGCTCTATTTTTGTTTATAGCGCAAAAAATAAAAACCGCAGAGGTGATCAAATACCACCAAAATAAAGCTCTATTTGTGGGAAAAAAGGACGTCAATTTTGTTTGGGAGCCACGTCGCACGACCGCGCAATTGTCTGTTAAAGCGACGCAGTGCGGAATTGTAAAAACGCCTTTGGGCATTTAGCAGCATATTGGTCCGGGGCTTAAGTGGTTAATCAATATTGAGTTTAAGGTTGTTTTAGACTAGTGCTCTCTGCATCCAATTTGCAGTTTTGCAATTGTGATTGAGATTGTAAGCGGCTCTGTTGGGTGACCCCTATGGTCCTCAGATATGTATATTATTTTTTTTTCTAATGACTCAACCAAATCTTCTTTACATTATATCAATATTTTAGTTTTCACTATTGGGATTCACACACATCACCCTAAAATATTATTCCTCAATACTACAATTGGTATCATGTATTTATGCTTGCAGTTCTATGTGCTCCTGACAAATGAATTAGTTTTGCTAGATAATATCTGTTTTGCACAGCATAGCGGCATCTAGGACACTGCAATCCCTATCCAGCAGGGGAAATTCACTGCAGGACTCTTTAATATCTAATGTATTTGCCCACATTCGTTTGTGCATATCCTGCAATAATGTGTTTGGCAGCGTTATCAATCTGCACCTTAGTCCACATTATTTATTTTTAGTATCATATGGGATTGGTGGGTAGGACGCAACATAACATATCCATTAAGTTACAGCCCATCAGCAGGAATCGAGTAGCACGCCCACATAGGAGGGACCTGTATGCTGCTCTGCATAAAGGTCGTAGGAAGCTGCCATCACCTTTGAGAAAGTCATTGGACGAAACGCGTCAGTAGACTAGGCAGCGTCAGTCGTCGTACGTCGCATCTGTGGTAAGGGGAGTGTGACCGTGGAACCCAAACAACCGCCACATGCGATCCCTACTGCAGAGAGTACTAATTGGTGTATTTTCATTGTTTTTATTGTTTTCATCTTGCTTGCAAGTAAGTTTTTACCACATTTTTTTTTATGAAAGAGCTGTATTATTGTAATACACCATGCGGATCTGCCTTTTTATTTTGTGATTGACCACACGTGGTCCCGAGTCCTGCTTTGGATTATACCACTTGGCGGAAGCTGACTGACGGCGGAGAGCAACATAGCCGAGGTATACGATCGAATCACCCCACGATTTTAGAGCACAACACCCCCATCTGGGGGACTACAATCTGGTGAGTGGGGATCCCGCAAGGGGTGAGCACGGAAGTCACCCCATTGAAGAGTGAAGCTCAGGAGCTCATCTTACCACCAAGTCACCATTTATTTATGGACTTATGCCGCGTACATACGATAATTTTTCGGCATGAAAAAAAAGAAAGTTTTTCGGCATTTAGAAAAAACAAAGTTTTTCCAACTTCATTATTAAAACGACGTTGCCCACACACCATCATTTTTAAAAAATGCTCTAGCAAAGCGCGGTGACGTACAACACGTACGACGGCACTATAAAGGGGAAGTTCCATGCGGATAACGCCACCCTTGGGGCTGCTTTAGCTGATTCTGTGTTAGTAAAAGACGATTTGCGCTTTTCTGTCTGTTACAGCGTGATGAATGTGCTTACTCCATTACGAACGCTAGTTTTAACAAAACGATCGCTCCCGTCTCATAACTTGCTTCTGAGCATGCGCAGGTTTTTAAGGTCGTTTTAGCCCACACACGATCATTTTTTACAACCCAAAAAAGAACATCATTTAAAACGTTGTTAAAAAATGAAGCATGTTCTAAAAAAAAAAAAAATTGTTTTTCAGAACCCGAAAAATGATGTGAAGCCCACACACCATCATTTTAAATTAAATTTTTTTTAAACAACGTTTTTTTTAGACATATGCACTGCCAAACGTTTTTTCTCGTTTGTTATTTTCGTTTTTTTATTTTTTCGTAAATTCGGGAAAATCGAAAAATTTGCTTTTTCCGTTTTTGTTTCATTTGTTTTTTTGCTTTTTTCGTAAATTCGCGAAATTTTCGGATTTCCGAAAAAGCAAAAAACAGAAAAAACGAAGTTTCCAAAAAAAAAAACGAATGAAACGAAAAAAAAATATTTTTTCGGAAACTTACGAAATTTCGAATTTCGTATTTTTCAGTTTTCAAATTTTTCAATTTTCGAATTTCGAATTTCTCAATTTTCGAATTTTTTAATTGTCGAAATTTCGAAATATGAAAATATTAGGAAATACCAAAATTCGGAAATACGAAATTTCGACAATTGAAAAATTCGAAAGTGAAAATTTTGAAAATTGAAAAATTCAAAATTCGAAATTCGAAACATTTTTCAATTTTCGAATTTTTCAATTTTTGAAATTTCGAATTTTCGAAAATAAGAAAATTTGAAAAATGTGAAAATTGAAACATTCGAAAATTGAAAAATTCGAAATTTGAAAAATTCCAAATGTGAAAAATTCGAAATTGGAAAAGTGAAAAATTCGAAATTTGAAAAATGTGAAAATTCAAAACTTGAAAAATTCGGAATTTCGAAAATTCTAAAATCCGAAAAGAAATTCGTATTTCCGAATTTGCGGAAATCCGAATTTCCGAAATTCGTAAATACGAAAATTAAAAATTTCGGAAGTCCAAAAATTGGAAAATTCGTAAATTCGAATTTTCGGAAATACGAAAATTCGTAAATTAAAAATTTTCAGAAGTCCAAAAATTCGGAAATATGAAAATTCGGAATTAACGAATTTCCGAATTTTCGTAAAAAAAACGAATTAGAAACAAAACAAATTGCTTCATACATTTTTTATAATCTGGTTAGAGCCTATTCACACAGGGGCAACATGACTTCCAGCACGACTTTGGGAGGCAACTTGGACACGTCTTGGGTATGAATCACAGCGCGACCTGAGGCAACTTACAAGGCAACTTCAAGTTGCCTCCAGGACAGGAGGCTTTCCAGTGGCCAATCAAACAACAATCAGCTCTGTTAGGGGTTTGCCTGAGAAATGTATGTTATCTTCCTGTATTGTTGCTTCAGTTAAGACAGTGATCCGACTTCTGAGGCAACTTCCATTGAAATCAATGGGTACAAGTTGCCTACAAGTTGCCTAGAAGTCGGATTGAAGTATACAGGAGCGACTTCAGTAGTGTGTATTAAGACGGCTCTCATTCACTTCCATTAATTTTCTCAACTACACGACTTGGGACAACTTGGGGCAACTTCAAGTCGGATCCCAGGTCGCCACTGTGTGAACCGGCTCTTAATATTTTTATATTTTGTTCACAAATTTTTCCTTGTTTTGGCATTCTGACCTATTACACTGTTTAATTTAATTGCACTTCCCCACTGGGATACTATTTATATATTCATTTATACATATATATCACATTCTGGACACGGCAACATATTCTTTATCACATGAGCACAGTCTCACCACAGACAGTTCATAGGCGATTGATTTGCCCTTAGGTGCACAAGGGTTAGCACCATCGTATTTTTACCCACTATCTTTCAGGTGAAACACTCACTCATCACCATTACTTACAACACAGGAAGCTCTGGTTGATCAGTAACAGGGATTACCTCTTGACGTTTTACACGGTAGCTCCTTCTGCCTATGAGCGTACCTATCAGGGGTCACCCAACATTTGGTTACTGCACTCATAGCACTGTGCACATTATTTCAGCCGCTCCAGGGGATTCACCCATTTCTGAATTGGAATTTAACACGTGATCAGCTCAAAGGGCAGCGCCACTACCCCTTATATTATCTATCTTGTTTCAATACCCCTCTATTGGGGGGTTGTCAGGGGGACAGCAGCCAACTACCCTTCCTCAGCGCGGATTTCACTTTATTCAACATCCTCAAGGTATAGAGACGCATTGGACACCCAACAACAGCACAGTGGCAGAGAAGGTATCTAGTGCCTCTGCTCACTAATTCACCAACAGTACAAACAAATGGCAACCACCCCAACCTATAACTGGCCTTTGCAGCAAGGAGCACATGGAAGGGTGACAGAAAACAACAAACACAAATTCCCAGATCACTTACCAGACAGCCTGCAACAAACCAAATTAACCCAAATAGTAAAATACAAGGTCAATAAACCAAAGTAGAAGCTTTGGAGCAGATTCACAGAGCAAGTATGCCGGCGTATCTACTGATACACCGGCGTACTTTCAAATTTCCCGCGTCGTATCTTTAGTTTGAATCCTCAAACCAAGATACGACGGCATCTGGGTAAGATCCGACAGGCGTACGCCTTCGGATCGCAGATGCAATACTTTGGCGTCTGCTGGGTGGAGTTTGCGTCGTTTTCCTCGTCGGGTATGCAAATGAGCTTTTTCCGACGATCCACGAACATACGCCCGGCCGTCGCATTCTCTTACGTCGTCTGTATTCGGCTTTTTCCGGCGTATAGTTAAAACTGCTATTTTGTGACGTACAGATAGACTTGCCATGTTAAAGTATGGCCGTCGTTCCCGCGTCGAAATTGTAATTTTTTTTTTTTGCGTAAGTCGTCCGTGAATAGGGGTGGACGTAATTCACGACTAAGTTAAAAAAATTATGTTGTTGCGACGTCATTTAGCGCAATGTGCGGCGGGAAATTTAGGAATGACGCATGCGCATTTCATTCGGTGCGGGGACGCGCTTCATTTAAATAAAACCCGCCCCCAACCCGCCCAATTTCAAATACGCCGCCAGAAAAACTCTACGCCGCCGTAACTTACGGCGCGAATTCTTCCTGCCGTAAGTTACGGCAGGAAGAATTACAGGTAAGATACGGCGGCGTAGAGTATCTCTGATGCGCTGCGCCTGTCCAATTGTATGTGAATCTGCCCCTTTATATTTTAATCACCATAGCTTAACCAATGTTCTAGCTTGGACAATTCTGGACTTTAAACCCCAGCTTGTTTTTTTAGAGGATTTTCAAAACACAAAGAAATCCTAAATATTCTTTATGACTTAAAATATGTATTTCATGGACTAGGACAACTTTCTGGAGAAAACAAAATCCAGATGAATAAAAATATTAGTCCAACAAAATACATGTTTTCCATGGCTTACCCAACTATGGTGTCTGAACATTTCTGGTCCTCAAAACCAAAGACCAGGCGTATTTTAAAACACAAAGAAATCCTAAATATTCTATATGACTAAAAAGTTGACTTTCATGGACTAGGAACATTTTCCAGAGAATACAAAAGCCAGATGTATAAAACAGTTAGCCCACAAAAAGACAAAGTATCCCAGTAGCCTTGAAGGAAATTAGCTTGACTGGATGGAAAAATTGGCAGCGACAGTCAATGGGCCTGATTTACTATGCTCTGTGCGCTGCGCTGGTTCATGCGTTAATTAGTACTCCAGGTGGAGGCTTAATTGGGCGCATGAACCAGCGTAGCAGCCGGCGCATTGAAAGTAATATGTAAAGCCGCGCCGAACTCCCTATAGAAGTCTATGGGAGAAATCAAAAGTGTTCATTTTAAAGGCTAATCTGCAAGTTTTGTCCTAAAAAGTGTTTGGGGACCTCAGTCCTGTCCCAGGGAACATGTATCAATGATTTTTTTATTTTTTAAAACTGCCGTTTTTTCGGGAGCAGTGAAATTAATAATTCTTAAAGTGAAACAATAAAAGTGAAATATTCCTTTACATTTCGTACCTAGGGGGGGTGTAATGTCAGCATGTGAAATAGCGCATTTTTCCCGCACTTAGAACTGCCCCTGCACAAAGTGACATTCAGAAGGAAAAAAGTCATTTAAAAATTCACACGTGGCTATAATGAATTGTCGGCTCTGACAATTCTAAAGGGATTCATTCATAAAACAAAAAAAAAAAATGTGAAGGTCATGTGCGTCAGAGGGGGGCGGGGTCACAGAGCGTCACACAGCGGGGGAATTCAATTTCAATTGCGCCGCCCGGAGAAGAAGATGCCGCCGCTTCCAATTGAAGTTCCCGCCGTGTCACACTCATGTGACCCCGCCCCCCTCTGACGCACATGACCTTCTAAGGAGTTTACTTGTGTCGTCAGAGGGGGGCGGGTCCCAGGAGCGGGAACACGGCGGCCAAATCAAATTCAAACGCTGGGTCCGGAGAAGACACAAGATGCGGACGAGAAGGCTGGCGGACCGAGAAGAAGACCGCAGAAGACACAAGATGCGGACGAGGAGGCTGGCAGACAGACCGAGAAGAAAACAGGAGAAGACAACGGGCAAGATGCGGGACCAGAAGGCTGAAGGACGGACGGAGAAGATAGAAGAACACGTCGGGCAAGATGTGGACGAGAAGACCCAAGAAAGAAGCAGCGGAAGAAACCGGAAGGAAAGAAGAAAAGAAGATTTTATTAAAAGATTTGTCAAAAACCGGCTACTGTCATTTTTAACACCTTTGACATTTTTTTGGGGGTGAAATGGTAGAGGTACAATGTACCCCATTACCATTTCACATAGGGGGGGGGCAGGATCTGGGGGTCCCCTTTGTTAAAGGGGTCTTCCAGATTCTGATAAGCCCCCCGCCCGCAGACCCCCACAACCACCGGGCAAGGGTTGTGGGGATGAGGCCCTTGTCCCCATCAACATGGGGACATCCTCCCCATGTTGAGGGCATGTGGCCTGGTGCGGTTCAGGAGAGGGGGGGGGGGCCGCACTCTGTCCCCCCCTCTTTTCTGCGGCCGGCCAGGTCAACGTGCTCGGATAAGGGTCTGGTGTGGATTTTTAGGGGGACTCCACGCCATTTTTTTTTTCAATTTGGGGTGGAGTTCCCCTTAAAATCCACACCAGACCTGAAGGGTCTGGTATGGATATTTGGGGGGACCCCACGCCATTTTTTTGGGGTTTTTTTACGGCGGGGTTCCCCTTAATATCCATTCCAGACCTGAAGGGCCTGGTAATTTAATTTGGAGGGACCCCCATTTTTTTTTTTTTTTTTTTTATTATTTTTAATGAGCAATGACTGTATTCTTTATAGCCATGAGTACTTTAAACTTCCTTTTTTTTGTTTCACTTCAGAAATGACATCTTGTACAGGGACAGTTCTAAGCACGGGAAACATGCGTGTACCCCCCCTCCCCCCCTGTCTGAAATTTAAAGGAATATTTCACTTTTATTATTTCACTTTAACCACTTCCATACCGCGCCTATTCTGGCACTTCTCTCCTTCATGTAAAAATTAGATTTTGTTCCTGGGAAATTAATCAGGACCCCCAAACATTATATCTAATTTTTTAGCAGACACCCTAGGGAATAAAGTGGTGGTCATTTTTTATTTGATTTCCAACGGTATTTGCGGTCGCTGGTTCGAATCCAGCCCGTGACACCATCTGCATGGAGTTTGCATGTTCTCCCTGTGCCTGCGTGGGTTTCCTCCCACAATATAAAAACACGCTGTAAATCGGATCCGGTCTAAATAAGCCCTAATATGCAGTAGTATATTTAGGTTTTGTTCTGCCCTAGGCCTGACTACATATCTGCACCTCCTAATAGAAAAATGACCCACCCCTTCCTGTCAAGGTCACACCCTGTTTTTGTATGACCCGCCCAGTAATTTTCAGGGGACCCACACACTAGTTCTGGGGGGGCACTGGATTCCCTTAACCACTTCCATACCAGGCACTTACGCACCTTCCCGCCCAAGCCAATTTTCAGCTTTCAGCACTGTCGCACTTTGAATGGCAATTGCGCGGTCATACAACACTGTACCCAAACAAAATTGGCGTCCTTTTTCCCCCACAAATAGAGCTTTCTTTTGTTGGTATTTGATCACCTCTGCGATTTTTTTTTTGCGCAACAACTAAAAAAAGACAGCAAATTTTGAAAAAAAAAAACGTTTTTTTTTGTCTGTTAATTTTTTTGTAAATACGTTTTTCTCTTTCAATTACGGGCACTGATATGGCGGCACTCATGGGCACCGATGAGATGGCAATGATGGACATCGATGAGGTAGTACTGACGGGCACAGATGAGGTGGCATTGATTAGCGGCGCTGGTATGCGGCACTGATGGGCACTCATGGGCACTCATGGGCGGCACAGATGGGCACTCATGGGCGGCACTTATGGGTGGCACTGATGGATACTTATGGGTGGCACAGGTGGGCACTGATAGGTGGGCACTGTGCATAGATGGGCACTGTGGGGTGGCACTGATGGACACTGTGGGGTGGCACTGATGGACACTGTGGGGTGGCACTGATTTTCCAAGGTTGCCAGTCAGTGCCCATTTGTGGGCACTGATTGGCATCTTTTTTCTTTTTTTTTAATGCTTTTTTTTTTTTTTTTTCCATATTTTTTTTGTTTTTTTGCCCACCCTGGTGGTCCAGGGTGGGCATCCCTGGTGGTCCAGTGTGGTCATCCAAAGGGGGGGCTGCGCTGATAAACAATCAGCGCGAACGCCCCCTGTCAGGAGAGCCGCCGATCGGCTCTCCTATACTCGCGTCTGTCAGACGCGAGTGAGGAAGAGCCATCGATGGCTCTTCCTGTTTACATCGTGATCAGCCGTGATTGGACACGGCTGATCACGTGGTAAAGAGTCTCCGTCTCCGTGAGAGACTCTTTACCGAGATCGGAGATGCAGGGTGTCAGACTGACACCCCGCATCACCGATCGCCGCGCTGCGTGCCCCCACAGGCGCGCGCGGCATGAAATCCTGCAGGACATCCTGTCAGGATTGTGTAACCACTTCCCGGACGTAAATCGGCCATAGGCTGGGCGGGAAGTGGTTAATTTGCATAGTTTTTCTCTCACTTCCTGTTTGGCTATGGGGCAGGAAGTGAAGGCAAATCTCCCCAATTGGTCACAGATAATACAAAAAAAAACTGACAGGGCCTATAACCCTCCCTCACTCTATCCAAAATTAAAGAAAATAAAAAGTGTTGATTATAGTTCTAGTCAGGGGCGGACTGACCATTGAGTCACTCGGGCACTGCCCGAGGGCCCCATGCCACTAGGGGGCCCCATCCGGGTTGCCAGGCTCAGTAAAACCAGGGACAGTATGTAAAAATCTGTGTTTTTTTTAGATCTGTCCCCGATATGTCCGAAAATGACATGCTTTTAATGTGAATATCCCAAGATTTTAGCTGCCCGCCTCTGCACTACCTCCTGGCGTGGTGGCCATCTGTAAGCCAGAGGGGCCCCATACTCTTCTATTGCCCGGGGGCCCCATGAGTTGTCAGTCCGCCCCTGGTTCTAGTTTAAGCACAAATTTCATAGAGTTTTATTGAGAGGCCTAAGAAAATATAACCATTCCAATAGGCCAGGATACAGCGTGGCTAATATGTATGAATGTGTGTGTTAGAGCACCCCACCCAATGTTAACTAAAAAATTATTAATTTGCAAATAAGTATTATCTGCTTATTTTTTGGGGATGTCTGCACCCCTGATAGTGACAACATTTGTGAGGTGTCTTCACCCTTTCTAATTCAAATTCATTCACTTCCTGTCACATAGCCAAACAGGAAGTGAGGGTAAAACCTTACTAATATCTTTTATTGGGGACACAGAGATCAAGCTAAATAGTTTCCCATTATGTAAATTGCACTCTAGCATTTTGCTGTGTACACCCTAAATTATTAGGGATCTTGGACTTTGGGGTCCATTTACTAAAGGCAAATCCACTCCTACAAGTGCAAAGCAAGGAAGAAAACAAAACAACTTTGCTTCTACAGGATTGGATGTTCAAACCATCAGTGCTTCCTCTCTGATTTTCAGCAACTATGCTTGTACTGCAGAGGGGCTTTGCCTTTACTAAACCCCAAACTAAATAATCATTTGGGGCAGGGATCCTCAAACTACGGCCCTCCAGCTGTTGTAGAACTACACATGCCATGATGCCTTGTAATGCACTGACATTCACAGACATGACTAGGCATGATGGGAATTGTAGTTCCTGAAAAAAACTGGAGGGCCGTAGTTTGAAGACCCATGATTTGGGGTGTACACAGCAGTGCTGGAGTGCAATTTGCTTAATGGGGACACTAGTTAGATTGACCTGTGTCCCCAAGAAAAGACACTGGTAGGGTTTTAACCTCACTTCCTGTTCAGCTGTGTGACAGGAAGTGAAGCCAATTTTAAGAAAAGGGACGCAAAGCTCAACACCAAAAAAAAAACACAAGCAGGGGTTCTAACACTCACTTGGCTTCCCTCAAACACCCACAATTAGAATAGGATTGCCTTGCGCTAGATTTAAGCACAGTGCTGTAAATCAGCACTTCAAGCCTGTCCACCAATAGCAACCCCCCCCCAGGCCATGTTTGCAGGTTTTCCTTCATCTTGCACATGTGCTTTAAAAGACAGTCTGGACAGCAATTCTTAAAGCGGTGGTTCACCCTCCTTCACCTCATTATTCCATTACTTTCGGCATCGTAGCGCGAGCTACGGTATGCCGGTCTTAAATTTTTAATCCCCGTACTCACTGTGCTATCGATGATTGAAGAATCCGACTCCCGCGGGGAATGGGCGTGCCTATGGAGAGGGAGGATGATTGACGGCCGGCTCTGGCACGTCACGCTCCCCGAAGACAGCCGGAGTAGGTCTCGGCTATTCACAGCGCCTGCGCACAGGCTATGCGCAGGCGCCGTGAATAGCCAAGCCTATTTCGGCTATTTCCGGAGAAGCGTGACGTGCCAGGGCCGGCCGTCAATCACCTTCTCTCACCATAGGAACGCCCATTCCCCGGATTCTTCAATCATCGATAGCACAGTGAGTACGGGGATTAAAAATTTAAGACCGGCATACCGTAGCTCGCGCTACGATGCCGAAAGTAATGGTCTAATAAAAAAAAACATATTTTTTTTTTTTTAACAGGGTGAACCCCCGCTTTAAGAGAAATCCACAAAACATGTCCTGTCGGGGGTACTTGAGGGCTGAGGACCACTACAGTTAAAAGAAAATACTTACCAGTTTTTGTCTTTAAAGTCATGGGGAATAAACATGGCAAACATTTCATGATTACACACCAGGAAAGAAGCTTAGACAAAAATCACACCTAATTTGTTAGGCCCTAACCTAGTTCAGCTGCAGCTGTCAAAATATGTTGCATGAAAAAGTAACAAAAAACAAACTTCAAAATTTTAAAGTAATTTTTATTGGTCAACAAAACAAGGAAAGAAAAAAAACAAACAAACACACACAAACAAAAATACATTTCAAAACTCAAAATAAACAGATTTAAAGTCGCAACATCTTCACAATGTTTTCATAAAATAAGGCAGCAGAGACAAATACATCAAAGTGAACATCATTTAAAAATAAACAAAAACCATTGGCAAAATAAAAACCCATGCAACAAACCACATTTGTGTTCCACAACAGCATTTCTGTCTGCCCCTATGAGGGCAGCTGAGGACTGATCGATGCATGGTTTTTATAACATGTGCTAGTAATGAAGCAATTGAAATCACATGAACAAATTGCAGTCTCTAGTGTGGGTGAGCTTACACCTGGTTAATTAACCCAACCCACGCTCTATGACCATCCAAGAGATTTTCACCTTTTAAAAAGAAAGGATTTTTTCTAAGTGTTTGAGCATGCTCAGTTCATCACACATGTAGGAACCAAGCTGCAATGGCATGATTTTTTTTTTTTTCCCCCTGATCTCATGCTTTCCAGCCTGGCCTGGTCATTGACCAGCAATATGGTCCAGGGCTCAAGTGGTTAAAAATTAACAAAACACAACAGTTAGCCCAATTTTTGGGGATAATGTGAAAGATGATGTTAGACCGAGTAAATAGATACCTTACATGTCACGCTTTACTATTGGAAACACTCCTGCAATGGGGCCAAAATTAATTCCGTGAATATCCCCATAGGCGACCTTTTTCTTTTTTTTCCAGGTTACCAGTTTATAGTTACAAAGAAGGTCTAGTGGTAAAAGTATTGCTCTCGCTCTAACGCACGCGTCAATACCTCACATGTGTGGTTTGAACGATGTTTATATATGTGGGCGGGACTTGCGTAAGTCCCGCCCACATATGTAAAAAAAAAAATACTTTTTGCTATAATAAATATCCCCAAAAATATAAATCTAAAAAAGAAAAAAACCCTCAGTTTAGGCCGATACGTATTCTACATCTTTTTGGTTCCAAAAAATCGCAAATAGCGTTTAGTGTTTGGTTTTGGCAAAAGTTATAGCGTCTACAAAATAATTTTTTTTTTGTTTTAACTAGTTATTGCGGCGATCAGCGATTTTTATCGGTACTGCGACATTATGGCGGACACATCGAACACTTTTTTGGAACCATTGGCATTTTTCTAGCGATCAGTGCTGTAAAAATGCATTGCTTACTCTAAAAATGCCACTGGCAGGGAAGGGGTTAACACTAGGTGCGAGGGAGGGGTTAAATATGTTCCCTGGGTGTGTTCTAACTGTAGGGGGGGGTGGGACTGACATGTGTAAATGACAGATCGCTGTTCATGAAGGGGAACTCCAGACCCCCAAAAAAAAAATAAGGTGGGTTCCCTCCAGGTGCATACCAGGCTCTTAGGCTTGGTCTGGAACATAAGGGGTTAAACCTGCGCAAAAAAAAACAGCGCGGGGTCCCCCCCAAGATCCAAACCAAGCCCTTATCCCAGGCACGCAGTCTGGTCAGACAGGAATGGGGGTGGGGACGAGCGAGCGCCCCCCTCCCTCCTGAGCCATACCAGACCACATGCCCTCAACATGGGGGAGTGTGTGCTGTGGGGGAGGGGGGCACTGCCCCCCCACCCCAAAGCACTCTTGTCCCCATGTCGATAGGGACAAGAGCCTCTTCCCGACAACCCTGGCCGTTGGTTGTTGGGGTATGCGGGCGGAGGGCTTATCAGAATCTGAGAGGCCCCTTTAATAAAGGGGTCCCCAGATTCCGGCCCCCCACCCTATGTGAATGAGTATGGAGTACATTGTACCCCTACCCATTCACCTGGGGAAAAAAATAATACACCACACACATTTAAAAATTAATTTATTAGTCAGCCGGGGGCCCCCCACCACCACCCCATTAGGCCCCGGGCTTCGCCATCTTCTGCAGGAACCCCCTTCACCAGTGAGGCTCCTGCCTTTGGGGGAGGGTCCCGGGCTACTACGACGGTTTCTGCGGGGGGTGCACTGGCACCCCACCCCCGTCTTCAGCAACGTAATTCACCGGGACCCCCTTCACCAGTGAGGCTCCTGCCTTTGGGGGAGGGTCCCGGGCTTCCATGACGGTTTCTGCGGGGGGGGGTGCACTGGCACCCCACCCCCGTCTTCAGCGACGTAATTTACCGGGACCCCCTTCACCAGTGAGGCTCCTGCCTTTGGGGGAGGGTCCCGGGCTTCCACGACGGTTTCTGCGGGGGGGGGTGCACTGGCACCCCACCTCCGTCTTCAGCGACGTAATTCACCGGGACCCCCTTCACCAGTGAGGCTCCTGCCTTTGGGGGAGGGTCCCGGGCTTCCACGACGGTTTCTGCGGGGGGGGTGAACTGGCACCCCACCCCCGTCTTCAGCGACGTAATTCACCGGGACCCCCTTCACCAGTGAGGCTCCTGCCTTTGGGGGAGGGTCCCGGGCTTCCACGACGGTTTCTGCGGGGGGGGGGTGCACTGGCACCCCACCCCCGTCTTCAGCGACGTAATTCACCGGGACCCCCTTCACCAGTGAGGCTCCTGCCTTTGGGGGAGGGTCCCGGGCTTCCACGACGGTTTCTGCGGGGGGGGTGCACTGGCACCCCACCCCCGTCTTCAGCGACATAATTCACCGGGACCCCCTTCACCAGTGAGGCTCCTGCCTTTGGGGGAGGGTCCCGGGCTTGTACGGTGTCTTCCGCCGGGGGGCGACACCCGCGGGCTTCTGCGATGCCTTCCGCTTCTGCCTGTCTCCTCCGCGGAGCACAGGGCTTGTCTCCGTTGTCTTCTCCCTTCTCTTCTCTTCCATTCGATGTTGACACGACGAGGTCCTGCGCTGTAATGCCGTCTGAGCAGTGGGCATGGACTTATATAGGGCAATGCCACCATGTGACCTCAACCCATGTGACATCACATTCCCATCATGCCCAGGGAATGTGATGTCACATGGGTTGAGGTCACATGGTGGCATTACCCTATATAAGTCCATGCCCGCCGCTGACACGGCATGTCAGCGCGGAACCTCGTCGTGTCAACATCCAATGGAAGAGAAGGAAGAAGACAGCGGAGACAAGCCCTGGGCTCCCGGAGGAGACAGGCAGAAGAAGGAAGAGAGAAGAAAGAAGACGGAAGAAAGCCCTGGCTCCGCGGGGGAGCCAGGCAGAAGAGGGAGCAGAGAAAAGACCGGGGAGTTGGCGCACCCCCGGCAGAAGACCAGGAAGACCGGAACCCTGGCGGAAGGCACCGGAAAGACCGGGGGATAGGCGCCATCCCCCGGCAGAAGACCCCGAAGTCCGGATGCCCCTCCCTAATGAAAAAGAGCTTAAATGGGGTGGGGGCATCCGGCGGAAGGCTCCGGAGAGGACCGAGGGATGGCGCCCTCCCCCGGCAGAAATCACCGAAGCCCAGGGTCCCGGCGGAAGATCGGGAGAGAAGAAACCCCCCCTTGTAAGAGAGCTAAAGAAGAAAGGGGGGGCTCCGGAGCAGATTAATAAAATATTTTATTCTGTGTGGTGTTTTATTTTACTTTACATTTCACCCAGGTGAATGGGTAGAGGTACGATGTACCCCATACTCATTCACATAGGGTGGGGGGCCGGCATCTGGGGGCCCCCTTATTAAAGGGAGCTCGCAGATTCCGATTAGCCCCGCCCGCATACCCCGACAACCAATGGCAAGGGTTGTCGGGAAGAGGCTCTTGTCCTTATCGACATGGGGGCAAGAGTGCTGTGGGGTGGGGGGGCAGTGCCCCCCTCCCCCACAGCACACACTCCCCCATGTTGAGGGCATGCGGTCTGGTACGGCTCAGGAGGGGGGGGCGCTCGCTCGTCCCCACCCCCATTCCTGTCCGGGCCAGACTGCATGCTTGGGATGAGGGCTTGGTTTGGATCTGGGGGGGACCCCCGCGCCGAATCGGCGCGGGTTTAACCCCTCACGTTCCGGACCAAGCCTAAGAGCCTAATGTAGCCCTGGAGGGGGACCCGCGCCAATTTGAAGTTTGAAATTTGGCGCGGAGTTCCCCTTCAGGGCTGAAAACAGCTCGGAGATTCCCGTGCGCCGCGTCACGCAGCGCATTCACGGGTACGCCGCTTGGTATTTACCAAGATTTTCACGGCGTACTGACAAGGCGCACGGGAATCCCTGACTTTTCTCTCTGCGCATGCCCAGTATGCAAATGAACCTCCCGAGGTTCAGGCGCACTGTGCAAGCGTACGGGGATCTGTTTTCAAAAAACACTTTCCCTTTCAATTCGGCCCGCCAAACACTTCAAAACACATGTCACTTCACTTCCCCTGCATCCCCCCACCTCCCCCCCTAATAAACTCCCGCCCGAACCCCCGCAATTTACAGTTTAATGTGCCGTGCGCCAGGTCTGTACTGGTGCACAATGCACCCTCTCCTGGGCGCACGGAGCACATTAGTAACTAGGGAAATACACTGCACTAGCAGCGTATTTCTTTAGTAAATGGCCAAACGGCTGCTACTCCTGCTTTTACTCCATGAGTCATGGAGTAAAGGCTTGGTAAATCAGCCCCAATGTTTTAGCTCATGTAAGAGGTAAGATCCATGGGCCTGATCCACAAAAGGGATACGCCGTCATATCCCTGTTTCTATCTATGGAACTGATCCACAGAATCAGTTTCTCATAGATAGGCAGAAGATCCGACATGTGTAAGGGACTTACACTGTCGGATCTTAGGATGCAGTACCGCGGCCGCCGCTGGGGGCATTTCTCGTCGAAATCCAGCGTCAGGTATGCAAATTAGCAATTACGGAGAACTACAAAGCTTTTTCGCTTCGTTTTTTCTCCGTAAGTATTAGTTTGCCGTCGCAAAATTAGGGCTGCTTTTACAAAGTGTAAACTGTTTACACCTTGTAAAAGTATACCCTTCTATCCCGCGTCGCTGTCATTTTTTTTTTCCACCGCAACTCTTTTTTTTTTTTACGCCCGTTGCGATTCTCAAAACCCGGCGCAACATAAATCCGCGCAAAGCACGTCGGGAAAATAACGTCGGGAGCATGCACGGTACGTCCGGCGCGGGAGCGCGCCTAATTTAAATGGGACTCGCCCCATTAGATTAGGCACGCCTTGCGCCGGACGGATTTAAGTTACACCGCTGAAAATTTCTAGGTAAGTGCTTTGTGGATCAGGCACTTAGGTAGAGATTTTGCGGCGGTGTAACTTAAATGGCAAAAGTTAAGTCACGGACGGTTTTTGTGGATCAGGCCCCATGTTCATATTTAAAATAATTACGATAGACAGGATCATGCAATGTCTATAAAAATACTACCTATTGCTTAAAAGAAAAATTCCAGGTATGGATATTTTTTACATAGTTTGCCAAAACTGTGAGGAAAGCCCCTTGGGCTTTCTGTGTCACTTCTGCAGAAGCAACATTCCCCATTGTTCTACATCTTCAGCACTTATTGTTAGTGAGGGGGTGTTATTAGCAGTTAAAAGGCTTTTCAGCATGTGTAGTGATGTAACCATGTGTAGCTGTTGTGACTGACAACATTTGCTGGAGACCAGGTAGCATTGTCACCCTCCTGGAGGAAGGCCTTATGCCGTGTACACATGGCTGGACTTTCCCCCGGGAAAAACTCAGTTTGAATTTCCGACAGAAAAATAGAGAACCTGCTCTCTATCTAAGTCCGTCGGAAATTCCGTCAGGAAAAGCTCCCATCTGACTTTTTCTGTCGGAAATTTTGACCGTGTGTATGCGGCATAAGGGTTAGAAGAATCATCTGGTATATATTTAAAGCAAAACCAAGATTCATTAAGTGTCACATTGCACACACACACAAGATTCATAAAGACATGGGTGAGCTAGAGAAACTTGACTGGAATGCACAGAGTCCTGATCTCAACACGATAGAATACCTTAGGGATGAATTCGAGCGGAGACTGCGAGCCAGGCCTTCTCGTTCAACATCAGTGCCTGTCCACACTAATGCCCTTCTGGAAGAATGGTCAAACATTCCCATAGACACACTCCTAAACCTTGTGGACAGTCTTCCCAGAAGAGTTGAAGCTGCTATAGCGGCAAAGGGTGGGCCAACTCAATATTGAACCCTACACACTTATGCCGCATACATACGACCGTTTTTCATGACGAGAAAAATGCAATTTTTTTAATTGGTCATGAAAAATGGTCATGTATAGGCTCCAGAGCATTTTTTGCAATGAGAAAAATGGGCATTAAAAATTTAGAACCTGCTCTATTTTTTCGCATTGTTTTTCTCGTCGTGAAAAACGGTCGTGTGTAGGCTTTAATGACGGGGAAAAAACGCGCATGCTCAGAAGCAAGTTATGAGAAGGGAAATTTGCATAATCAGCCCAAAGGGTGGCACCATTCAAATGGTACTTCCTTTATATACCGTATTTATCGGCGTATACCGCACACTCGCAAAATCGTGGGTGCGCGATATACGCCGATACCCGCGCCAAGTTTGAATACTGCACCGGCATATACCGAGCGCAGTACACTCGTGTATAGTCGGGCAGGCTCGGCTACTCTCACGCTCACGTCCTGGACGTACAGGACGTGAGCGTGAGAGTAGCAGAGCCTGCCCGACTATACACGAGTGTACTGCGCTCGGTATATGCCGGCGCAGTATTCAAACTCGGCGCGGGAAAGCGGGGATCGAGCGGGGAGGACACCACAGAAGGACGCCGGACCCGACGAAGAGGACACCCGAAGCTGCAGACGGACGCCGGACCCGACGAGGCCGCCGATGGACGTTGTGCAAGACACCAAAACTGTAAGTACTAAAATCTTTTTTTACAGGAATGTTGGGTCCACCTTAGGGGTGCGCGCTATACCCCGGAGCGCGCAATACCCCGATAAATACGGTAGTGCCGTCGTACGTGTTGTACGTCACTGCGCTTTGTTCGAGCATTTTTTATCACGATCGTGTGTATACAAGGCAGGCTTGAGAGGAATCGCGTCGGGAAAAACATTGTTTTTTTTTCATGACATGAATAACGATTGTGTGTACACGGCATAAAACTGGGATGCCATTAAAGTTCATGTGCATGTAAAGGTAGGTGTTCCAATACTTTTGACTAGATTATATATATATATATATATATATATATATATATATATATATATATATATATATATATATATATTGTATGTGTGTATGTATACTTTTTTCTAAGGAATACATTGGGGACTTATGGAATATGAGTATATGTATATTTTTAATTAAATGCAGAAAAAATGCATAAGTATCAGCAAGTCAAGTCTTTGACATGAGAACCCCTCAAAACTGGTGAGCAGTTCTAGGAATTGCATGTTACCTGGGGAATTCACTCCATATCTTACTGATGTTTTGTCATCTGTGAGAAAAACTCAAAGGGATAATACATTTGACAAAATAAAACAACATATTGCCGAGATTGGAACATTAGCATAATATGACATGTCAAAAGTAGTGACAATTCGGGTGATTGCTTCAAAACAAGGACTTGATGTTGTGTTACTGCCAGAAGGTAAACTTCTCATTTAAGCATCAAAGTTACAGATGGAGACAGAGATAAGCTATGCCCAAGAAAAAGGAAGACTTTTACAGCATTATTTGAGTCTGAACATTTCCATCAATGTATATATTATTCAACCAAACATTTTTGGACAGTTGATCCCTACACTGACCTACTTGATTCCTGATAACAACAAAACCTGGGGAATGCCCAGGGAAAAACCAAGCCTCCTTACCGACCAGCCTGCAGAACAACCAATTAACCTGTCTAACAGTATGCGTTAAAAACAGGGATTTTGTCCGCACGCATTTGCAAACGCATGCATGAGCCACAGAGCAGCACCGAGGCACCCTGTAATCTGTGGTTCTAACAGATTACAGATTCCTGCACTGACCACTACACTGACCTACCTGATTCCTACACTGATGTACCTGATCCCTACACTGACCACTATGGTAACCTGTCACCTACCTGATTCCTACTAGACATGTGCAGACTGGAATATTTTGTTTTGTTTTTTCGTTTTCGTTTGGAAAATAAATTTATTTAGTTACTCCAGAAAATCGTTTTCATTTATTTCGTTTTTCGTTGGAGAATAGCTTTCGTCCAAAAATCCAACAATACTTTTCTGTCTAATGGTCAAAAGAATATTCGGCGGAACGTAGAATCTTTACGTTGAATCGTACATTTCCGTTCGAATATTCCGCCTACAAGAATGCTAATGTTGTATGACTAGTAATAATGTCGAATCTATTCTCTATAATGTCGAATCTATTTTCTCATAAATCGAAATCTATTCTCTGTAATGTCGAATCTATTATTTCTATAGTGTCGAATCTTTTCTCTATAATGTCGAATCTTTTCTCTATAATGTCAAATCTTTTCCCTATAATGTTGAATCTCTCTATATCGAATTTTTACCGCAACGAAAATGAAAATAAAGCATTTTTTATGTCGGATCTTTCGGTTTTCGTTTCTTGCACTTTCGTTATCGTTTGTTAAAACGATAATGTAAAAAACAGATTTTCGGACGAAAATGCATTCTAACGAAAACGAATGCACATGTCTAATTCCTACACTGGCCACAACACTGACCTACCTGAGTTCTATAATCGCCACTACACTGACCTACCTGATTCCTTTACTGACCACTACACTGACCTACCTGTTTCCTACATGTAGCGTTACCCCCTCGGGAGCCGCTGGTTGTTTTGGGATTGGCGTATTAAGTTACCTCTTACCGTTGTCTAGGGGTGAATTTGATGAGTAGACTTAGTGAGCGAATGTCCAGACAGTAAATAAAGGTTTTCTGAATGCTTTATTCTCGGCCCTACATGACCAACATCAACATGAGGTAAAGAGAAAAGGGTGATGAGGCAATCGAGAACTTTTCAGTATCAGGCCTGGATATGAGAAAGAGCAATCCTGCTCTCAGTAGTAGTAGATACAGTTCGTCGCCACTCTAGCCAGAGTGGGTGAAGTGCCTCCGGACAGACTCCTGCCACAAGCCTGGCAGCCGAAGCGCTACTTTAAGGTTGCTGGGAGGAACAGACCTCTGCCACAGGCCTGGCTCTAGGGACCTCTGCCACAGGCCTAGTACTTGAATGAGCTAAACGGACGAATTGAGCGAATCCTCCCAGTAGATTAGATTTGGGTCACTGGGTGACAGCTAAAGCATACCTATCCATTTCCCGGTCACCAGATCCCAGATGGTTCGTCCAAGCCCCTCAGACAACCTGCCTCTGGGTTCTCCTAGAGCCGATCCCCCACCGTTCAGCACATAGCTTGGGATCTCTTCAATAGAGCTGGGGACCCAGCAAGTCACTGGGGCCCCTTTCAGCAACATGGAGCTCTGCATAGCGTGCGACCCCGGCCTGGTAGGCCATATCGCCGGGGTCTGTTGGATGCGCACACCCTAAAGGTGGGTGCCGCACCTGGAACCCGTAACCCGCGAAGAACCAATGAAAATGGCGTCTGCCACAGATATACTCTCCCCCAGTATCCCCAGTGAGGGAAAACTCCTCTAATTGGCTGCTGGGGAAAGTTGCTCTGCCAGAACCCCTCCAGCGCCAACTGTTGCCCAGGGGTGGGATTGGCACCCCTGGAACGCAGACTGACCTACAGAACAGTTCAGGAATGACAGCAGCTCCTCAGTATCCCCTGCCAAGTGCTTCTTCAATAGCCGCCGTACGGTCTGCACCACCCCTACCTTCCGCTGTTCTCACACACACGGACCACCCGCACCAGAGGGATGGGGGACAGGCTGGACTACAGTAGTTTCTGGTCAGGGGGGCAACACAGCACACTTGGGGGGCACAGTAATGATTTTGCGCCCCCCAAATATTGCACCTGGGCGAGAGTACCAAATGCCCCCCCTCCATGCCACTGCAATCTGGGGACAAATCCGGGGACAGGCTGGCTCCAGGGACAGTGTCCTCAATCCAGGGGCTGTCCCCAGAAATCAGGGATGTCTGGTCACCCTATGTTAGGGGTGTACCAGAACTAAATAAATGAGTAAAATAAATATACTAGAATTGTATACAAAACTTTCCATTTGCATTGCTCTTCAGCTCAGTTTCGAGGCTATAAACCCAGAGGATTTACAATGGCGTACCCAGGCGATATCTACCATCTACATTCGAAAGCCTGGATGACATTATACCGTAGATTGTCTGAGGGACTACAATGAATGTCACTTGCAGCGTGCTCTGACAATTGTATCGGAGTGTACTTAGTATCTACAGCCTCCTGGTGCACGACTTGACCTAGTCTTGAACTGTCTGCATTGTCGAGATTTAGGTCACTGCTGTGGCGGCAGCTGTATCTCTCCTTATTTGTTTCTCTTTAGAGTTTTCTACTCTTCAGGGTTTTTTTTTTTTCCTTTCTTGCTATTCAATACAATGAACAATTCCCTGCCAGCGTTTCAATTTATATTGTGTAGTAAAAAAAAAAAAAAAAATTGCTATGGAGAACAAAAAAAAAAAAAGGCAGGGGCCAATATGTACTTAATCACAGCATACAGACTGGTAATTTGTTTTACATATCCCTCCTGCACATAATTTGTCTTCCACAAGCTAGAAGAGGGAGATGTAAATACATTAAGGTTCTGTTTTGCATCATCGTTGCATCGCTTTGTTTATGAACTTATCTGGGCATGCCGCGGCTAATATAACAAAGTCACTCTAGATAAGATAATCTAGGCTACTGTTTCATTTCCACAAAGTCTTTTTATCTCTAATTACTAATGGGAGAGAAATACATATTTAGGGCTTTGTTCGGCTGAATGTAAATATGAACGGCGAGTAATGGAATTCTTGCCCGTTTAGAAAATGGGCTTTTCAATTAGACTGTGTCAGGTATTAATGGGAAACATATATCCCGCATAGCTATTGTGCACTTTATACTAATCCGCAGAAATAGGCTATTATGTGATAACCTGCATAGGTTGTAAAAGACGTCACTCTTTTCCTTTAACCTTCATTACTTGGCTAACATGTAACTATACATTTATAGGCGATAACTCCAGAGATGGTAGATTCAGGGAATATCTGATTGCCTTCTGGGGGATCGGGAAGGAATTTATTTTTCCCCGGCTGAAATAAATTGGATCATGCTTTATATGTTGTTGTTTTTTTTTTGCCTTAAAGGGGTAGTAAAGGTACAATATATTTTTTCCTAAATAGCTTCTGTAACGGTCACCACTGTTTACGACCTTCCATCAACTACGACAGCTCATCTGACACACAGACAAACCAGCAGGCATCCCATTTCCCAGAATAACGAGACCTGCTCCGTGTTCTCTGGTTTCAAATGTAAGACAACTTTAATGGTTCACTCTCAGATTTTATACAGTTTTCAAGACACAGGAACAATCAAACTCTCCACCCACACCCTGGGGGGCTTCAATACACCTTCAGATGGCTAATTGCTTAAACATTCTAGACATGTCGGCGCCGACCTATAATTATCATGATCTAATCACTGCACATTCCTTCATTAACAGAACTCAAACAAAACACCATCACACAATGATCTCTTCTTAATCCACATTCCTAGACAGACGTTCTGTCTCCGCATACAGCTTGGCAAGTTCCATTCCACATCTTATATCAATAGAATTCACACAAAGCAGCATCACACAATGAGAGGTCTTTCAGAAGCAGACTCAATAAGCATGTCACTAGCCAGGGCTAATCATAGAAATTAGTCACTATTGACTGGTTGGGTCACAATTAACCAACCAATTGCAATCTCTCAGGATTCTGCAATATGAACTATCAGTGATGTCCCCTGTCCTGTAATTTAGGATATAATTTCTCAGTCACCCTATGGCCCTATCGGACATAAGGTGACCCTAGACATAAGACTCCTTGGTGACACCGGTACAGGAGTACCCCTCATCCTTACAAAGTCTCTGTTTGTCCCGGGTCATTCCGTTACAGCTTCCTTTACCTTAGTGAAGTCCTCCTTCACTTACCTCATCCTTCCATTTTGCTTTTAAATTAGGGTGACTAGACATCCCCAGTTTCAGGGGACAGTCCCCTGTTTGAGGCAACTGTCCCCAGACCAAGTCTGTCCATGGTTTTGTCCCCGGATTGGATTGGAACAGGGGCTGGGGCAATTTCAAAAGACAGTCAGTGCAGAATAAAAAAAAAAAAATCTGAATTACACACCCCTGCTCCGCCGCTCCTACTAGCTTAGGGGGGTGTATTGTTTTCCATTATCTGTGCCCCTTTCTGATGATCATGTGGTGGTCGGAGCGGAGGGAATATTTCTTCAGTTTTGGGCACATGCCTATTCAGCTCCACTCACATGTTCTTCTGCCTTGGCTCAAGTCCCAGCCAGCCGCCTGCCTGCTTATGTCCTTGCCTTCCCCAGTAGAGTGATCTTCCTCCGCTCCCCACCCAGTAGTAGCTGGGGCCCAGAGAGTGAGACTTGAGAGGTTGTGAGGCAGGCAGCAGTGGTGATGGGCAGAGAGTCGCTGATTGCCGCCATTACTAGTAAAAAAATATGTCCCCGGATTTAATTAAAAATATCTGGTCATCATAACGTAGAGAGCGTCCTGACTCTCCTGTAGTCCAAGGAAGGGGGCGAGCACAACACTCCAAACCAGGGAGAAAGCCTCGCATTACTGTGTGGAGTTACAGACAGAAGAACAGGAAGTGAGGATTTCTCAGAAGAAATAAGGACATTTAAAAGCAAAATGGAAGGATGAGGTAAGTGAAGGAGCACTGCACTAAGGTAAAGGAAGATATTTAGGAATACAAATTGGACCTTTACAACCCCTTTAAGCCCTATACACACGGCAGGGATACTCGTCAGGAAAAAAAAAAAATTTTTCCTGGCAAGATTTTCTTGCCGGCCGAGTGTACACACGTACGATTCAAAAGAACCGGCCGTTCTTTAGAATGGCACAAACGCAGTGACGTCATAGACTACGACGAGCATACGCTCATCACATTCGATGCTGTCTCCACCATCTTGCTTCACCCTACCTATGCCTTGGAAGCTACCGCGCATGCGCCAAAGTCATTTCGAGCATGCACGGGTTTCCATGGAGACAGGTAAGTATACACACGCTCAGGTTTCTCGGCAGGAAAACACTGCCGAGAATCACGACGAGAAAATAGAGAGCAGGTTCTCTATTTTTCTCATCTAGATTCTGGGCAGTTTTCCCGACGTGAAACCTCAAAGCCTCGTACACGCGCTCGGTTTACTCGGCAAGAAAGCTCTGCCAGCAGTTTTCTTGCTGTTTCTGGCCGAGAGAACCGAGCATGTGTGTACGAGGCTTTACTCTGGAACAACTGTGAGTACAGGGTTCTGTATATGGAAGTTTCCCATTTATTTACTTTTTTTTATTGCAGTCATTCTTAACTAGGGTTCCCCCAGAGGTTACTAGGAGTTCTATGAGCTTTAGCTGGTTGACTTCCCATCTATTGGTGCGTTGATAGTTTCAGGGTCAACATTATTTGTCAGAGCAATGGCATAACAACAGCTGTCTAAAAGAGTGGAATTCTGACCACCACTATAGGGGGCTTATTCTTCCCACTGGCCACCATTGTAAGGAGCATTCCTCTACTGACCACCAATGTAAGGAGCATTCTTTCCACTGACCACCAATGTAAGGAGCATTCTTTCCACTGATCACCAATGTAAAGGGCATTCTTCCCCCTGACTTCTAATGTAACGAGCAATCCTCCCACTGCTCATCAATGTAAAGGGCATTTTTCCTCCTGATTACCAATGTCTTCCCACTGACCACCAATGTAAGGAGCATTCCTCCATTAACCACCAATGTAAGGAGCATTCCTCCATTAACCACTAATGTAAGGAGCATTCCTCCATTAACCACCAATGTAAGGAGCATTCTTCCCACTTATCACTAGACATGTGCACACTGAAATATTTTGTTTCGGAACTTTGTTTTCGTCCGAATTTTTTTTTTCATTTAGTTACTCCTATACGGCCGGGAAGCCCAGGACATCATATGACGTCTACCCAGGATGGCAGATCCCATCTGTGGATGTCATATTACTATGGGTGGGTAGGGAAGTGGTTAAAGGAACCTATTTTGAAAAAAAAAAACTTTACAATTAACCCTTTTAAGATTTGGCAATAAAACCTTGAAGCTAAATAGTTTTTTATGCAGACACGAGCCTGATTTCAGCTTTATTAATATCATATCGACATTTTTTCTTTGAATAAAGAAAATGATGAGCGCAAAAATAAAATGGTGCAAATATAAATGATAAGAGATAATTAAGATAGTGAATAAGATCCTCATGCTAGAGGAACTAACACAAACACACAAATCGCCACTGAGCTAGTGGCAGCTGGAGTGTGCAATCAAGGGTGATGATGAGAAGTGTCCAATATATTAATGAATAATAAAATATATATATAGTGTCCCAAATAGCAAAAAATATGTAGTGATTCCTGTGTAAAATATAGAAGCGATGAACTGTGTCCCATACAGAACGATGAACAAATCCACACGGCAGGTGGGCTCACAATGCGCTTACCTCCCCCATATGGGTAATCAGCCTAGAAATCCTCAGATGGAAAGCCTGCAGTCTGCTCTCTTCTCCCAATGTATGGTTTGTAGTGCAGGAGAACTCTCTCCAGAGACGTGTCCTTCCCACTGTGTGCGGTTCCTAGGCTTCACAAAGATGGCCGCTCCGTATCCATACAATTGCCAGGGATATTAAAAGAAAAAAGCTCCCATAGTGAAGAATTTCCCAAAGGGATTTATTGTACTTCATCCCTGGTACTAAATTCCTTTGGGAAATTCTTCACTATGGGAGCTTTTTTCTTTTAATATCCCTGGCAATTGTATGGATACGGAGCGGCCATCTTTGTGAAGCCTAGGAACCGCACACAGTGGGAAGGACACGTCTCTGGAGAGAGTTCTCCTGCACTTCAAACCATACATTGGGAGAAGAGAGCAGACTGCAGGCTTTCCATCTGAGGATTTCTAGGCTGATTACCCATATGGGGGAGGTAAGCGCATTGTGAGCCCACCTGCCGTGTGGATTTGTTCATCGTTCTGTATGGGACACAGTTCATCGCTTCTATATTTTACACAGGAATCACTACATATTTTTTGCTATTTGGGACACTATATATATATTTTATTATTCATTAATATATTGGACACTTCTCATCATCACCCTTGATTGCACACTCCAGCTGCCACTAGCTCAGTGGCGATTTGTGTGTTTGTGTTAGTTCCTCTAGCATGAGGATCTTATTCACTATCTTAATTATCTCTTATCATTTATATTTGCACCATTTTATTTTTGCGCTCATCATTTTCTTTATTCATCTTGTTTTATTTGTTGTTAGTACAATCTAGATTTGAGCTGCATTAATTCGCATTTATTTTGTTTGCATATTTTCTCACCCTCACTTTGTTAGTATTGGCTAGCGCTTTAGTCACCTTTTCTTTTGTGACATTTTTTCTTTGTTCCAGGTCAGTGAAAAGACCAGAAAACTATTGGGTGAGCCAGTCAACTACCATTTTCAGGAGGTGGTCCATAATGGTAGCCCTATATTTCCTAATATATTCACTTTAAAGTCTGTTTCCACTTTTGCAGTCTAATTTGAGCATACCCCTCTATATGTTTGTGATGTGTACACATTCACACATCCTAACTGAATAAAATATACACTATGGGGTAGATTCAGATAGAAGATACGACGGCGTATCTCCTGATACGCCGTTGTATCTCTGAGTCCAGATGGTCGTATCTATGCGCCTGATTCATAGAATCAGATACGCCTAGATTTGACTAAGATCCGACCGACGTAAGTCTCTTACGCTGTCAGATCTTAACTGCATATTTACGCTGGCCTCTAGGGGCGCATACGCTGATTTACGCCTAGAATATGCAAATCAGCTAGATACGCAAATTCACGAAAGAACGTACGCCCGGCCGACGCAGTACATTTACGCCATTTATGTTAGGCTTTTCCCGGCGTATAGTTACCCCTGCTATATGAGGCGTATCCTATGTATGGCCGTCGTTCCCGCGTCAAATTTTGAAAATGTTACGTCGTTTGCGTAAGTCGTCTGTGAATGGGGCTGGACGTCATTTACGTTCACGTCTAATCCAATGACATCCTTGCGGCGTACTTTGGAGCAATGCACACTGGGAAATTCCACGGACGAGGCATGCGCCGTTCGGGAAAAACGTCAATCGCGTCAGGTGAAGCCTGATTAACATAACACACGCCCACCTCTTCAGAATTTGAATTAGGCGGGCTTAGGCCGGGCTGATTACGCTACGCCGCCGCAACTTTCTTTTAAGAATACGGCACTTGCCTGTAAAAGTTGCGGAGGCCTAACGTAAATAGGATACGTTACGCCCGCACAAAGAAGCGCCATTCTACCTGAATCTACCCCTATATTACAAAAGTATTGGGACACCGACCTTTTCAAGCACATGAACTTTAATGGCATCCCAGTCTTAGTCCGTAGGGTTCAATATTGAGTTGGCCCACCCTTTGCAGCTATAACAGCTTCAACTCTTCTGGGAAGGCTGTCCACAAGGTTTAGGAGGGTGTCTATAGGAATGTTTGACCGTTCTTCCAGAAGCTCATTTGTGAGGTCAGGCACTGATTTTGGATGAGAAGGCTTGGCTTGCAGTCACCGCTCTAATTCATCCCAAGGTTTTTTTATCAGGTTGAAGCCAGGACTGTGTGCAGGCCAGTCAAGTTCCTCCACCCGAAACTTACTCATCTACGTCTTTTGTTGATAGCACAAAAAATAAGAACCACAGAGGTGATCAAATACCACCAAAAGAAAGCTCTATTTGTGAGGACAAAAATATAAAAAAAACAGTGTTGCATGACCGCGCAATTGTCATTCAAGGTGCCTACATCGCTAAAAATTAGCCTGGGCAGGAAGGGGGTGAAAATGCCCTGTACTGAAGTGGTCAAAGTTGTAAAATGTTTATCACTTACTTCTTTAGTAAATTCATTCTGATACCTAGCACATCCAGATTCATTCAAGGACAAATTATAAAATTTCTTTGTAAAAAATGTAATATTAACCACTTAAGCCCCAGACCATTTTGCAGTAAAAGGACCAGGCCACGTTTTGCGATTCGGCACTGCGTCACTTTAACTGACAATTGCGCGGTCGTGCGACGTGGCTCCCAAACAAAATTGGCGACTTTTTTTCCCCACAAATAGAGCTTTCTTTTGGTGGTATTTGATCACCTCTGCGGTTTTATTTTTTTGTGCTATAAACAAAAATAGAGCGACAATTTTGAAAAGAAAAACATTTTTTTTACTTTTTGCTATAATAAAAATCCCCCAAAAATATATATAAAAAAAAAAATATTCCCTCAGTTTAGGCCGATACATATTCTTCTACATATTTTTGGTAAATAAATAAGCTTTTATTGACTGGTTTGCACAAAAGTTATACAAAATAGGGCATAGATTTATGGCATTTTTATTATTATAATTTGTTTTACTAGTAATGGCGGCAATCTGCGTTTCTTATCTGGACTGCGACATTATGGCATATACATCGGACTCTTTTGACACTATTTTGGGACCATTGTCATTTATACAGCGATCAGTGCTACAAAAATGATTACTGTCTCTTCCTCACCGGGTCTGCGGCAAATTTATAAGGTGTCCATCGCCAACATCTAGAACTCCACAATGGGAAAGGAAAAGACTCACATCAACATCGTGGTCATTGGACACGTAGATTCTGGCAAGTCCACAACAACTGGACATCTCATCTACAAATGTGGTGGAATCGACAAGCGTACCATCGAAAAATTCGAGAAGGAAGCTGCTGAGATGGGAAAAGGCTCCTTCAAATATGCTTGGGTGTTGGACAAACTGAAGGCTGAGCGTGAACGTGGTATTACTATCGACATTTTCTTGTGGAAATTTGAGACCAGCAAGTACTACGTTACCATTATTGATGCCCCTGGCCACAGAGACTTCATCAAGAACATGATCACTGGTACTTCTCAGGCTGACTGCGTTGTGCTCATTGTTGCTGCTGGTGTTGGTGAGTTTGAGGCTGGTATCTCAAAGAATGGACAAACTCGTGAACATGCTCTTCTGGCCTACACTCTGGGTGTGAAGCAGCTTATCGTTGGTGTTAACAAAATGGATTCCACTGAGTCACCATACAGCCAAAAGAGATACAAGGAAATTGTAAAGGAAGTCAGCACTTACATCAAGAAAATTGTTTACAATCCAGATACTGTTGCCTTTGTGCCCATCTCTGGTTGGAATGGTGACAACATGCTGGAACCCAGTAGCAACATGCCATGGTTCAAGGGATGGGCCATCTCCCGCAAAGAGGGAAAAGGCAGTGGAACCACTCTGCTGGAAGCTCTTGATAGCATTCTGCCTCTTAGCCGCCCCACTGACAAGCCTCTGGTGGTATTGGTACAGTACCAGTTGGCCGTGTTGAAACTGGTCTCCTGAAACCAGGTATGGTGGTTACCTTTGCTCCAGTCAATGTAACAACTGAAGTCAAGTCTGTGGAAATGCACCATGAAGCTTTGACCGAGGCTTGTCCCGGTGACAACGTTGGTTTCAACGTAAAGAACGTTTCCGTGAAGGATATCCGTCGTGGCAACGTTGCTGGTGATAGCAAGAACGACCCACCATTGGAAGCTGGTCAATTTACTGCACAGGTCATTATCCTGAACCACCCAGGACAGATCAGTGCTGGCTATGCACCTGTGCTGGATGGCCATACTGCTCACATTGCCTGCAAGTTTGCAGAGCTGAAGGAGAAGATCGACCGTCGTTCTGGTAAGAAACTGGAAGACCTTCCCAAGTCCCTGAAATCTGGTGATGCTGCCATCGTTGATATGGTCCCTGGCAAGCCCATGTGTGTGGAGAGCTTCTCTGACTATCCTCCCCTTGGTCGCTTTGCTGTGCGTGACATGAGGCATACTGTTGCTGTTGGTGTCATCAAGGCTGTCGAAAAGAAGGCAGCAGGTACTGGCAAGGTCACAAAGTCTGCTCAGAAGGCCCAGAAAACGAAATGAATATTTCAACAATCCCGCTCCACCTCAGTCTTAACCATCGGTGGAAAATCGGTCTCAGAACTGTTTGTCTCAATTGGCTATTTAAGTTTAATAGTAAAAGACTGGCTAATGATAACAATGCATCGTAAAAGCTTCAGAAGGAAAGGAATAGTTTTAAGTTATTAGTGTTTTAAATCAGTAATTTTTAAGTGGGAACAACTTGACCAAAAACCTGTCACCAAATTTTTTTTGAGACCATTAAAGTTAATGAGACATGTAAAAAAAAAAAAAAAAAAAGATTACTGTGTAAATGACACGGGCAGGGAAATGGTTAACCACTAGGGGGCGAGGAAGTGGTTAAAGCGGAGGTTCACCCTAAAAATCAACTTTCTACCATGCCATCCAGCATACTAGCGTCAGCTACAGTATGCCTTTATTTAATTTGTTTGCGCTGTACTCACAGTTTAATCCATTAGTTTTGTTTCAGACTCCCGCAGGGAAAGGCGTTCCTATGAAGAGGGGAACATGATTGATGGCCGGCTATGGCGCGTCACGCGTTCAGAAAATAGCCGGAGTAGGACTCGGCTCTTCACGGCGCTATACGGCGCCTGCGCACAGACTAGGAGCTGACTGCGCAGGCGCCGTGAAGAGCCGAGTCCTATTTCGGCTATTTTCGGAACGCGTGACGCGCCATAGCCGGCCGTCAATCATGTTCCCCTCTTCATAGGAACGCCTACTCCCCGCGGGAGTCTGAAACTAAACTAATGGATTACAGCGCAAAAAAATAAAATAGAGGCATACTGTAGCTGACGCTAGTATGCTGGATGGCATGGTAGACAAAGAAATTTTTTTTTAGGGTGAACCCCCGCTTTAAAGAAAAACATTTTTTAACATTACATTCAGCCGAGTTTTATTTTATTGCCGTACATACCGTATTTTCACCGCCGCTTCCGGGTATAATCTGCAGGACTGGGCGTTCCTAATTGATTGACATCCTTCCGACCGGCGCATACAGCGTGTCACGAGTTGCCGAAAGAAGCCGAACATCAGTGCGCAGGCGCTGTATAGAGCCGACTCGCAGTCCGGCTTCTTTCGGCAACTCGTGACGCGCTGTATGCGACGGTCGGAAGGATTTCAATCATTAAGGAACGCCCAGTCCCGCAGATTACATACCCGGAAGCGGCTGTGAAAATACGGTATGTACGGCAATGAAATAAAAAAAACAACTGCCGATTGTCATTCTGACAACTTGGCTGAATGTAATGTTAAAAATATTTTTTTGGGTGAACCCCCGCTTTAGGTGTGTCCTAGGGACATGTTCTAACTGTGGGGGGATGGGCTACCTGTGACACGACAGCGATCACTGCTCCCGATGACCAGGAGTAGTGTTGAGCAGAATACGCCATATTCGATTTCGCGATATATCACGAATATATAGCCGAATATTCGAGAAATATTCGCTAAATTCGAATATTCGTGATATTTTATCGAAATGAAATGTTTGCGAAATTTCGCTATTGCGATTGCGAAAATAATTGCGAAATTTCGACAACTGCTGTAGGAGCCCTCTGATTGGCTCAGAATATTCGTGATATTTCATCGAAATTTCGCAAAATGCAAATGCGATATTTATTGCGAAATTTCGACAACTGCGGTAGGAGCCCTCTGATTGGCTCAGAATATTCGTGATATTTCATCGAAATTTCGCAAAATGCGAATGCGATATTTATTGCGGAATTTCGACAACTGCGGTAGGAGCACTCTGATTGGCTCAGAATATTCGTGATATTTCATCGAAATTTCGCAAAATGCGAATGCGATATTTATTGCGGAATTTCGACAACTGTGGTAGGAGAACTCTGATTGGCTCTGATGCAAAAGAAGGGCGGAGAAAATAATCGCGCGATATTCCGATTGCCGAATAATCGCATTGCGATTTTTCGGCAAGATAAAATGATCGCTTCAGCTACTCGGCCCAATGTCTCTAATCATACCAGCAATGCTTTTAGACGTCGATGGAGATCACTAGGATGTGATCTGTTCTAAAAATAAAATTGAAAAAATTTGAATATTCGGAATAGCGAATATTCACCGCGAAATTCGAAATATATCGCGAATACTCGAATATGCCATATTCGAGCCGAATATTCGCAATACGAATATTCGTGAGCAACACTAACCAGGAGCAGACAATCAGTTCCTGTCACAAGGCAGAACAGGGAAATGCCTTATTTACCGCCAGCGAACATCAAGTTCCCGGGACCCTGCCCATGCCATTCTGCCGATGTATATAGGCGTGTGGCGGTTAATTACAACATTTCACTTAGTAAAGTTACCATACGCTTTTCAAAGTGAATATTCACTTTGCCAAATGTTTATCACTTACTTCTTTAATACATTCATTCTGATACCTAGCACATCCAGATTCATTCAAGGACAAATTATAAAATGTCTTTGTAAAAAATGTAATATTAATATAATAAAAAAAAAAAATTGAAATGCAAAAATGTAATATTAAAAAAAGAAATGCTAAAAGTGCTCCAGTAGAGCGATCTTTGCCCAAGGACTTGGCGCTCTTCCATCATGGGGCTAGCAGGGATTTTTGCCCGAGGGGGTGTCAGAGAGCAAATCATGGATGTGGCAGCTGAACTGACCTTAGAACGGGTCATAGCTTTAAGCAAGTGTAAAATCTTCATTACCGAGGCAAGTTATCCCCACTAATTAGGACGCCTGTAGTTCTTCTTCGGAGTTGACATAGGTGTACTGAGAGGTCGAATGGCACTCCTAGTTGCTTGGAAGTGCACTGCCTGACCTTCCAACCTTCCACTCAGCTTGACTCTTTCTTAAAGTGAATCCAGCACCTAGAATGTTGTCTGAGCCAATATTTCTGAAAAATGCAGCATTTGAATTCACTAGGAGCCAGTGAGATCCCTAAGGCACAAAGCACTTTGTTCCATCTGTTCTACAACACTGTGATTTCATTTCACATGCAACAGATTTTCTGCAAGGATTCATACTGGTATCCCAGAAAACAAATGCAATCTACGTTATTTATTTTCTGCCAAACTGCTTATGTCAGTAGGGTAGCATATTGTTGGAACATTGATACTGCAGGAAAGGTGAAATGATACCCTCATCTTATGTATCATGGTGGCTAGGGGACACCCATCCTTGTGCCCAGTTCATGTGGCTCTGCATGGATTTAAAAAAAAAAATCTTGGGAACCTACTTTTAATGGATTCATCAACACAGGTGGCTGGTAGGGTTGAGCGAACCCGAACTATAAAGTTCAGGTTCGGCACGGACTTTGGCTTTTTCCCAAACCCGAATAATTGGAAAAAGTTTGGGTCCGGGATCGGAGTTCAGGAAAAAAAAATGCGCGGAGGTCCCCGCTAATTCAATAACCAGACCCTTTAGGTCTGGTATGGATATTAAGGGGAACCCCGCCGTCAATTTAAAACACAAATGACGTGCGGTTCCCCCTAAATATCCATAACCAGACCCGTTATCCGAGCACGTTGACCTGGCCGGCCGCAGAAAAGAGGGGGGACAGAGTGCGGCCCCCCTCTCCTGAACCGCACCAGGCCACATGCCCTCAACATTGGGAGGGTGCTTTGGGGTGCCCCCCAAAGCACCTTGTCCCCATGTTGATGGGGACAAGGGTCTCATCCCCACAACCCTTGCCCGGTGGTTGTGGGGGTATGCAGGCGGGAGGCTTATCAGAATCTGGAAGACCCCTTTAACAAAGGGGACCCCCAGATCCTGACCCCCCCTGTGTGAAATGGTAATGGGGTACACTGTACCCCTACCATTTCATGAAGGAAGTGAAAATAGTTGTCTGAAAAAAAAAACCACACACACCGTTGAACAAAATACTTTATTAATTAAACGAAATAAAAATCCAGCGGTGAAAATAGACGATCCATGCTGCTCCCTGATCCATCGTTGTCTTGTATCCCGCGGCGGATGAGTTCTCCAACGACGGGTGTACGGGTGTTCTCGCCCACGATTGGTCCAGCGATATGCAGATCCGTCCATTCAGAGCACAGCTCCGCGAATGACGCTCCGGAGCTTGACGTTTCTTTTATAGGGGAGGCGGGCCACGCGTCACGTGACCTCGTCCCCCTCTGACGCACACTGTGCTACCTCACTGGGAAAGCCCTATTCCTTACTAAGGAATAGGGCTGTCCCAGTGACGTAGCACAGTGTGCGTCAGGGGGACGGGGTCACGTGACACGTGGCCCGCCTTCCTTATAAAAGAAACATCAAGCTCCGGCACGTCATTCGCGGAGCTGTGCTCTGAATGGACAGACCTTCTCATCGCTGGACCAATTGTGGGCGAGAACACCCGTACACCCGTCGCTGGAGAACTCATCCGCCGCGGGATACAAGACAACGATGGATCAGGGAGCAGCATGGATCGTCTATTTTCACCGCTGGATTTTTATTTTGTTTAATTAATAAAGTATTTTGTTCAACGGTGTGTGTGTTTTTTTTTCAGACAACTATTTTCACTTCCTTCGTGAAATGGTAGGGGTACAGTGTACCCCATTACCATTTCACACAGGGGGGGGGTCAGGATCTGGGGGTCCCCTTTGTTAAAGGGGTCTTCCAGATTCTGATAAGCCTCCCGCCCGCATACCCCCACAACCACCGGGCAAGGGTTGTGGGGATGAGACCCTTGTCCCCATCAACATGGGGACAAGGTGCTTTGGGGGGCACCCCAAAGCACCCTCCCAATGTTGAGGGCATGTGGCCTGGTGCGGTTCAGGAGAGGGGGGGGCCGCACTCTGTCCCCCCCTCTTTTCTGCGGCCGGCCAGGTCAACGTGCTCGGATAACGGGTCTGGTTATGGATATTTAGGGGGAACCGCACGTCATTTTTGTTTTAAATTGACGGCGGGGTTCCCCTTAACCACTTCCCGACCGCCGCATGTAAATGTACGTCCACAGTATGGCACGTACAGGCACATGGGCGTACATGTACGTCCTTGCCTTTCCGTGGGTGGGGGGTCTGATCGGGACCCCCCCGCGACATGCGGCAGTCAGGTTCCCTCGGGGAGCGATCCGGGAAGACGGCGCGGCTATTCGTTTATAGCCGCTCCGTCGCGATTGCTCCCCGAGGCTGAAGCACGGGGAGAGCCGTATGTAAACACGGCTTCCCCGTGCTTCACTGTGGCGGCGTATCGATCGAGTGATCCCTTATATAAGGGAGACTCGATTGATGACGTCAGTCCTACAGCCACACCCCCTACAGTTGTAAACACACACTAGGTGCACCCTAACTCCTACAGCGCCCCCTGTGGTTAACTCCCAAACTGCAACTGTCATTTTCACAATAAAGAATGCAATTTAAATACATTTTTTGCTGTGAAAATGACAATGGTCCCAAAAATGTGTCAAAATTGTCCGAAGTGTCCACCATAATGTCGCAGTCACGAAAAAAATCGCTGATCGCCGCCATTAGTAGTAAAAAAAATAAAAATGCAATAAATCTATCCCCTATTTTGTAAATGCTATAAATTTTGCGAAAACCAACCGATAAACGATTATTGCGATTTTTTTTACCAAAAATAGGTAGAAGAATACGTATCGGCCTAAACTGAGGAAAAAAAAAATTTTATACATGTTTTTGGGGGATATTTATTATAGCAAAAAGTAAAAAATATTGCATTTTTTTCAAAATTGTCGCTCTATTTTTGTTTATAGCGCAAAAAATAAAAACCGCAGAGGTGATCAAATACCACCAAAAGAAAGCTCTATTTGTGGGGAAAAAAGGACGCCAATTTTGTTTGGGAGCCACGTCGCACGACCGCGCAATTGTCTGTTAAATCGACACAGTCCCGAACTGTAAAAACCCCTTGGGTCTTTAGGCAGCATTTTGGTCCGGGGCTTAAGTGGTTAATATCCATACCAGACCTGAAGGGTTTGGTTATGGATTTTTAGGGGGAACCGCACGTCATTTTTTTTTTTAAATTGACGGCGGGGTTCCCCTTAATATCCATACCAGACCTAAAGGGTCTGGTTATTGAATTTGCGGGGACCTCCGCACATTTTTTTTTTTTAAAGTCCGTGTCCCATTGACTGCAATGGGGTTCGGAGTTCGGGTTTGGGTTCGGGTTCCTGAACCCGAACTTTTTTTTTAAAGTTCGGGTTCGGACCCGAACCCGAACATCCAGGTGTCCGCTCAACTCTAGTGGCTGGCAGTCCTGAATGATATGGGTGTCTGCCCACAGTGTGGGTGAGCATCAAGAAGTCTGTTAAGGGGTTCATTTCTTGCATTCTCCCAATGAGTTGCCCTGTTTTTTTTTTCTGCCGATTCTTTTTTACTTGTTCAGTTTTTGCTGTTCACTATTCTCCTAGAAACTCCTGTCTAACGTTACTACTGCTACATCCTCTTCAGTGGCACCCAGCACATGGACCAGCCTACAATTTATGCCCTCAGTCAGGGCCAGTGCTACCACTAGGCAAATTAGGCAGCCGCCTAGGGCGCACTGCTGCCTAGGGCACCCGGCCACTGGTGTTCCTACTCTCTTCTCTCTGCAGCAAGCAACTGAGGCCGCGTACACACGGTCGGTCAAAACCGATGGAAACGGACTGAAGGACCGTTTCATCAGTCCAAACCGATGGTGTGTGGGCCCCCAGTCAGTCAGTTATCCTTAGGTTAAAAATTTTAGAACTTGCTTTAAAATTGAAACGATGGACGCCTAACCGATAGGTCAAAACCGACGGTTAGTATGCAAAATCATCGGTTAAAAACCTGTGCATGCTCAGAATCAAGTCGACGCATGCTTGGAAGCATTGAACTTCATTTTTCTCAGCACGACGTTGTGTTTTACGTCACCGCGTTCTGACACGATCGGTTATTTAACTGATGGTGGGTAGGCACATCAGACCATCAGTCAGCTTCATTGGCTAACCGATGAGAAGGGTCCTTCAGACCGTTCTCATCGGATGGACTGATCGTGTGTACTCGGCCTAAGTCTCAGCATCAGCAGGCAGCCACAGCTCCATTTCGCACATAGTGCCAGAGGTGCAGCGATGGTGGAGGACTGTGTCTGTGTCCCGACTGTGTATGGAAGCAACCAAACATTCATTGATGGGCACTGGTGAGGCTGCATTGATGGACGCTGGTAGGTTGCATTTGATGGGCACTGGTGAGGCTGCATTTATGGGTGCTAGTGAGGCTGCATTTAATGGGCGCTGGTGAGGCTGCATTTGATGGGCGCTGGTGAGGCTGCATTGATGGGCGATGGTGAGGCTGCATTGATGGGCGCTGGTGAGGCTGCATTGATGGGCGCTGGTGAGGCTGCATTGATGGGCGCTGTTGAGGCTGCATTGATGGGTGCTGGTGTGCTGCATTTGATGGGTGCTGGTGAGGCTGCATCTGATGGGTGGTTCAATAAATATGTGGGTATACATGGGCAGGGCAAATGGGGGTGGAATCAGGGGTGGAGCCAAAGGGGGCACCAAAATGAGGTTTCGCCTAGGCTGTCAAAAATACTTAAATAAAATAAAACACTAAAAACTTCCTTAACCACTTAACCCCCAGACCATATTGCTGGTCAAAGACCAGAGCACTGTTTGCGATTCGGCACTGCGTCGCTTTAACGTGCGGTCGTGCGACGTGGCTCCCAAACAAAATTGGCGTCCATTTTTTCCCACAAATAGAGCTTTCCTTTGGTGGTATTTGATCACCTCTGTGGTTTTAATTTTGTGCGCTATAAACAAAAATAGAGTGACAATTTTGAAAAAAAATGCAATATTTTTTCCTTTTTGCTATTTTAATATCCCCCAAAAATATATGAAAAAAACGTTTTTTTTCCTCAGTTTAGGCTGATACGTATTCTTCTACCTATTTCTGGTAAAAAAAATCGCAATAAGCGTTTATCGGTTGGTTTGCGCAAAATGTATAGTGTTTACAAAATAGGGGATAGTTTTATTGCATTTTTATTAAAAATATTTTTTTTACTACTAATGGCGGCGATCACCGATTTTTTTTTTTCCGTGACATTATGGCGGACACATCGGACAATTTTGACACATTTTTGGGACAATTGTCATTTTCACAGCAAAAAATGCTATAAAAATGCATTGTTTACTGTGAAAATGACAATTGCAGTTTGGGAGTTAACCACTATGGGGGCGCTGAAGGGGTTAAGTGTGACCTCATATGTTTTTCTAACTGTAGGGGGGCGGGGCGGGGCAGGACGTATGACATCATTGATCGTGTTTCCCTATATCAGGGATCACACAATCAATGACAGCGCCACAGTGAAGAACGGGGAAGCTGTGTTTACACACAGCTCTCCTCGTTCTTCAGCTCAGGGGACTGATCGCGGGACTCCAGCGGCGATCGGGTCTGCGGGTCCCGCGGTCATGGAGCTTCGGACCGGGTCACGGGCGCGCGCGGCTGGGCACTTAAAGAGGACGTACAGGTACGTGCTCTTGCCCAGCCGTGCCATTTAGCTGACGTATATGTGCAGGAGGCTGTCCTTAAGTGGTTAAACAGCTTAGGGAATGTATTTGGTATAAAAACAACACTAAAAACTTGCGTAAATAATGATGGAGCAATTGTAGAGTGCTAGAGCGGGTGGGAACTTCCACATGCAGTGTACCAGGAGCACAGAAGGGCCGCCGGAAAGTCTCTATTGAGGGATCCACAAGCTCCACAGCTGAAGCCTTGATAAGGCTCATGGAGACGTCGGCTGTGTGTCTCTGGGTGGGAGTGGTCCAGGGTTGCAAACTGGGGAGCCACACACACGCTTTCTAGCCAATCAGAACGTGTTTTGAAGGCACGGCCTCGCCTTCTTCATCAGCCACCATCTTCATCATTGTGTATGTGTTTCCTCCTAATGTCTTAAGTAAGTACCTCTCTAGTTAGTATTGCAATAAATAAAAAAAACATAACTGTATCAAAATAAAGATCAGAAATAATCAAGAGTGTATACAACAAGACAAGGCCATATCTGCATAAACAGGGTTGTGTGGCATCATATTGCAGACTGTGAAACTTTATTTGTGTAGCAGGTGGAGTTACTGACATATGGATCAATTCCTACGGGCAGATCCAACATGGTTGGGGGAGCAAGATAAAAATGTTTCCTGACCTTACTGGTTACCTAATAGGCAGGCCATGAGTACCACTTGTCAAAATTTGTAATGGAGTCCATAAGAGCATGATATATCCTCTTCATTAGTTTAATAGACTCCATCCTGAGAAGCACCTGGGACCATGGGACTGAGAGGGATCTCTAGTTAAGAGCTATAGCCCAATGAATAGCAATAAATAGTGTGTGAGTAAATTTTTGACAAGGGGGTAGGACCTCCGGGAGATCTGCGAACAGGATAAACATCTGATAGGTCAATGTGATAGGTGTACCAAAGGGCTGTACAGCTCCAGAATATATGGAGGAGTGTACCTCTTTCGCCACATCTCCTAAAGCATGTATCTGGTAGGGTAGATTCTATGGGGCAGATCCACAGAGATCTGCACCGGCGCAGCGTATGGGAGATACGCTACGCCGCTGTAACTTACTTTTTGTTGCTTCGAATCCAGAAAGAATTTGTGGCATAAGTTACGGCGGCGTAGTGTATCTCTTGCGGCGTAAGGGCGCCTAATTCAAATCGGCGAGTAGGGGGGCGTGTTTAATCTAAATGAAGTGCGTCCCTGCGCCGAACAAACTGTGCAAGCGCCGTCCCTAAATTTCCCGCCGTGCATTGCGCTAAATGACGTCGCAAGGACGTCAGTGGTTTTGACCTGGACGTAAATTACGTCCATCCCGATTCACGAACAACTTACGCAAAAAAAAAAAAAAACAAATTTCGACGGATCGTCGCAAATAGCTAATTTGCATACTCGACATGGAAAACGACGAGAACTCCACCCAGTGGACGCCGAAGTATTGCATCTAAGATCCGAAGGCGTACGAAGCCATACACCTGTCGGATCTAACCCAGATGCCGTTGTATCTTGGTTTGAGGATTCAAACCAAAGATACGACGCAGGAAATTTGAAAGTACGCCGGCGTATCAGTAGATACGCCGGCGTACTGTCTTTGTGGATCTGCCCCTAAATATTTGATAGATTCTATATATTTTAACAGGGGTGTAGTACCATCTGGTATGGAGTTTAACTACAGTCTCTTTGATGGCAACAGAACGTGTGCATTTATGCATGTTGGACACCATATCAAGACAATGTTCTGCAGAGTGCTCTTGGCCCATTTAGGTCTCCCAACCCTGCATTGCTGAAGACTTTGCCGTGGTGTGATGGTCATTGAGGCAACGATAAAGGGTAGAAATGGTCCCCCTATCTCTAGACCCCTCGTAACATAAGTTTTCAAATTGTGTTCTGGCCTCCTTTCCATCCCGAGTAAGGATGTCGGTAAAGAAGTGGCAAATCTGTAAATATTTATAAAATTCAGAGATAGGGAATGCATACTGTAGGTATATTGGAGGTATTCAAATGAGCAAAAGGAGTCTAAAGTCTAAAGTCACTAGGCCATGTGAAGACCTGGGGCCAGATTCACAAAGAGATACGACGGGGTATCTCGAGATACGCGGCGTAAGTGTAGATGTGCGCCGTCGTATCTATGCGCCGTACCCACAGAAGCACATACACGCGAAATTAGGCTTCACCCGTTCAACGCAACTGTCCTCCGCCGGCGAAACTTAGGCGCATATTTAGGCTAGGCGTATTCTTCGTTCCCATTGATTTGCTATTCAATTATGCAAATGAGGGAGAAATGCAGATTCACATGCGTACGATTGTCCGTCGTAGGCTACGCGCGGTGCGTGTAAGCTGCTCGCCCGATCTAAAGTCACCCTTCATAAAAGCAGGGGTAACTTTGCAACGGACTTGCACAGGTCAGCTGGAGAGCAGCAACAGCAGCAGCGTGACAGAGGAGCTGAGCAACAACACTTGCAGGACAACACATCTGTGTGCCAACATGTCAGGGGCAGCCGTGGTCATAGTACTACGGTGTCTACAAGCACGCAGGAGGAGGAGGAGGGCACAGGAGAGGGTTCCCCCGAGATCGCATGGACCTCTTTGGCATGGTTGAATCGGAGGTGTTTCGCTTGTTGAGATTTGACACTGAAGCCATCATGGAAATAGTACGATCCCTGCAGGATGACCCTTACCAGCCCAACACATCGATCACAAGCAGTGCCGCCACTGCTCAAGGTCATGGCAACCCTGCATTTTTTAGCCAGTGGATCATTTCAAAGAACCAGTGGAAATTTGGCTGGGATGTCCCAATCCACAATGAGTAGGTGCGTGCACCAAGTTGTACCAGCTATCCTGAGACACATGTCCCACCACATTGTGAGACCCACCCAGGAGGTCCAGCAGGCGAAGGCAAGAACCGATTTCTATAAAATAGCCAGATTTCCACGCACTGTGGGGGCCATTGATTGTTCTCATGTGGCACTCCAGCCCCCCGTGACGCTGAGCATATGTACCGTAACCGGAAGAATTGGCATTCCATTAATGTACAAGTAATAACCGATGCTCAAGGCCTCATATGGCACGTCTGTGCTAAACACCCCGGGGCCACCCATGACAGCTTTATCTACCGGCAAAGCGACATCCCAGGACAATTTGAAGAGAACGTGTATGGGGACAGCTGGCTGGTTGGTGAGTGACATGGGTGTCAGGCATGACTGTCCCCCCCATGATGCAGACATCACGAGGGGCACATGCATGACTAACATCCTCCTGTCTTTTCCCTTCCAGGTGACTCTGGATATGCCCTGGGACCCCACCTGATGACCCCATTCCGGAACCCACAAACACCAGGAGAAAGAAGCTACAACGAGGCACATATACGTACCCGGGGAGTGGTGGAGCGCACGTTTGGCCTCCTGAAGTCACGGTTCCGATGCCTAGATAGGTCTGGGGGTACACAGTTGTATGCCCCAGACTTTGTGTGCCAGATTATCGGCGCATGTTGCATTCTGCACAATTTCGCCATGAGAAGGGGCCTGCAGGTTGAACTCTGTCATGACCTGAGCCCCGAACCAGAAATCCCCCCCCCCCAACCGAGGGTCCCCCGTCTGCTGAGGGAATAGCAGTCAGGAGATGCCTCGTGGAAGGCTTATTTTCACGTGCACCACGCACATGAAACATGTCACAATGAGAATGCATGCATGCACACCACTGTGGTCCCTAACACCCCCCCCCCAAACCACAATAAATTGGATTAGACCGAAGTACACCGTGCGGTACTTGGAAGCAGCAACGCCACGTCAAGGCTCCAATTATGTTGCTGTATCTTTTTCAGAAAATAATTTCCTAAAAATATATCCCGAATAATAATAAAATAAATACAACTCCAATCGAGTATCATAATAACATAATATCACTCATATCATGAGTATCATAACAAATTAATAAGACTCATTTCATGAGTATCAGTTAATAACAAAAAATCATATCGAGTATAAAAAGAAAATAAAATAACTGGCACTCATCTGGCCCGACGTGGACTATGCCTAGTGCCAAGGCTCTGTGCCCTCTGTTGCCTGGGGGCAGCCGCGGGTGGGGGGGTGGGTCATTGGGAGGAGGAACATCCCCCGGTCTCTCCCTGGCTGCCTGGATACCCTCTAAAGCCAGGGCTATGCGGGTGAGGACCGCAGTGGTCTGATTTCCCACCGCCTCAATGGCTGCTGTATTGGCCTGTATGGCCACTCCCAGGCTCCTGACCTCTGCCACAAGGCCTGAATTGTGTCATCCAGGTCCCTAACGCAGGTCACCAACGCAGTGCTGTTGGCACTGACCTTCTGCACATTTTCAGTCATGGCGGCAGTGAAAGCAGCCTGGGTCTGCTGCATGGAAGCCAGGCTGGCTGCCACCCGGTGCATATCACATGCCACAGAACCCACATGGTGGGTCTGCCTGGCCAGGTCCATTGCCAAAGTGGCTTCTAATGCATCAGGATCACCCCTCATCTTCCTAGTTGCCTTCCTGGGTGCAGGTGAGGCTTGTGGACGACAGTATGGGGAGGCCCCTGAGGGCACTTCCCTTAGGGAGGATGGGCTTCCCAAAAGGGTGGAGGCCCTTGGGGGGATCCCACATTTGAGGGCCTTGGGGGGGTACCCATGAAGTTGGAGTCCCTTGGGGGGTATCCCCTATGGAGGTGGAGGTATGGGAGGGTCCAGCGACGGTGGTCTCATCCCCCAGATAAATGCCATCATCCAGGTGCCCGTGCTCCTCCTCCACTTCCTCTAATGGAGAGGTGTGGACACTGGTATCCTGGGATGGGGTTGGTTGCCCAGCAGCCGGGGATGGGCCCGCTTCATCCTGCACATCTGTGGATGACACAAAACATTCACATGTTGGTGGACCCACACACTTGTCACATATTCACTCCCCCCCCCACATGGTAGACACCAGATAAAAGATAAAACACACTCACCTGTCCTCAAGGGCTGATAAAAAGACTGAAAGCCCTCCAGGCCCTCCACCTGCTCCTTCTCCAGGCACCTGGCAATGACCTGCTCATCAGGTGTCAGTCTGATCTTCAGGGCTGGTCCACCTCCGGTGCCCCTTCTGTGTTTATTGATCTTGGCCACCTTCTCCTTAACAAGACGCTGCAGGTCATTGATCTTCTTGGCTATCTTGTCTGGGGTCCGGTTGGCATAGCCAAAGGCACTCACCTCCGCTTCAATCTGTGCCAATATTTGATCCTTACGGACCTTGCTGGTCGAGCCACTTTCCTTGCCGTGGAGGTACTTATTATACTTTGTCATGGTATCAATAATGACCGCCTTCTCCTCATTATTAAAGTTTTTATCCCTCCTATCTTTAGACGCAGCTTCAGACATCTTTTTTGATAAGAACAAGGCAAAAGTAGCCACACCAAACGATCAAAACCAGCAGGTGTACTTTTGCACTTGACTGGCGCATGTCTGGGCGGATTTATGCCCTGGGCGGAAACGGTGGGCTGGGTTATCGTGGGGGGAATACGATAGGCGAATTGGCGCGCATGCGCAGTGGGACGCGGGGCATGCGATCACGTGACGGCGCATGCGCCGTTCGTTCGGACCTTAATTTGCATGGGGTCACGCTTCATTTAAATGGATCACGCCCACCTCCTTCCCACTTTGAATTACGTTGGGTTACGCCGTCTAAATTAAGTTACGATGGCGCATCGCAGCGCGCATTTGCTTGCTGAATAGGCTGCTTGCCTCTCTAAGTTTCGACGGTGTAGTGTATCTGCGTTGCGCTACGCCCGCCTAATGATGCGCCGAGGTACGTGAATCTGGCCCCAAATGTCAAATTCCATACCTGCGTTGAAAGCTGTGGGAAACTTATGGTATGTGAGTTGGGAGAGTGTGCCATTGTGCTAATTGTGTTAATCGTGCTGCTAGAAAAAAAAAATGTCCATTAGTCCGGACAACCTAGGCCCCCCTAGCTTGGGCCCTGTACATTAGTGAATGATTCAGACGAGGCTTCTTGCTCTGCCAGATAAATCAGAGATATTCGGCCTGCATCACCTCTATGGTGGAGCGGGGTACATATAGTGGAAGAGCTATAAAATAGAAACAAGAAGCTAAACTGTACGATGCCACAATCATACATTTCCGGTCTAATTCTCTACCCACAAGCTATACTAGAATTCTAATGTTGTGTGATGAGTATTATATTTATGAATTATTATTACTAGTCAACCAACATAAGAATTCTTCTATAGCCTATGGGCGGAGCATTTCACCATAAATGTCCATTTGTGGTGATTGTTTGTTTTTAGCTGCTTCGTCAAATTTTCATGTCTCTCTCTATGTCGAATCTTCATGTCTCTATGACGTATCTTTTCTCTCTATGTCGAATAATCTTGGAGTAATAGAGTTAGGCTAGGCACATTCAACCGCAGGTCCGATAGACACAGATCGCTATTGTCACCGTCATGTCGAATCTTCTATCTATATACAAATGTTGTAGCAATTAAACGAAAATAAAGCATTTTTTTATGTTGGATCTTTTGGATGTCGGATTCTGCACATTTTTTATCGTTTGTTAAAACGAGCACGAAAATCCCAGAAATTCAGACGAAAACTAACGCACTTGTCTACTTGACACCAGATCTTCCTAAAGTAAAGCCTCATACACACGATCGGTTTTCTCGGCAAGAACCAGCAAGTAAACCGTGCGTGTGTACGAGGCTTTCAGGTTTCTCGTCAAGAAAACTGCCCAGAATCTAGACGAGAAAAATAGAGAACATGTTCTCTATTTTCTTATCGTGAGATTCTCGTCAGAGTTTTCCTGCTGAGAAACCCGAGAGTGTGTATACTTACCTGTCACCGTGGAAACCCACGCATGCTCGAAATGACTTTGATGCCTGCGCGGTAGCTTCCTAGGCATAGGTAGGGTGCAGCAAGATGGCGGCGACGGCATCGAATTTGACGAGCGCATGCTCGTCGTACGTGATGATGTCTCCGCGTCCTTGCCATTCAAAAGAACGGCGGTTCTTTTGAAAGGAGTGTCTGCACACTCGAGCAGCAAGAGATTCTTACCATGAATCTCGTTAGGAAAATTTAGTTTTTTTTCCTGACGAGATTCTGGCCCATGTGTACAGGGCTTAAGTCCCGTTCTTGTTCTCCTTAGATGTATGGGTGTTTCCATCTTGGCTTGCTCCTACATGCATTCTCTACTATATAAAATGGATTTCTCACAGTGACTGCGGCAGGTGTGAAAAAACAGGGACTCAAGCTCTTAAGCCGCGTACACACGACCATTTTTCGGGAGGTAAAAAACTATGTTTTTAAGGGTCTAGAAAAAACAATGTTTTTTGTTAACCCGATCATTAAAACGGCCTTGCCTACACACGATCGTGAAAAAAAAAATGCTCTAGCAAAGCGCGGTGACATACAACACGTACAACGGCACTATAAAGGGGAAGTTCCATGCGGATGACACCACCCTTTGGGCTGCTTTAGCTGATTCCGTGTTAGAAAAAGGCGGTTCGCACTTTTCTGTCTGTTACAGCGTGATGAATGTGCTTACTCCATTACGAACGGTAGTTTTACCAGAACGAGCGCTCCCATCTCATAACTTGCTTCTGAGCATGTGCAGATTTTTCACGTCGTTAACCCTCCTGGCGGTATCTCCGAGCGTGACTCGGGGTTGATTTTTTCTGCCAAAATCGGTAACCCCGAGTCACGCTCGGGGTAGCTATGCAGAGCCTGCAGCACGTGCTGGCTTACCTTTTCCCCGGATCCAGCGATGCCACCGCGCTGTGTGAGCGAGCGGGACCTCGCTCGATTCACACAGTGTCCTCCTGTGCCGTCGGTCTCCGTTCCCTGCGACGTTAAGACGCACGGGAGCGGAGATCGGCGCCAAATTCAAAAAAGTAAACAAACACCTTACATACAGTATACTGTAATCTTATAGATTACAGTACTGTAAGTAAAAAATACACACCCCCCTTGTCCCTAGTGGTCTGCCCAGTGCCCTACATGTTCTTTTATATAATAAAAACGTTTTTTTCTGCCTGCAAACTGTAGATTGTCCATAGCAACCAAAAGTGTCCCTTTATGTCAAAAATGGTTTTAGATCAGCTAGAAAACAGCTATAATAAATTATAATCACTTGCAGAATTGTGCGATAGCGATTTGTGGGGAAATTCGTCATAAAAAATAAAATAATGACAGCGACAATTATGCAACTGAGCAAATTTCAGTGATTTTGAGTTGATTACATTATTGAATATTTTTTATTAGAATTATATTATTATTTGATATAATTATTTATAATTATTTATTATATTATAATTTATAATTTTGTTTTTAAAAAAAATGTCATACCCGGGATACCTACTAGACTCTTGTTTGGTCAGATTTAAGTGAGTTATTCCTAAGAATTACAGGCCTACAGTATAAAACGCCAAATTTCCTTGCAAATAATGGTACCGCTTTCAGCATCTTTTTTCTGAAAGAATCATACCGCCAGGGAGGTTAAAGCCCACACACGACCATTTTTTACAACCTGAAAAACGACATCGTTAAAAACATTGTGAAAAAATAAGGCATGTTCGATTTTTTATATTTTTTTTGCCCATTTTTCAAACCCGAAAAATGCTCTGAAGCGCACACACGATCGTTTTTAATGACATTAAAAAAAAAATCATTTTTTACAACCCGAAAAATTATCGTGTGTACGCGGCATAAGACCAAACCAGCAAAGCCTCTGAAGCCCTGTACACACGATAGGTAAACCAGAGGACAACGGTCTGAAGGACCATTGTCTTGGGTTAACCGATGAAGCTGACTGATGGTCCGTTGCGCCTACACACCATAGGTTAAATAACCGATCGAGACAGAACGCGGTGACGTAAAACACAACGGCGTGCTGAAAAAAATGAAGTTCAATGCTTCCAAGCATGTGTCGACTTGATTCTGAGCATGCATGGATTTTTGAAACAATGGTCTGCCTACAAATGATCGGTTTTGACCTATCGGTTAGGAATCCATCGGTTAATTTTAAAGCAAACTGGCATTTTTTTAACCTAAGGTTAAATAACCTATGGGGCCCACACACGATCGGTTTTGACCGATGAAAACGGTCCATCAGACCGTTGTCCTCTGGTTAACCTATCATGTGTACGAGGCCTGAGAGATCTTTGCAACCTATAAAAAAATAAAAATAAATACCGTATTTATCGGGGTATTGCGCGCTCCGGTGTATAGCGCGCACCCCTAAAGTGGACCCGCATTCCTGTGGAAAAAATATTTTTGTACTTACAGTTTTGGTGTCTTGCGCGGCGTCCATCGGCGGCCTCGTCGGTTCCGGCGTCCGTCTGCGGCTTCGGGTGTCCTCTTCGTCGGGTCCGGCGTCCTTCTGCGGCGTCCTTCCCAGCTCGTTTCCCGCGCCGAGTTTGAATACTGCGCCGGCATATAACGAGCACAGTACACTCGTGGGGCAGGCTTGGCTACTCTCTGGCTCACGTCCTGTACGTCCAGGACGTGAGCGCGAGAGGAGCCGAGCCTGCCCGACTATACACGAATGTACTGCACTCGGTATGTGCCGGCGCAGTACACTCGTGTGTAGTCGAGCAGGTTCGGCTCCTCTCGCGCTCACGTCCTGTACGTCCAGAACGTGATCGCGAGAGGAGCCGAGACTGTCCGACTATACACGAGTGTACTGCGCTCGGTATATGCCGGCGCAGTATTCAAACTCGGCGCGGGAAAGCGGGTATCGGTGTATATCGCGCACCCACGATTTTGCCCTGATTTATACGCCGATAAATACGGTACTTTAGTTTTTATCAAGCTTTGTAAAAGTGTGATCAATGGACTTCATTTTTCAGAAAAAGAGGACAAAAACCCACAAGAAATATGCAAAGATAAAAGGGGAATTTATTATTTTTATATCTGTAACAATAGAACAAGTGCAGCCAAATTAAACTATCGACGTTCTTCGCTATTGATTTTTTTTTTTTTCCCCTTAAGAATCTTTTTTCCCTTTGCCTTTTTTATTTCCAAAGGGAACAATGGCAAAGAAATTTCTTGATGTTCTATCACAAAAAAAGTAAAAAATAATATGAACTGAGGCATAGATGTGTTTTTAAACTTGAAGACTCCCCATGTTTTAAAAAAAAGAAAGAAAAAAGAAAAAGCAATTTTCAGACAAATGTCAATTTCGGAAAAAAAAAGGTGAAGATTGCACGGCTGTATTTTTGTCTGACCCATTTTTTATTCATAGCAAATAAATAATCTTAAGCTGCCATAAATAATGCATTTGGCTGATCATTTAGTGTAGTGTTATTACAGTTGTTATGTAACCTTCGGTATAAATCATTTTCGATTTTGGTCACAAAATCAATCCAATTAGCTCCCTAAATTAATGCACTGCACAACTTATGTGGTTATTCAGATGCTGTTTATGTCATCCACGTAGCATGCTATATAAATCATCGGCCAGCCTGTCTTGTTTCAGTGAGGGTTTTGCATTTTCAGGACCTTGGACAGCTGAGGGTAGCCAAGATCTATTAAGCTTCCACAGCCGAAGACCAGCTGTTTCTGCAATGCCCTAAGATTTAATTGTTCTAAGCAAAGATCTGTCCTTCAGGGCTGCTTTACATTTCTGAATGAGTAACGGGAATACCTGAGAATTCAAAAGCCTCATTAAAGGCCCACTGTAGCGAAAAATAATGGATTCTGGTAACTGTATGGGGTTAATACCTGTAATGACAATATTCAGTATACGATTTTTTTTATTTTTTTTTTATCTCGCATGTTTTAATAGTTGTTCTTCCCATGTGCACCAAGTTGTCTAGCAAAGTGGCAGTTACAAGAGCTGGGACGAATCATTAACACTGCTGGAGGCGCAGAAACCACTTGGCTTTTATGTATATTCTTCTGCTGCTGGAGGCATTTTTGCATTTTTTGCACACATGTTTAACCACTTAAAGTGGAGTTTCCATCCCAAAATGTTTTTTTCATTATTGTGCTCATTAGACCTAAAAAAAGAAAAAAATAAGTTTTTTTTTACTCATCTGGAAATGCCTGTTGCTATGCAGTCCCACAAAATCTGCCTTTGGAATCACCTAGGCTCCTGACATCATCTCCCTCTAATGCTCCTGGGAAATGTGTGTCATCATTTCCCAGGATGCAGTGCACTACCCAATTATCACTCCCCATCCAAGACTTCCAGGAAGTAAGTGCTTGTGAGCTTCACAATGCCCACAAGCAAAATGACAACGGTGTGGACATAGTTTTATAAACGATCTTTTTTGAATATCTATGCGGAGCTGCGGCGGATTGTAAAATAGTAAGTGACCGGATTTATATTATAAAAACGCATGATGAAAGGACATACATTTAAAAAATGCTAATTGTGGTTGTAACCCCGCTTTAAGCCCCAGACCATTATGCAGCTAAAGGACCAGGCCCCTTTTTGCGATTTGTCACTGCGTCGCTTTAACTGACAATTACGTGGACGTGTGATGCGGCTCTCAAACAAAATTGACGTCCTTTTTTCACCACAAATAGAGCTTTCTTTTGGTGGTATTTGACCACCTCTACGGTTTTTATTTTTTGAGCTATAAACAAAAAAAGAGCGGCAATTTTTTTTAAAAAAAAACAATATTTTTTACTTTTTCCTATAATAAATATCCCCCAAAAATATATATATATATTAAAAAAAAAATTCCTCAGTTTAGTCCGATACGTATTCTTCTACATATTTTTTGTAAAAAAAAAAATCACAATAAGCGTTTATTGATCGGTTCGCGCAAAAGTTATAGCGTCTACAAAATAGGGGATAGCTTTATGGCATTTTTATTAATAATGTTTTTTACTAGTAATGGCGGCAATCAGCGATTTTTATCGTGACTGCGACATTATGGCGGACACATCGGACACTTTTGACACTATTTTGGGACCATTGTCATTTTTACAGCGAACAGTGCTATAAAAATGCACTGTTTACTGTAAAAATGTCACTGGCAGTGAAGGGGTTAACCAGGAGGGGGCGCTGTAGGGGTTAAGTGTGACCTAATTTGTGTTTCTTACTGTAGGGGGTGTGGCTGGGCGTGTGACGTCACTGATCGTCATTCCCTATGACAGGGAACAGACGATCAGTGGCAGTCACACTAGGAAGCACAGGGAGAGGTTTGTTTACACTTGCCTCTCCCCGTTCTTGCGAGAAGCAGGGCCTCACGCGTGTGCAGTAGGGTTCCCGGCGTGAAGCCAAAAGGCTACACTGCCGCGTTCCTTTACACGCAATGGCGGCGGCAGCACCTGCCAGCTGATTGAAACATATACACCATTTTCATATGTAGGCACTGCTCAATTAAGCGTTCCTTTCTGCATGCGAGCTTGGCGGGACAGGGCGCGTTTAACTTTTTTTTTTTATTATTAATATTTATTTTACCTTTTATTTTTACACTGTTCTTAAAAAATAAATAAAGTGTCACTTTTTTATTCCTATTACAAGGAATGTAAACATCCCTTGTAATAGGAAAAAAATCATGATAGAACCTCTTAAATAGGAGATCTGGGGCCAAAAAGACCTCACATCTCATATTTACACTAAAATGCAATAATTAAAAAAAAATGTTTATGTCATTTGAATTTTTTTTTTTTAATAAAAATGTATCTTTAACAGCTATATGCGGAAGTAATGTTTTGACGTCGCTTCCGCCCTGCAATGGTATGGAGACGGTTGGGGGTCATCTTCCCCTCCCTCGTCTCCACACCAAGCCAGGGAGAGGATGCGATTGCCTCCACTGCTACAGACGGCTCTGGTAAGCGGCGGAGGGCACCAGAGAGCGGCGGGGGGCCCCCTCCATTCGCTGATAAAAGTGATCTTGCTGTGAATCCGCCACAGAGACCACTTTTATTGGAAAGCGGACCACCCGCGGAAGAAGAGGATACCAGGGTTATGGTAGCTAGCTGCTGCCATAACAATGGTATTCCTCTACAAAGTATCAACATAAAACGGCGGCAGGCGGTCCGGAAGTGGTTAAAGTGGTTAAATACCAAACATGTTATACTTGCCTCCTCTGTGCAGTTGGTTTTGCACAGAGCAGGCCAGTTCCTCCTCTTCTCGGGTCCCTCTTTGCTGCCCCCTGGCCCCTCCCTTCTATTGAGTGCCCCCTCAGTCAGCAGCTTCTTATGGGGGCACCTGGGGGCTCCCCTGATTGGCTTTGATTGACTGACTTTAATTGACAGCCATTGAAGCTAATGACGCAGTGTCTCAGCCAATCAGCAGGAGAGACCCAGAAAGCTTAGACATCCGTGGACATCGCTGAAGAGAGATGGGGTTCTGGTAAGTAACTAGGGGGGTGCTGGGGAGCTGGGCTACATACAGGATGCATTAAGATAAAACAAAAACGTCTCCCCTTACAACCCTTTTAACCACTTGCCGACCAACGCACGCATTTTTGCGTTGGCAGAATGGCACGGACAGGCAAATGGGCATACAGGTGCATCCCTTTAAATTTGCCGCCGCGAGCTCCGTGACCGTGCCTGCAGGACCCACAGACTCGATGTCCGCCGGTGTCCCGCAATCTTCTGCTACCTGTAATCGGGAGCAGTGATCAGTGTCATGTCACAGTAAGCCCAGCCCCCTCACAGTTAGAATCACTCCCTAGGACGCATTTAACCCCTTCCTAGCCCCCTAGTGGTTAACCCCTCCCCTGCCAGTGTAATTTACACAGTAATCAATGGCCCCAAAATAGTGTCAAAAGTGTCCGATGTGTCCGCCATAATGTCGCAGTCACAATAAAAATCGTAGATTGCCGCCATTACTAATAAAAAATTAATAAAAAAATGACATAAATCTATCCCCTATTTTGCAGACGCTATAACTTTTGTGCAAACCTCGCTTATTGCGATTTTTTTTTTGACCAAAAATATGGAGTCATTTACACGGTAATCAGTGCATTTTTCTAGCACTGATCGCTGTATCAATGGTCCCAAAATAGTATCAAAATTGTCCGATGTGTCCGCCATAATGTCGCAGTCACGATAAAAATCGCAGATCGCCGCCATTGCTAGTAAAAAAAAAAAAAATACTAAAAATGCCAATAAAACTATCCCCTATTTTATAGACGCTATGGCCCAGATTCACAGAGAGTGGGCGTACATTACGCCGCCGTAGAGTAACCACTGTACGCTACTCTTACGCAGCGCAGAGAGGCAAGCAATGAATTCAGCAAGCCAGTGCTCCCAACGCTGCACCAGCGTGGTGTGGAATTCGAAGGCGTAAGCCGGCGTAGGTTGAGGTAGGCGTGACCCCACGCAAATGATGGTCTGAGCGGCAGACAGATACGAATCATGAACTGCGCATGCGCTGTGAAGTGGTCGCATTCCCCTGCGCATGCTCACAACCACGTCGGAACAACTGCCTAAACTACGCCGGATCATTGCGTACGGCGTGAACGTAACCTACGCCCAGCCAGACACACGTCCAACGTAAAATACGCCGGCTTGTGTTCCCTGGTGCAGACCTTTGCATGTCTGCTGCTGGGTTGCACCTCCTTTATGGGGAATAACTTTACGCCGGACGTACAACTTACGCGCACCTCGCGTAGCCTGCGTCGGGCGCACGCAGGTTCGTGAATTGCTGTATTTCCCTCATTTGCATGTTTGAATGGCTAATCAATGGGAGCGGCACCATGCACCCAGCCTAAATGTGCGCCCACCCTACGCCGGCGTAAGCAAGCTACGTCGGCGGGGTGTAGCCTGGTTTTGGGCGCATATCTGTTTGTGGGTCTGGCGCACAGATACGACGGCGCACATTTGCACTTACATCGGCGTAACTTGTTATACGTCGGCGTAAGTGCTTTGTGAATCCGGGCCTCTAACTTTTGCGCAAACCAATCAATAAACGCTCATTGCGATATATTTACCAAAAATAGGAAGAAGAATACGTATCGGCCTAAACTGAGGAAAAATTTGTTTTTTATATATTTTTTTGGGGATATTTATTATAGCAAAAAGTAAAAAATATTGCTTTTTTTTTTTCAAAATTGTCGCTCTATTTTTGTTTATAGTGCAAAAAATAAAAATCGCAGAGGTGATCAAATACCACCAAAGGAAAGCTCTATATGTGGAAAAAAAAGGACGTCAATTTTGTTTGGGAGCCACGTCGCACCACGGCGCATTTGTCAGTTAAAGCGACGCAGTGCCGAATCGCAAAAAGTGGCCCGGTCATTTGGCAGCCAAATCCTCCGGGGCTGAAGTGGTTAAATGTTGGAAGCCAAGAGAGGTTATATTTCAGCCCAAAATATGCAACTGGGCTATTGGATTCTTTTTTTTTCGAGGGACCAAAGATATAAATTATACAGATTAGCAACGCGGCTTTTATGTGTTATTGCTATTGACTATTGCTATTGCTATTGACTGTTTTTTTTTTTCTTTTACTCATACTAATTGCAAAATGCTCAACAGATTTAGTTCTGAGTAAGAAGCAATTGCTCATGTTTAAAAAGTGATAAATGAGGAATCATACAAGGAGGCTGCCACTACAATCTCAGATGCTGTGCAAAGTGATTTGTGTGTGTGTGTGTGTGTGTGATTGTGTGTGTGATTGTGTGTGTGTGTGATTGTGTGTGTGTGTGTGTGTGTGTGTGTGTGTGATTGTGTGTGTGTGTGTGTGTGTGTGATTGTGTCTGTAGGTTTTATTTAGAATGTAATTTCCCTACTAGAAAGTTATATATACACTGTCAGAGCTCTCTCCCATAAGGGATTAGGAACACATACAACATATGTTTAAACTAAAGTTCAATCTGCTTATATTTTGCCTTCCCTGGTTCTCCCCCACATCAACATGCTAATTAATTGTTTTGTTTCAATAAAACCTTTTTTGTTTTTATAACATACCTTATTTTAGACCAATGATGTCATCACTGATGACATCACTTCTAATGCACACTGGAAATACCTGTAAATCCCTCTCTTGGAGCCCTGTATAGCATTAACCACTTAAGCCCCGGACCAATATGCAGCTAAATGCCCAGAGATGTTTTTACAATTTGGCACTGCGCTGCTTTAACTGGTAATTGCGCGGTCATGCAATGTTGTTCCCGAAACTAAATTTGCGTCCTTTTCTTCCCACAAATAGAGCTTTCTTTTGATGATATTTGATCACCTCTGCGGTTTTTATTTTTGTGCGCTATAAACAAAAATAGAGCGACAATTTTGAAAAAAATGCAATATTTTTTACTTTTTTCTATAATAAATATCCCCCAAAAACATATAAAAAAACGTTTTTTCCCTCAGTTTAGGCCGATACGTATTCTTCTACCTATTTTTGGTAAAAAAAAAAAATCGCAATAAGCGTGTATCAGTTGGTTTGCGCGAAATTTATAGTGTTTACAAAATAGGGGATCGTTTTATTGCATTTTTATTATTTTTTACTACTAATGGCGGCGATCATCGTTTTTTTCATGACTGCGACATTATGGCGGACACATCGGACAATTTTGACACATTTTTGGGACCATTGTCATTTTCACAGCAAAAAATGCATTTACCGTATTTATCGCGGTATAGCGCGCTCCCGTGTATACCGCGCACCCCTAAAGTTGCACCGAATCCTGTGGAAAAAAGTTTTTTTTGTACTTACAGTTTTGGTGTCTTGCGTGGCGTCCATCGGCGGCCTCGTCGTGTCCGTATTCCGTCTGTGGCTTTGGGTGTCCTCTTCGTCGGGTCCGGCGTCCTTCTGCGGCATCCTCGCGTCCGTCCTACCCGCTTTCCCGCGCCGAGTTTGAATACTGCGCCGACATATACAGAGCGCAGTACACTCGTGTATTGTCGGCAATGCTCGGCTACTCGCGCGCTGACGTCCTGTACGTCCAGGACGTCAGCGCGGGAGGAGCCGAGACTGCCCGACAATACACGAGTGTACTGCGCTCGGTATATGTTGGCGCAGTATTCAAACTCGGCGCGGGAAAGCGGGCGTATACCGAGCACCCACGACTTTGCCCTGATTTTCAGGGCAAAAAAGTGTGCGGTATACGCCGATAAATACGGTAAATTGCATTGTTTATTGTGAAAATGACAGTTGCAGTTTGGGAGTTAACCACAGGGGGGCGCTGTAGGAGTTATGTTTCACCTAGTGTGTGTTTACAACTGTAGGGGGGTGTGGCTGTAGGTCTGACGTCATCGATTGTGTCTCCCTATAAAAGGGATCACTCGATCGATGCGCCGCCACAGTGAAGCACGGGGAAGCCGTGTTTACATCGCGATCGCAAGGGGGCGGCTAGAAACGAATATCCGCCCCCTCATCCCAGATCGCTCCCAGAGACTTACCGACCGCCGTATGTACCGGGGGGTTCCCGATAGGACCCCCGACCCACGTCTAGGCAGCGACGTGCGGGCACGTCGTTCTACCTGTCCGTGCCATTCTGCCGACGTATATGTACATGCGGTGGTCGTTAAGTGGTTAAAAAGCCAACAGGGCTTCTACTCCTTCCCCCCCATTCTATCCACAAATGAGAAAAAAAATATTGGTCTCACATACACTTGGCTTAAGTAAACCTTAATCTACAATTTATTTTTCTTAAATAGCTAAAGATAAAATACCATCAAAGGTAAATTGCATTTTTGGGTAAATTCAGAGAGATGGATTAAGCTTTAAAGCGGGAGGTCACCCGAAAAAATTTTTTTAACATTAGATTGAGGCTCATTTTGTGAAGGGCAATTGGATAGTTTTTTTTCAAAATCGAAGCCGTACTTACCGTTTTAGAGAGCGATCTTCTCTGCCGCTTCCGGGTATGGTCTTCGGGACTGGGCGTTCCTATTTGATTGACAGTCTTCTGACAGGCTTCTGACGGTCGCATACATCGCGTCACGAGTAGCCGAAAGAAGCCGAACGTCGGTGCGCTCTATACGGCGCCTGCGCACCGACGTTCGGCTACTTTCGGAAAATCGTGACGCGATGTATGCGACCGTCAGAAGCCTGTCGGAAGACTGTCAATCAAATAGGAACGCCCAGTCCCGCAGCCCATACCCGGAAGTGGCGGAGAAGATCGCTCTCTAAAACGGTAAGTACGACTTTGATTTAAAAAAAACTACCCGATTCCCCTAGACAAAATGAGCATCAATCTAAGGTTAAAAATTAAGGGCCAGATTCACGTAGAATCGCCCTACGCTGCGGCGGCGTAACGTATTACATTTACGTTACACCGCCGCAAGTTTTCAGCGTAAGTGCTTGATTCACAAAGCACTTGCCTGTAAACTTGCGGCGGCGTAGCGTAAATCCGCCCACTGCAAGCCCGCCTAATTCAAATGGGGTGGGGACCATTTAAATTAGGCGCGTTCCCGCGCCGAACGTACTGCGCATGCTCCGTCCCTAAAATTTCCCGACGTGCATTGCGCTAAATGACGTCGCCATTCACGGACGACTTACGCAAATGACGTGAAATATCAAATTTCGACGTGGGAACGACGGCCATACTTAACATTGGCTAGACCACCTAGAGGGCAGCTTTAGTTTTACACGGCGTATCTCTACGGAAACGACGTAAATTTACAACGACGGGCAAAGCGGACGTTTGTGAATCGGCGTAACTAGTCATTTGCATATTCTACGCCGACCGCAATGGAATGGCCACCTAGCGGCCGGCCTAGAATTGCAGCCTAAGATCCGACGGTGTAAGTCAATTACACCTGTCGGATCTTAGGGCTATCTATGCGTAACTGATTCTATGAATCAGGTGCATAGATACGACAATCGTATCTCAGAGATACGACGGCGTATCAGGAGATACGCCGTCGTATCTCTTTTGTGAATCTGGCCCTTAGTTTTCGGGTGAACCTCCACTTTAAACGTAGAATTTTTTTTTCCTAAATAGCTTCCTTTACCTTAGTGCAGTCCTCCTTCACTTACCTCATCCTTCCATTTTGCTTTTAAATGTCCTTATTTCTTCTGAGAAATCCTCACTTCCTGTTCTTCTGTCTCTAACTCCACACAGTAATGCCAGGCTTTCTCCCTGGTGTGGAGTGTCGTGCTCGCCCCCTCCCTTGGACTACAGGAAAGTCAGGGCGCCCTCTACGCTGCAGATAGAGAAAGGAACTGTGTGTTAGTGGGCGTCCTGACTCTCCTGTTGTCCAAGGCAGGGGGGCGAGCACGACACTCCACACCAGGGAGAAAGCATTGCATTACTGTGTGGAGTTACAACCCCTTTAATGTAACATCTGTTTATTCATTTTTCATCATATATATCAATTTGAACTCCTCAGGTTTGTGATGGATTTACATTAACTAGGGATGAGCAACCTGGATAGGGAAGATCCTTGATTGTAGTCTCCACATGGCTGCACACGTGATGAATGAAAGGTGCTCTACACATAACTAATCTCATTTTCTTTTCCTTCTTTTCACTTTTTTAATAAAACAAATAAAAATAAACCTTTACCAGCAGTTCAATATTTTTAATTAATTCCTACCTCCCTTCTCAGCGTTGTTCCTCACTGGAAACCTGCCATGTGAATTATTGGTATTTTTGTTTTTGTAAGCATTAGTGTTCACTGAAATTTTCTTTAGTCATCTTTTGCTGGTTATAAATCGATGAACTGCTTAACAAAGTTTATTTTGGCTCCGTGTCCATGGAAAGTCTACCATTGCTCTGAGCTATTGTCATTGTTTAACCACTTAAGACCCGGACCAAAATGCAGGTAAAGGACCCGGCCAGTTTTTGCGATTCGGCACTGCGTCGCTTTAACTGACAATTGCAATTGTCGTTTGTGCAAAATTGGCGACCTATTTTTTCCACAAATAGAGCTTTCTTTTGGTGGGATTTGATCACCTCTGCGTTTTTTTTTTTTTGCGCTATAAACAAAAATAGAGCGACAATTTTGAAAAAAATGCAATATTTTTTCCCCTTTTGCTATAATAAATATCCCCAAAAAAGATATAAAAAAACTTTTTTTTCCCTCAGTTTAGGCCGATACGTATTCTTCTACCTATTTTTGGTAAAAAAAATTGCAATAAGTGTTTATCGATTGGTTTGCGCAAGATGTATAGTGTTTACAAAATAGGGGATAGTTTTATTGCATTTTTATTAATAATTATATTTTTTTCTAGTAATGGCGGCGATCAACAATTTTTATTATGACTGCGACATTATGGCGGACACATCGGACACTTTTGACACTATTTTGGGACCATTGTAATTTTTACAGCGAACAGTGCTATAGAAATGCACTGTTTACTGTAAAAATGACACTGGCAGTGAATGGGTTAACCAGGAGGGGGCGCTGTAGGGGTTAAGTGTTCCCTAGGGAGTGATTCTTAGACCCCTTTCACACTGAGGAGTTTTTCAGGCGGTACAGCGCTAAAAATAGCGCCGCTATACCGCCTGAAAAACTCCTGCCCAGCAACCTTAATGTGAAAGCCGGAGGGCTTTCACACTGAGGCAATGCGCTGGCAGGAGAGAAAAAAATCTCCTGTCAAGCAGCATCTTTGGAACGGTGAGAGGAGCGGTATGTATAACGCTCCTTCACCGCTCCTTTCCATTTAAAACAATGGGAAACCGCTGCAATACCGCCCACAATGCGCCTCTACAGAGGCGCATTGCGGGCGGTATTAACCAGGGGTCAAGTCCTGGGAAAAAAAGTGTGGCAACTCCCACCCAAGATCCTCTGCCCCACCCAAAAAAAAAATGATACGCTCATATGCATAATTACTAAACCGCATGTTTTTTCGAAAGCAAGTTCTTTCTAAATCCCACGATAACTCGCGGTAGACCTCCGCAATGTCTCCCGGGAACAATGACAAAAGCTCCCAGGAGACATTGCGGCATCGAGGAAGTGACAGAATACCCGCACACTACCTGATGAATCCATATACAGGAAGCGGCCAGTAACATAAAGGATTACTATGGTTCGCCTGTCCCTGACAGTGACTCGAGCTGGGCATCGCCGCTTAGTGAAGGATTGGCTCGGGCGGCTCGGCTGCTCTAATCCTGCAAAGGGAACTGCGTTCCTGCTGTGAAAAAAGTGCAGGAACTCCGTTCCCACGCGTTCCCGCAGGACTTGAGCCCTGGTATTAACCCTTTACCGGGTGCCAGCGGGGGTTAATACCGCACCGCTAATGGCTGAATCCTGCGCCAAATCCTGCGGTATAGCGCCGCTATTTTTAGCGGCACTATACCGCCACCGCAGCTCCCGCCCGAGTGTGAAAGGGGCCTTACTGGGGGGGGCGTGGCTGGGCGTGTGACGTCACTGATTGTTGTTCCCTATGACAGACGATCAGTGACAGGCTCACTAGGAAGCACGGGGAGAGGTTTGTTTACACTTACCTCTCCCCGTTCTTCCTCTCTATGACCCTATCGTGGAACACCAGCGCGATCGGGTCCGCTGTTCCCGCGGGGACGGTCATGGAGAAGAGGACCGGGGCGCGCTCGTGACCCACGGCTGGGATCTTAAAGGGGACGTACATGTACGCCCTTGTGCCCAGCCGTGCCATTTTACAGACATATATCGTCGTGCGGCGGTCCTCAAGCAGTTAATAATTTTATTTGAATAAATAACCAAATGTCTGCTTTATAAATGTATTTCTGAATGGTCTAGAAAGGATCATTTTAAAGCATTGTGTATGTATAGTGGATATTGCAGAGCTAGCCTGCCCTCCCAGCCAATCTCTTATAATAGCCAATGCTATCTCCAGCATCCATCAGAAGAAAAGGGCTTGAGGATAGAGCTGTACCCTCCATACTCCACACCATTTAAGAGGGATTTCCAGTTTTACTGACACTTGACATAATATCAGAAACACAATCAACACACTGGGAGGAGGAAAAAAAGGAAATCACAATTGTTGTTTCCTTATCGTTCTCCGCAGGCCTTGCACAGGTCATGCCTAGCCCATTGTATTTGCGTGTCTTTCCTACGGCCATTGCAAGAGAGATATGCCAAATACCGGCTTCATACATTTGTCTGTGGTTTCACACAACTCTCTTTATTTATAACATCAATGGTGTCACTTAGAACAGTATAAAATAATGCAGATAGGCAACAGCTGCTGGAACAGTGGGATGACATCTGCACTTCAAAGGCTGAAACAGCCCCCTCCCCTATCTTCCCTATGCTGCAAATTTCCTTTAATTTATTATACCCCGCATAGAGAACATACGTCTGGTGCTTCTAAAATGTAGCTGCTTCAAGTACTTATTTGCTACTGTTGTAAAGCAGAAAATAAATGCCCTGAAATGGTTTGACTCTCTTGAATCTTAGATTAGTGTTCTTTTCTTACACCTGTAGGTAGATTCAGTAAGAGTTAGGCCGACTTATCAGTAGATAAGCCGACCTAACTCAGAATCTACGCCGCCGTATGTTTAAGTGTATGCTCAAACAGAGATACGCTTAAACATATCTAATATAAGACGGCTTGCGCCGTCCAATCTTAGGTTGCAATTTTTCGGATGGCCGCTAGGTGGCGCTTCCATTGCGGTCGGCGTAGAATATGTAAATGAGTTGATACGCCGATTCACGAACGTACGCCCGGCCGCCGCAGTCGATTTACACCGTTTACATAAGGTATTAGCAGGCCTAAAGTTATTCCATCTATTAGGTGGAATAACAATGTTAAAGTATGGCTGCCGTTCCCGCCGCGAGATTCAAATTGTTTATGTCGTTTGCGTAAGTCGTCCGCGAATCGAGATTTACGTCGTTTACGTCCACGTCGAAATCAATAGGCCCGTGCGGCGTACGTAGCCGCAATGCACACTGGGAAATGTAGGCGCCCGGCGCATGCGCATTATAATAAAAAACGTAAAAAAAGTGAGGTCAAGCCTCATTACCATCAAACACGCCCCCCTCCAACACATTCGAATTTGGCGCCCTTATGCCCGCCCACTTTAGGCTACGCCACCGTATATTAGCAGGCAAGTACATAGAGAATCATGTACTTGCCTAGCTAATATACGGCGGCGTAGCCTAAACAGGCTAAGCTACGCCGCCGCAGGTTTAAGCCATCGTACCTGAATCTACCTATTGGTGTCTATACAGTTGCAAGAAAAAGTATGTGAACCCAGAGCTGTATCCTGGCCTAGGCCAACAAGGCCCAGGCCTAGGGCAGCACTTTGCAGGGGGGCAGCACGGAAAGGGTCCCCGCCGGCTTGTGCTACACTGTTAGTGTAGTGCCACTCTTATGGGCTGGACTGGGCTCAGAGGCAAATAAGTCCAGTGCCCCCATAAAGCGTCCGCACTGCTTCCAATATGCAGGCGGCCGGCATTCCGCAACTGTGTGTGGGGAGGGGGAGGGGGGGCGCTGCTTCTAATTTTGACTGTCCTATCATCCTGGACCACAAACCTTCCTCACTGTGCTATATGTTTTCTGCTGCACCATTGGCATGGTTATATCTTCTTAGTCCTCTCCATAAAATTATTAGAAATTTGTGCTTAAAGTAGAACTATAGGCAACACTTTTTTTTTCATTTTGGATAGAGTAAGGGAGGGTTATAGCCCCTGTCAGTTTATTTTTTACCATCCCTGTCCCATTCTCTTCACTTCCTGCCCCATAGCCAAACAGGAAGTGAAAGGAAATCTATGCAAATTAAGGGAATCCATTGCCCCCCAGGCTCTCAGAACTAGTGTCCCTACTCGAAACGTGTCTTAACCAGAAAGGGGTGTGGCCTTGACAGGAAGGGGTATGTCATATTTAAATTAGGGGGTGCACGAGTTTAGCGGCCCCCCCTCTCCTGAACCGCACCAGGCCATATGCCCTCAACATGGGGAGGATGTCCCCATGTTGATGGGGACAATGGTCTCATCCCCACAACCCTTGCCCGGTGGTTGTGGGGGTCTGCGGGCGGGAGGCTTATCAGAATCTGGAAGACCCCTTTAACAAAGGGGACCCCCAGATCCTGACCCCCCCCCCGTGTGAAATGGTAATGGGGTACACTGTACTCCTACCATTTCACGAAGGAAGTGTAAATTCTTGTAAAAAAAAAACCACACACACACAAGTCCTTTATTAATAACAAAAAAAAGAAAAAAACTCCAGCGATGATAATCCACCCGCACCCGTCGCAGGATCAGGACAACGCAGGAAGCCGGGAACGAGTGGATCATCACCGCTGGAGTTTTTTTCTTTTTTATTTTTATTAATAATTAATAATTTTTATTAATAAAGGACTTTATTCTACGGTGTGTGTTTTTTTTTTTTTACAAGAATTTACTTCTCCTGCAAAATGTCTTGATAAACTTGGGAATTCATTTTTCCTCCGATGATAGCAATCCATTCAGGCCCTGTTGCAGCAAAGCAGCCCCAAACCATGATGTCACCACCACCATACTTCACAGTAGGGATGAGGTTTTGATGTTGGTGTGCTGTGACTCTTTTTCTCCACACATAGTGTTGTGTGTTTCTTCCAAACAACTCAACTTTGGTTTCATCTGTCCACAGAATATTTTGCCAGTACTGCTGTGGAACATCCACTTGCTCTTGTGCAAACTGTAAACGTGAAGCAATGTTTTTTTTTTGGACAGCAGTGGCTTCCTCTGTGGTATCCTCCCATGAAATCCATTCTTGTTTAGTGGTTTACGTATCGTAGATTTGCTAACAGGGATGTTAGCATATGCCAGAGACTTTTGTAAGTCTTTAGCTGACACTCTAGGATTCTTCTTCACCTCATTGAGCAGTCTGCGCTGTGCTCTTGCAGTCATCTTTACAGGACGGCCAGTCCTAGGGAAAGTAGCAGCAGTGCTGAACTTTCTCCATTTATAGACAATTTGTCTTACCGTGGACTGATGAACAGCAAGGCTTTTGGAGATACTTTTATAACCCTTTCCAGCTTTATGCAAGTCAACAATTCTTAATCACAGGTCTTCTAAGAGCTCTTGTGTGCAAGGCATCATTCACATTAGGAAATGCTTCTTGTGAAAAGCAAACCCAGAACTGGTGTGTATTTTTATAGGGCAGGGCAGCTGTAACCAACACCTCCAATCTCATCTCATTGATTGGACTCCAGTTGGCTGACACCTCACTCCAATTAGCTCTTGGAGATGTCATTAGTCTGGGGGTTCACATACTTTTTCCACCTGCACTGTGAATGTTTACATGGTGTGTTCAATAAAAACATGGTGACATTTAATTCTTTGTGTGTTATTAGTTTAAGCAGACTGTGATTGTCTATTGTTGTGACTTAGATGAAGATCAGATCACATTTTATGACCAATTTGTGCAGAAATCAATATCATTCCAAAAGGAGCTGCGGTGGCTCAACGCGATTGGCACTGCGCTGATAAGCCATTCACCTCTGCAGCTAGGGGTTCTGATCCTGGTCTCGGCTACATGTGAATTGAGTTTGGTGGTCTCAGCCCGGCTCCCGGTGGGTGTGCTATGTGAGGTAAGCCTGTGCTTAGTACACCCAACCCCCTCCCACAAAAACCACCACACTTACACGCACTCGAAATTGGGTTAACATGCACGCACTTTGACCACGCGGTCTCTAAAAAAGAGAGGCGAAGGACTAACGGGGCCGGTTGAGCGGGCAAATCCTCTCACTCCCTTATAGGGAGTCCCTCTGCCCCGTTGGGCTTCAAAGCGGAGCAGGTAGGGCGGGCTGTGTGGGAGGACCCCCTCACACACCCGCCATTGCCACCCGGGGCATGGAGAAAGGTGGCAGATTGCCTCTGGGGGAGGCCTGCCTACTCCCAACTCATGCAGTCCGGCTCCTCTCTCGAGTACACGCACAAAAAAAATACACTTAAAAAAATATATATATCATTCCAAAAGGGTTCACATACTTTTTCTTGCAGTTGTATATATAAAATCAAAGAGTCCACATTTTCATCCACCCACACACATAGGTGTGTGCAGCCTATTGCATTAGGGTGTGCACCCCAAAGCTCAAACATATTTGCATGTGTATATACAGTATACCGATGGAGTCAGTAGAGTGGTGGATGGTGTCAGTAGGGCAGAGATTGGTGTCAGTAGGGCAGTGGACAGTGTTAGTAGTTTTTTATTGTTATTATATATTTATTTTATTTTAGGAGCCCCATTAGGGAGCTTTGGTGAAATATCAGGGGTCTATTTATGTGCGTTACTGCACACTTAACGCAGTATATTTCTGTGCATTACTGCATGTTTAACGCAGTATATTTCAGTGTGTTACTGCACGTTTAATGCAGCATATTTCTGTGCATTAGGGCACGTTTAACGTTGTATATTTCGGTGTGTTATGTGCCATTTAATGCTGTATTTTTCTGTGCGTTAGTGCACGTTTAACTCAGTATATTTCGAAGCAATCTGCACCACACAGGGTGATTAGGGTGTGCCCTGGCGCACCTTGCACACCCTGTGCACATGCCTATGCCCACACAGTAGGTCCCACCACTGCACCAGGATAAGTAAAACACTAACTGGTTGTTAAAGTGGATGTAAACCCACTGTCATCATTTTTAATTCATTAACAAAGTGTATATGTCTAATGCCGCTTATGCACAATCGGAAGTTCCGACAAGAAAAGTTTGATGTGAGCTTTTGGTCGGAAATTCCGACCGTGTGTACGCGGCATTAGGATATACATGCCTCCTGCATGTATCCTTAAGTTTTCAAACTCACCCCCTCAGCTGTACAAAGCCCTGCAATCTTGCTGAATGTGTGGGCGTATCTTCTTTCTGGCGCTCGGTGGGCGGAGTCGTGGCGTCAGAGGACTCCTCCGCCCACCACTACACTGAAGTGCATGTACAGGAGTGACAGAGCACGTTCTGTGAAGAAGCAGAGCACGCTCATGTTACCCCTGCGCATGTGCAGAAGAAATAGCAATCGCAAGAGAAGGATTATAAAGAGATGAGGCAGAGAGGCAAAGCTTGCGCATGAGATATGCAAATAACCTGTTACTCACAGCAGGGGGGAAGAACAGACTGGGTTTTCTCGTTGGGCCCCTTTCACACTGGGACGGGAGGTGCGCTAACGGTAGTTAGTGCCGCTATTAATATCGATGCTATACCGTCGGAATTGCGGCGGTATTCGGCCACTAGCAGTGAAGTTTCAACCCCCGGTAGTGGCCAAAAAAGGGTTAATACTGCCCACAATGCGCCTCTGCTAAAGTGCATTGCCAGCGGGATTACCGAGGTGTCCCATTGTTTTCAATGGGAAGGAGCGGTGGAGGAGCTGTAAACACACCAGCGCACGACCCGCCAGCGCATCGCCTCAGTGTGAAAGCCCTCAGGCCTTCACATTGAGACTGCAGGGCAGGAGTTTTTCAGGTGGTATTTAGGTGCTAATTTTATGGCTGAACCGCCTGAAAAACTCCTCAATGTGAAAGGGGAATAAGTCTGTTTTATCTCACTGGAAAAAGAGGATTGCTCAGAGCTTGATTAACTCTTTGTGGCAAGACTGGGCAAACATGATCTGAAATCCTATACTCTACATTGGGACAACCAATAAAAATAAAATAATTTGGGTTTACATCGACTTTAAGCCACTCTAGCCTGTATACACCATCAGCACTGCCTCCTATTGTATCCCCCTCTGTGTGTGAAAAATAATGCTGCAAATACCTAATTTCACTGCTGAGATTGCGATTACATGACTGGCCAGCTTTCTCCTTTCCTTCCCTGAGAGATGCAGTGGGCGGAGCTGAGATTCCTCTGCTGATGTCAGTCTCGAGGGGAGGAGGAGAGGAGGAGGGAGCTGACTGGTCTTTTCATTGCAATCTCGGCTCCTAAATGAGGTATTTACAGAATTTATATTTATAAATCATTCACAGAGGGGGAAACTGCAATAGGAGGCAGTGCTGATGGTGTATACAGGTTAGTGTTATGAGAGCAGCAAGAGGGGGAGGGGCGGCTCATACACAGACAGAGAGGGGAGGGGGCAGGAGGACACAGGAGAAGAGAGGAGAGCAGATAGCAGGCTGCTGATGATGGAGGCACGTAAACGGACCATGGTATCGGGGCTCAGCAGCCATGATACATTGTGGTCAGTTTACAGAGAAGTGGGGAGAAACTGGCAGGATCAGACAGGGGGCCAAATGACACAGGACAAGCACTGTGTCATATAACATGCTTTAAATGAGCAGGATTCATTTTCTTTTTGGGTTAACAAACACTTTAAATGCTAATGCTGCCAATTAGAAAAATAGGGTACTTGGTTTCAGTTCTGAAATTGGATGAGCGTGCTTGGGTGCCTGTATTCGCAGACATTTGTGCAACTTGCCTGTAAACACTTTCCTGCAAAAGAGCCTGTCCACGCTGGATACTGGCGGAAGATCCTAGCCTGTGGATTGGCGCACACAAACCATTATTCTGGATGGCATCCTGACAACCACCCCAAATAGAGTATAAAGGGAAGGTTAGAATATGGTGCTGATGGGCATGCAGCGAGAAAGCACAGGTTCACTTCAAAATCTGTAAGATAGTTAGGAAACCTTGCTCTTTCCCTTAGATCAGGGGACTCCAAACTACGGCCCGTGGGCCACATCCGGCCCGTTGGGACATTTTTTTCAGGCCCGCAGCTTGAGTCCTCAGACTCACTGCAGGGTCGGTTTCTTTTCAAGCTATGTTGGTGAGCAGGACATGCGCTGCATACTCTTGCTGGTCCCGCAACCCGACAAAGCCAGCCAACCTCATTAAGCAGCTGTTTGCTAGAGCCGCCAGCTAGGACCTGCTGCACCTCCTAGCTCCCTCCCCAATGTCAGTTTGCATACCGCGTGCCTGTGTAACAGCCGGGCGGGAGATACAGTAAAGCTGCACTAAAGCCAGGGGTCTCTGATGGGGATGTTAATGTGTGTTGGGTTGTCTGATGGGGACATTATTGTGTGTGGGGGGTCTCTGATAAGGACATTATTGTGTGTGCGGGGTCTCTGATAAGGACATTATTGTGCAGGGGTCTCTGATGGGGACATTATTGTGGAGGGCTCTCTGATGGGGACATTAATGTGTGTTAGGTTCTCTGATGGGGACATTATTGTGTGTGCGGGGTCTCTGATAAGGACATTATTGTGTGTGCGGGGTCTCTGATAAGGACATTATTGTGCAGGGGTCTCTGATGGGGACATTATTGTGCAGGGGTCTCTGATGGGGACTTTAATGTGTGCAGGGGTCTCTGATGGGGACATTATTGTGCAGGGGTCTCTGATGGGGACTTTAATGTGTGTGGGGGTCTCTGATGGGGAAATTAATGTGTGTGAGGGGTCTCTGATGGGGACATTAATGTGTGTGGGGGTCTCTGATGGGGACATTAATGTGTGCGGGGGTCTCTGGGGACATTAATGTGAAGGGGTCTCTGATGGTGACATTAATGTGTGTGGGGGTCTCTGATAGGGACATTAATGTGTGTGGGGGTCTCTGATGGGGACATTATTGTGTGTGGGGGTCTCTGATGGGGACATTATTGTGCAGGGGTCTCTGATGGGGACATTAATGTGTGTTAGGTTCTCTGATGGGGACATTATTGTGTGTGGGGGTCTCTGATGGGGACATTAATGTACAGGGGTCTCTGATGTACAAATACAAATATGGAAGGGGGCTCTAATGGGAACACAAATATGGAAGGGGGATCTAAGGGGGACACAAATGTGCAGCGAAGAGGCTGATGGGTACACAAATGTGTTGGGAGACTCTGATGGGGACCAAATGTATGGGCAGTGTGTGTCACGGTAACACAGATATAAGCCTTGTGCGCACTGGAAGTTTATCCCCGTGCATGAGGTTACGGCATTTAGGTTTGATCGGAGGATACAGGTGCACCATTCAGCTCTCCTGCCAGCAGCCTGATGCAGATTAATTTATAAATAACTGTTTTTTTTTTTACGGCCCGCGAATATATGAAAAAATAAAAATGTGGCCCTCAAAGTAAAAAGTTTGGAGACCCCTGCCTTAGATTGACCCCAGAGTTGCCCTGTAAAAACAGTCCTTCATACTTATCTTTAACCTAAATCATTTCTGAATATGTATGATGGTGGGAAAAAGAGCCAACCCAGCCTAAAATACTGTAGATAATAATGTAAAACAACAGAGCACTCACTGATACTGTTAACAGTAACATAAAGTGAAGTTTTGCTAACGTATGGCTACTTGAATGGTATGGATAACTTGTTTATCTGAGACAAATTCTATTTCAGGCCTTTTGACCCCTTTATCATGTCACAAGACAAGTTTACATTTGACAGTTTGCTGAAAGTGCAATTTAAACCTGACAAACATGTTGACTCGAGGTGCGAAGGTACACAGCGCTGCTTCACTTTGCTCTCGGGAAAGAACAGAGATGTTGCAAATTATCAGCTCTTAACCACTTAAGACCCGGACCATTATGCAGGTTAAGGACCTTGCCCCTTTTTGCGATTCGGCACTGAGTCGCTTTAACTGATAATTGCGTGGTCGTGCGACGTGGCCCCCAAACATAATTGGCGTCCTTTTTTTCCCACAAATAGAGCTTTCTTTTGGTGGTATTTGATCACCTCTGAGGTTTTTATTTTCTGCTCTATAAACAAAAGTAGAGCGACAATTTTGAAAAAAATTCAATATTTTTTACTTTTTGCTATAATAAATATCCCCCAAAATATATTAAAAAAATGTTTTCCCTCAGTTTAGGCCGATACATATTCTTCTACGTATTTTTGGTAAAAAAAAAATTGCAATAAGCGTTTATCGATTGGTTTGCGCAAAATTTATAGCGTTTACAAAATAGGGGATAGTTTTATTGCATTTTTATTAATATTTTTTTTTTTACTATGAATGGCGGCGATCAGCGATTTTTTTCGTGACTGCGACATTATGGCAGACACATCGGACAATTTTGACACATTTTTGGGACCATTGTCATTTTCACAGCAAAAAGTGCTAAAAAAATTCACTGTTTACTGTGAAAATGACAATTGCAGTTTAGGAGTTAACCACTAGGGGGCACTATAGGGGTTAAGTTTGACCTCATATGTGTTTCTAACTGTAGAGGGGCGGGGCTGGACGTATGATGTCATTGATCGTCTTTCCCTATATCAGGGAACAGACGATCAATGACACTGCCACAGTTCTTCAGCTCCGGTGACCGATCGCGGGACACCGGCGGAGATTGGGTCCGCGGTCACGGAGCTTAGGTACGTGATTGTGCCCAGCCGTGCCATTCTGCCGATGTATAACGGCGTGAAGGGGTCCTTAAGTGGTTAAGATGTCACTCAAAAAACATCCATTTAAAGTGTTTAAATGTTGGAAGGTTGGAATATCATTACTTCACAAGTTATAATTTATGTCAATTTTTAGAAATTGATAAGAATAGTCCTTAACCAAGCAAATATTTTCTACACGTGATATCTACTAATGCATCCTCAACCTTTTTTCATAACTCAGTCACTGAACTTAAATAAGTACAGTATGTGGCCAAGACCAACTTGCAATGTGTTCAACCAGCCAGACAATCTGGGCATTGGGTGGTCATCTATACTTACTTACTGTACCATCTTATAGTTTTCCACCAGCCTTTTCAAAACCAACATCCTCCCGTATACTTCGAGTTCTCTATTGCTGCTTTCCTGCTTTTCCTGATGTGTCTTAGCACATTCCAAATCCTCCTACTTTGTAGGTGTGTGCCAGCATTTCCTTTATGCCCTTATGTGTGTTGTTTATCAAGAAAGGTATGCTGATTATACACTGCTCAAAAAAATTAAAGGATCACTTTGAAAACATATCAGATCTCAACGGGCAAAAATCTCATGCTGGATATCTATACTGGTATGGACTGGGTAATGTGTTGGGATCTATACTGATATGGACTGGGTAATGTGTTAGGAATGAAAGGATGGCCCATCATTTGATGGAAATGAAAATTATCCACCTACAGAGGGCTGAATTCAAAGACACCCCGAATATCAAAGTGAAAAAATTATGCAGCAAGCTAGTCCATTTTGCTGAAATTTTATTGCAACAACTCAAAATGGTCCTCAGTAGTTTGTATGGCCCCCAAGTGCTTGTATGCATGCCTGACAACATCAGGGCATGCTCCTAATGAGACGACGGATAGTGTCCTGGGGTATTTCCTCCCAGATCTGGACCAGAGCATCACTGAGCTCTTGAACAGACTGAGGTGCAACCTGGCGGCACCGGATGGACCAAAACATAATGTCCCAGAGGTGTTCTTTTGGTTTTTGGATTTTGGTCAGGTGAGTGTGGGGGCCATTCAATGGTATACATTTTTCATCCTCCAGGAACTGGCTGCATGCTCTCGCCACATGAGGCCAGGCATTGTCGTGCACCAGGAGGAACCCAGGACAATTGTCTGACAATGGGTCCAAGGATTTCATCCCGATACCTAATGGCAGTCAGGGTACCATTGTGTAGCCTGTAGAGGTCTGTGCGTCCCTCCATGGATATGCCTCCCCAGACCATCACTGACCCACCACCAAACTGATCATGCTCAACGATGCTACAGGCAGGATAAAGTTCTCGTGGCTTCTCCAGATCCTTTCACGTCTGTCACATGCTTTCATCTGTGAAAAGCATGGGGCACCAGTGGCGGACCTGCCAATGGTGTTCAATGGAAAATGCCAATCGAGCTCCACAGTGTCCGGCAGTGAGCACAGAGCACACTAGAGGCCGGTGGGCCCTCAGGCCACCCCCATGAGGTCTGTTTCTGATTGTTTGGTCAGAGACATTCACACCAGTGGCCTGCTGGAGGTCATTTTGTAGGGCTCTGGAAGTGCTTATCCTGTTCCTCCATGCACAAAGGAGCAGATACCAGTCCTGCTGATGGGTTAAGGACCTTCTACGGCTCTGTCCAGCTCTCCTAGAGTAACTGCCTGTCTCCTGGAATCTCTTCCATGCTCTTGAGACTGTGCTGGGAGACACGACAAACCTTCTGGCAATGACACGTATTGATGTGCCATCCTGGAGGAGTTGGACTGCCTGTGCAACCTTTATAGGGTCCAAGTATCGCCTCGTGCTCCCAGTAGTGACACTGACCCTAGCCAAATGCAAAACTAGTGAAAAACAGAAAAGATGAGTAGAGAAGAAAAATGTCAGACACTTCCACCTGAAAAACCATTCCTGTTTTGGAGGTTGTCTCATTGTTGCCCATCTAGTGCACCTGTTGTCAATTTAAATTAACAGCAAAGCAGCTGAAACGGGTTTCAAGAGAGAAACATGGAAGACAGGATGTATCTTAAAGCGGAGTTCCACCCTATTTTTTAAGTTTGTATCATATGATGTAATACTGCCCCCTTAAATATATTTGGCATGTTTTTTTTTTTATTTCTAAATACTCACTGTGCTATTCTTTTTCGTTTATTTCTCCCGCCGCGGCGGCAGAGGCCTCGCAGCGTCATCCCCAGCCCTGCTATTCCTCAGAAGTATCGCGGTACTTCCACCGCAATTGAAAGAAATCTCGAGCGAGCGGGTGGGCGGGCGTAGGCGGAGAGATGGTTAAAGCCCCGCCCACCGCTCTATGTATGTCCTGCTTCAGGGGGGTGGTGCACTTGCTGTCACTTGCTTAGGAGGGCGGGCTAATGTGGGCACAAACCCCCCCGCAGTTTGTGCGGGGTGTTTGCTGTCCCACACTATCTTAGCCCAGCTCTTCATGGCAGCCGACATTGCTTCCCGTCAGCTACCTCTCTCACTTGCAATGCAGATGAAGGTGTCAGATCGGAGGAGGCGTGGTAGGGGCGGGGTCATCGGCATACACTGTGTATGCCGATGACCCCGCCCCTACCACGCCTCCTCCGATCTGACACCTTCTGAGTACACAGACAGGAGGAGGAGCCAGGCAGGAGGTGGGATGCTGCTGTGCTAAAGGTCTGTGTGCAAGTAAACAGACAGACTATAGATGACACTTGCGTGGGGGAGCTGATATAAATGAATTCCTGCAGTGATCTATGTGGGGGGAGAGGGTATGTGCTAGGGGGCGTTTTAGGAAAATCTGCCCCCACCCCTCCCCCAGCACATGTCCTCCCTCCTGCCAAAGTGCCTACTAACACATGCTGTACCCTTTCCCCCACCCCTGATTTAAAGAGATGCTGGCTGAGTTCCCGGGGCTGTACTCCTGCTGTGCTCATTATGAGAGGTTCCCACCATCCCTGTGCTGTGCTCATGAGGGGTTCTCACCATCCCTGTACTGTGCTGAGTTCCCAGGGCTGTACTCCTGTGCTCATGAGGGGTTCTCACCATCCCTGTACTGTGCTGAGTTCCCAGGGCTGTACTTCTGTGCTCATTATGAGAGGTTCCCACCATCCCTGTGCTGTGCTCATGAGGGGTTTCCACCATCCCTGTACTGTGCTGAGTTCCCGGGGCTGTACTCCTGTGCTCATGAGGGGTTCTCACCATCCCTGTACTGTGCTGAGTTCCCAGGGCTGTACTTCTGTGCTCATTATGAGAGGTTCCCACCATCCCTGTGCTGTGCTCATGAGGGGTTTCCACCATCCCTGTACTGTGCTGAGTTCCCGGGGCTGTACTCCTTCTGTGCTCATGAGGGGTTCCCACCATCCCTGTACTGTGCTCATGAGAGGTTGCCATCATCCCTGTGCTGTGCTCATGAGGGGTTCCCACCATCCCTGTACTGTGCTGAGTTCCCAGGGCTGTACTCCTTATGTGCTCATTATGAGAGGTTCCCACCATCCCTGTGCTGTGCTCATGAGGGGTTTCCACCATCCCTGTACTGTACTGAGTTCCCGGGGCTGTACTCCTTCTGTGCTCATGAGGGGTTCCCACCATCCCTGTACTGTGCTGAGTTCCCGGGGCTGTACTCCTTCTGTGCTCATGAGGGGTTCCCACCATCCCTGTACTGTGCTCATGAGAGGTTCCCACCATCCCTGTGCTGTGCTCATGAGAGGTTCCCACCATCCCTGTGCTGTGCTCATGAGAGGTTCCCACCATCCCTGTGCTGTGCTCATGAGGGGTTCCCACCATCCCTGTACAGTGCTGAATTCCCGGGGCTGTACTCCTTCTGTGCTCATTATGAGAGGTTCCCACCATCCCTGTGCTGTGCTCATGAGGGGTTCCCACCATCCCTGTGCTGTGCTGAGTACCCGGGTCTGTACTCCTGCTGTGCTCATGAGGGGTTCCCACCATCCCCCTGCTGTGCTCATGAGGGGTTCCCACCATCCCTGTACTGTGCTCATGAGGGGTTCCCACCATCCCTGTGCTGAGTTCCCGGGCTGTATTCGTGCTGTGCTCATTATAAGGGGTTCCCACCATCCCTGTACTGTGCTGACTTCCTGGGTTTGTACCCCTGCTGTGCTCATGAGGGGTTCCCATAATCCCTACAGCGCCAGGAAGTCAGCACAGCACAGGGATGGTGGGAACCCCTCATAATGAGCACAGCAGATACTATTAGTCCAGTTTTTTAAAAATTCATCATAACGAATGTGGGTAATTGTTACGAAAAGTGAACAAATCTAACGAAAATTCGTATTTCGTATGAATCTGAATTGAGTTTCGGGCACGAAATACGAAAATAACGGCTAATGCGAAACGGAACTAAACAAAATGAATTTATTGACGGCGCAAATGTCTAGTATATGTATGTGTGTGTATATATATATATATTCTTGTTTCTGTGCAGATATATCTACATAACAAATGATTTAGTATATTTACTGGTTCCTGGAGGGAGGAGGGGAGGAGAGTTTTGCATAGACAAGGGGCAGCAAGTTCCTCCCGTTGCTATGGAAACCTGACCTGAAACTATTACATGCTTGTACAGCACTGAGCATGTGCGAGATCAAGGCTGAAATCCAGGAAGTCATACAGTCTGGCTTCATGATGCCCACACTTAAGATGGCCCCAGTCAATTTCTATTTTATAAAGTGTCTAAATGCTGTAACAACCTAACAAAACGGACCTTAGTTTACAGACTAACTGTAGTAGAATACATTAAGCTTGTGTATTACAGGGGTTTTCATATTTAAAAAGTTTTTATTTTTAAAATTGTGGCCGGAACTCCGCTTTAAGTGAATTAGGTAAAGAAAATTCATAAGCAACCTCATTAAGTTTCCTCTTGACTGGGAATGGTCCCACAAATTTAGGTGCCAATTTCTTTGAGGGACATGCCAACCTGAGATTCGTAGTAGACAACCATACCTGGTCTCCTGGGTGGAGAAGCAGTTCACCCCTTTGTAGCACTGACCCCCGAAGGAGCTGCTGGTTTAATTTGGGCCTGCACTCTACCAATAAACCCCACTAACTTGGCTCAATCCCCTTGGCACAGCTGTGATGCAATGCAATACAATACAATGTAAGACAATACAAAATACCTGTATTATAACTCCAGGATCCACTGACTGCACTTGGAGTGAGAAAAACAGTACACCACAACAACTGGATACTTAACCAGAGATATATTTTACTGTGAAATATGCAAAGAAGTGATTACAGTAATTGTGCTGTCATCCCAACGTAAGACGACAGCACAATTGATTTAAACATAAGCTATTTGAAAACAGTATACATAAACATAGGTTTATACCTGGGAGCTCCCCCTACTTTATAAGCAATGCGTGAGATCTCACATAAAGTACTTAGTCCTGGATCTTCTTTTCTTCGCTAGCTAAAGTAATTACTTGTGATTTGTAATCCACAGTTTTGATGAGTCAAATTGAAGTGAAAATGCTCCTGGTGTAACTGCAACAACTATTTTAAAATCGCTTGAAACGTCAAATTAGATAGGCCTCAAGCCTTCTCACTGTCAGTTTCTCTGCTCCTCTGTGGAACTATAAATCCCAGTGAGGCCTGTATATGAGTCTAACTGCCTGTAAACTTAGCAAACTGTGGGTCGTGACCCGCTCACCCACTGAATCGGAGCTACGGGTAGTAACTTTTGTTCAGAGTCCTGTGACTGCAACTTGCTTCTCCGTCAGCTCCGCTGGATGGATCCGGTTCTCCGATGCTCTGATGAGTGTCTCTCGGTCTCTGCAATCCGGCCACCGGATTTCTGGTTTAGTTTTGATGTACTCCAGTGATCTCCACTAGCTTCCGGGTCCCGTACTGAGCACATGCCCTGCTGAATTTAGAGTTGGCATCAGCACCATTCAGAGAATGCTTTACATTTCCTCAATGAGTGCAAACTGTTCCCTGATTAGACAAAGTGGAAAGGTAAAGTGATGATTTAATGGATAGAGAACACTTTGTATTATTAAGAATTAATAAATGTAACAATTATTGTTAATTGTTACGATTAAGAAAATGTTCTCTGAATCACGTCCGAGCAGTTGACCTTCTGTATTCAGAATGCAGCAGGGCAGCTGGTTGGCATGGGACTCAGAAGCTAGTGGAAATCATTGGAGTAGCAGTGTGCACTATTTATGATTCTAGAGGGATCCCACAAGTTTGGAATATGCATAGTTACATTTGTCCAAGCTGTATGCCATATCTAAATCCAAAGTCATATTTTATGACTTTGCAATGACAGCTCCAATATTTTGCTAAGCAAAAGTTTGGACCGAACATTGACCGTTCGCTTGTTCAGCAAAACACCCAAATGTGCAGGGATTTTAGCTGGTGTTCGCCCCGCTGAACGCACTACAATGCACTGTGTGCTGAACAGTGCATTCTTAGCCCCGATTAAGCAAAGCTTTACCCAATCAGGGTGCAGTTAATAGCTGGAAAAAAAACAATATGTCAAAGAAAAACATTGCCGGCAATAAAAAAGTGAAAAAAAAATAGCGTGGGGTCGCCCTCCCCATTCCATACCAGGCCCTTCAGGTCTGGTGTGGATTTTAAGAGGAACCTCATGTCAAAATGAAAAAAAAAAAAAAAAAACGGCGTGTGGTCCTCCCTCCAGTCCATACCAGGCCCTTATCTGAGCATGCAGCCTGGCAGGCCAGGAAAGGGGGGGGACCTATCCCCTCACCCCAAAGTACCTTGTCCCCATGCTGATTGGGCCTCATCTGGACAACCACATTCCAGGTCTGCGGGCAGGGTTTTTATAGGAATCTGGAAGCTCCCTTTAACAATACCAGTCCCCCAAGTTTTTAACAATTCCATTATTAATAATTAAAAAATAAAAAACAGCATCCCCTGATGTAGATCCACCATCAATCACAATGCCGAGACCACTGCCAGATACAAAAAAAAAAAAAAACAATCCTCCTTCAACTAAGGAAAACTGAATGCTTGGTTTGCCGTTTGACAGTTCTTATATAGGTAAGGATGGGGGTTACCTGGCGATGTCACCTGGTCGCATTACCCCCCTTGTGATGTCACAGACAGGTGCATGCTGGGTGGGTGACGTACCAAGGGGACATGGGCCCAGGCTGCCCCATCCTTACCTATATAAGTACTGTCAAATGGCAAGCCAGGCATTCGGTGGTTTGCCTTAGTTGAAGGCGGAGCAATGTTTTTTTCTTTTTTGGGTCTGGCAGTGCGGTGGGCGGCATAATTGGCGATGAATTTACATTGGGAGACATTTTTTTTTTTAATAAAGGAATTTTCAAAAAAAGTTTCTGTGTTTTTATTACTTTTTGACACTTTTTTTGGTGAATGGGTAGGGGTACCATGTACCCCATACTCATTCACATGGGTGGGCGGGATCTGGGGGCCCCCTTGTTAAAGGGGGCTTTGGATTCCAATAAGCCCCCTGCCTGCATACCCCCTTAATCACAGCCCAAGGTTGTGGGATGAGGCTATTGTCCCCATCAACATGGGAACAAGGTGCTTTGGGGTGGGTGGGGGCAGAGCCACCTCTGCCCCAAAGCACCCACACCCCAATTTTGAGGGCATGTGGCCTGGTATGGTTCAGTAGGAGGGGCACTCGCTCCCCCCTTTTCCTGGCCTGCCAGGCTGTGTGCTCGAATAAGGGCCTGGTATGGATTTTGGGGAGTTCACGCTGTTTTGTTTTTAAACATTTCCCTATTGCCAGCAATTTATTTATTAATTTTAGAAATGTAATGTTTGCTGTAGCATGTTCTATACATGCTACAGATGCTCCACTTTGCAGGCAGACTAAGGGGACCCCACAGGCACAATATTTAAAGGAATTTTTCATTTTTAGTGTTCCACTTTAAGCATCATTAAAATCACTGTTCCTGTAAAAACTTTTTATCTAAAAAAATATATATATTTGCATTAATACCCTTTTTTTATGACCAATTATTTGCATATAAGTCTTCAAAATGGGGACTTTTGATTCTTCAAGTTCAGGTCCCATAGGGTCAGATTCAGCAATAACTGCGGCGGCATAACGTATCGTCTTTACGTTACACCGCCACAAGTTTTCAGCGTAAGTGCCTGATTTACAAAGCACTTACCTGTAAACTTGCGGCGGTGTAACGAATAAAGACGTCTGGCGCAAGCCCGCCTAATTCAAATGGGGCGTGTACCATTTAAATTAGGCGCGCTCCCGCGCAGAACGTTCTGCGCATGCTCCTTTTTGTAAATTTCCCGCCGTGCTTTGGGCGAAATTACGGCGCCCCGACGTGTTTGTCAATGGCGACGTGCGTAACGTACTTACGCCGAAAAAAATAAAATTAAATTCGACGCGGGAACGACGGCCATACTTTAACATGGCTGGTGTAAAGTTAAGGCATGAAAAAGCATGACTAACTTTGCGACGAGAAAAAACGACTTGCGACGACGTAACGCACGCGAGTACCTTCGTGGATCGCCGTAAAACCTAATTTGCATACCCGACGCTGGAAAACGACGCAAACTCCACCCAGCGGCGGCCGAAGTATTGCAGCCTAAGATCCGAAGGCGTACGAAGCCGTAAGCCTGTCGGATCTTAGCCAAAAGCCATCGTATCTTGTTTGTGAATCACAAATTAAGATACAATGCAGCAAATTTGAAAATACACCGGAGTATCAGTAGATACTCCGGCGTATCTCTTTTGTGAATCTGGCCCATAGACTTTAATAGGGATCGGGTCAGAACTTTTTCTCTCTTCGGGAGTTCTGGTGCAAACCAAACAGGGGGGTGTTCAGCCCATCTCTACTGATGGAGTTAGTCTACTTCATTTCCAATCACCTTTTCAACTGTAATGGACATATAGGCCCGGATTCACAGACACTGGTGCATATTTATGCCGCCGTAGCGTATCTCCTTTACGCTACGCTGACACAGCACAGAGAGGCAAGCACTGAGTTCACAAAGCCAGTGCTTCCAAATCTGCGCTGGGTTTCCAAGGCGTAAGTCGGCGTAAGTGGAAGTGGGCGTGAGCCATGCTAATGAGGCGTGACCCCAAGCGTGACCCCAAGCAAATGATGCGCCGAGCGCCAGACAGATGCGCAAGCGCCGTCCAGTGGGCGCATCTCAGTGCGCATGCTCACAATCACATCCGAACAACTGCCTAAGATACGTCGGATCACTGCCTACGGCGTGAACGTAACCTACGCCTGGTCATATTCACGTCCTACATAAACTACGTAAAATACGTCAGCTTGTGTTCCCTGGTGCAGCCCTTTGCATGGATGCTGCTGAGTTACACCTCCTTTATGGGGCATAACTTTACGCCGGACGTATGACTTTACACGCACTGCGTCGGACTGACGTACGTTCGTGAATCGGCGTATCTCCCTCATTTGCATATGTGAATAGAAAATCAATGGGAGCGCCAAATACATCCAGCATAAATATGTGCCCACTCTACGCCGCCGTAGGCAAGTTACATCGGTCGGATGAAGCCTATTTTCAGGCTCTGAGAGTATGGTATATAAAAAAGTCCATATAAAAATACATGAATCACTTAAATAAAAGTCTGTGAGGAAATTACCCTTAGATGATAAGCATAAATTCATGTGGGTTTGTTCACTGCAGTAGAAATCCTACGATCCACACCACCAAGTGACATGTAAACAGTATAGGTGAACCCTCCACCGGAAAAATAGGCGGCTTACCAGAGGGCAAGCAATTCGATCAATTGGCTATAGCCCAGCCACGGCCTTTTATCTCCTCAGGAATCCCGGATGAGACAGGTTACCCCAGGTACACGATAGTAGCCAACTCCAATTAATTCAGTTGAAATGGAAAAGAGAGGCGCACATAGCGTGACTCCGTTTAACAAACAATTCATTTTAAAAAATTAGATATACTCACAAGCAAACAATTTAAAAACCGCATGTAAAAGTTACAAACAAATGCCGGCCGGCATGTAAGGAGCCCTCCTCCTCAGCGTGGTGACGTCACTGCATAGCCTTCCAGACGCGTTTCGTCATTCACAGGACGTTATCAATGGGGGTAGGGCTTAGACAGTGAATTACCTTTTATATAGAGCTGCCGCTCATTGTGAAAAGCAGCACAATAGATCCAGGAACGCCATCTTAAGTGTGGTAAACATGCCCATAGTAGGCTGTGCGGCGTTACACCGCCGGACAGTCTAAATACCTTTGAAACCTTTTAGATTCACAAGGTCTCTAACAGGGGCATTAACGACGGCGCATATTTGCACTTACGCTGCGTATCTCGAGATACGTCGGCGCAAGTGCTTTGTGAATCTGGGCCATAATGTGTAGATCAAAACTGGCATAAAACGATGTAGAATTGTCTCCCAGGATTTTTCCTCTCCAGGTATGCTCCTGAGGAAATATCCTATCTGCTTCTTTATCATTCCTTTTTCCCTTCTTTTATTTTTTTGTCTTTTCTTAAACCTTTTTCCTTCAAAACAATTACTGACAAGACATTTCTTTTGCTGCAATGTTTTCTTCTTAAAGGTGCTTTAGGAGGACAGATGAGGAGATCCTGTGGGACAGAAGAAGATGACATGACATGTCACAGCCGTCAAAAGACACTCAGTGGGGCATAAGGACGTGTCCAGGGCAACAGATCTTGTTGCTATGTAACTGATACTTTTCTTCATGACTTTATTAAAAGAATGGCTTGCATATCACACATTATTAATGAAGACACAGTAGCCTCATTAAATCAACATTGTATACAATAATATCTCACATTTGAAGAGAGATAACTGCGGCTAAATTAACACTCAAAGAGGCTGATTTACTAAAGGAAAATAGGTTGATCACTGTGCAAGGGAAATCAAATTTTGCAAGGGAATTTGCCTTAGAGCTTATCTAATGAGGTGAAGCTCCAATAATGTCCAACGTCCATATACAGGTCATTCTCAAAAAATTAGCATATTGTGATAAAGTTCATTATTTTCTGTAATGTACTGATAAACATTAGACTTTCATATATTTTAGATTCATTACACACAACTGAAGTAGTTCAAGCCTTTTATTGTTTTAATATTGATGATTTTGGCATACACCTCATGAAAACCCCAAATTCCTATCTCAAAAAATTAGCATATCTCTAAACGAGCTCTTAACCTAATCATCTGAATCAACTAATTAACTCTAAACACCTGCAAAAGATTCCTGAGGCTTTTAAAAACTCCCAGCCTGGTTCATTACTCCAAACCGCAATCATGGGTAAGACTGCCGACCTGACTGCTGTCCAGAAGGCCATCATTGACACCCTCAAGCAAGTGGGTAAGACACAGAAAGAAATTTCTGAACGAATAGGCTGTTCCCAGAGTGCTGTATCAAGGCATCTCAGTGGGAAGTCTGTGGGAAGGAAAAAGTGTGGCAGAAAACGCTGCACAACGAGAAGAGGTGACCGGACCCTGAGGAAGATTGTGGAGAAGGACCGATTCCAGACCTTGGGGGACCTGCGGAAGCAGTGGACTGAGTCTGGAGTAGGAACATCCAGAGCCACCGTGTACAGGCGTGTGCAGGAAATGGGCTACAGGTGCCGCATTCCCCAGGTCAAGCCACTTTTGAACCAGAAACAGCGGCAGAAGCGCCTGACCTGGGCTACAGAGAAGCAACACTGGACTGTTGCTCAGTGGTCCAAAGTACTTTTTTCAGATGAAAGCAAATTTTGCATGTCATTCGGTAATCAAGGTGCCAGAGTCTGGAGGAAGACTGGGGAGAGGGAAATGCCAAAATGCCTGAAGTCCAGTGTCAAGTACCCACAGTCAGTGATGGTCTGGGGTGCCATGTCAGCTGCTGGTGTTGGTCCACTGTGTTTTATCAAGGGCAGGGTGAATGCAGCTAGCTATCAGGAGATTTTGGAGCACTTCATGCTTCCATCTGCTGAAAAGCTTTATGGAGATGAAGATTTCATTTTTCAGCACGACCTGGCACCTGCTCACAGTGCCAAAACCACTGGTAAATGGTTTACTGACCATGGTATTACTGTGCTCAATTGGCCTGCCAACTCTCCTGACCTGAACCCCATATAGAATCTGTGGGATATTGGGAAGAGAAAGATGAGAGACGCAAGACCCAACACTCTGGATGAGCTAAGGCCGCTACCGAAGCATCCTGGGCCTCCATAACACCTCAGCAGTGCCACAGGCTGATTGCCTCCATGCCACGCCGCATTGAAGCAGTCATTTCTGCAAAAGGATTCCCGACCAAGTATTGAGTGCATAACTGAACATAATTATTTGAAGGTTGACTTTTTTTTATTAAAAACACTTTTCTTTTATTGGTCGGATGAAATATGCTAATTTTTGAGATAGGAATTTTGGGTTTTCATGAGGTGTATGCCAAAATCATCAATATTAAAACAATAAAAGGCTTGAACTACTTCAGTTGTGTGTAATGAATCTAAAATATATGAAAGTCTAATGTTTATCAGTACATTACAGAAAATAATGAACTTTATCACAATATGCTAATTTTTGGAGAATGACCTGTATGCAAGCAAACATGGATGTTTTATTTTTATTTTTTAATTTTGCTTGTATATTCTTTGCAAATTGAAAATTCACCACAATGCTCTGGAGCAAATTACTTATCAAATTGCATGTTCCCTTAACCACTTAAGACCCGGACCATTATGCAGGTTAAGGACCTTGCCCCTTTTTGCAATTCGGCACTGCGTCGTTTTAACTGACAATTGCGCGGTCGTGCGACGTGGCTCCCAAACAAAATTCATGTCCTTTTTTTCCCACAAATAGAGCTTTCTTTGGGTGGTATTCGATCACCTCTGCGGTTTTTATTTGTTGCGCTATAAACAAAAATAGAGCGATAATTTTGAAAGAAATTCAATATTTTTTACTTTTTGCTATAATAAATATCCCCACAAAAGATATAAAAAAAACAATTTTTTTCCTCAGTTTAGGCCGATACGTATTCATTTTACCTATTTTTGGTAAAAAAAAATCGCAATAAGCGTTTATTGATTGGTTTGCGCAAAAGTTAGTTAGTTAGATAGTTTAATTGCATTTTTATTAATAATCTTTTTTTTTACTACTAATGGCGGCGATCAGCGATTTTTTTCGTGACTGCGACATTATGGCGGACACATCGGACAATGTTGACACATTTTTGGGACCATTGTCATTTTCACAGCGAAAAGTGCTATAAAAATGCATTGTTTACTGTGAAAATGACAATTGCAGTTTGGGAGTTAACCACTAGGGGGCGCTGTAGGGGTTAAGTGTGACCTCATATGTGTTTCTAACTGTAGGGGGGCGGGGCTGGATGTGTAATGTCAGTGATTGTCTTTCCCTATATCAGGGAACAGACGATCACTGACATTGCCACATTGAAGAATGGGGAAGGTGTGTTTACACGCACCTCTCCCTCGTTCTTCAGCTCCTGTGATGGATCGCGGGACACCAGCGACGATCGGGTTCTACGAGCGTGGTCACAGATCTTCGGACTGGGTCACGAGCGAGCCGCTGGCTAGGCACTTAAAGAGGACGTACAGGTACGTGATTGTGCCCAGCCGTGCCATTCTGCCGTTGTATATCGACGTGAAGGGGTCCTTAAGTGGTTAAACAGCCTACTTGCTTTTAGTACATCAACCCCAAAGTGTTCATATCCCTACCTAAAAGATATTGCTATTGAGAATGTTGGATGATGTTTTACCCACAACCAAGCAGAGGAATCTCCCACAGCCTAAAGACCAATGTAATAAAGAAATAAGGCTGTGCACTGCAAGGTTTAATAGCTTATTTTGTCTATGGGAGAGAAGAAACAGTTTTACTTACCCGATCCTCCGCTCCCCTAGTAGATGGTGCTCCCCCACACAGCAAATGCATTGGACCCTACACTAGCCTTGATGATATCTTAACTCTAGACCGCTGAAGAAGAAGCCTCAGGGACTGGTCTATCTGTCAAGCCTCGTACACACACGCCTGGCATACAGTACATCGAGTGGAAGACACAGCTGCCGCATATAGCGGGAAGACATGGCATGATCCAGGGGATAAGGTAAGTAACTTTCCCTGAATACTGCGATGCAGCCCTAAGTGTGGCTCTGGGTTACCGCTCTTGATATGGAAAATTGACCCAGAGCCACACTCTGGATTACCGCTATGAAGGTTAATAAACAGACTATAGCTGGGGACCCAAGAAATCAAATTGTTTTAAGCTGATCATATTACCATCTGCTCTGAGTCTCACGGCCTAAAGAAGTAATTTCTGGTTTGGCATAGAGACCCCAAATATGTATCTGGGTCCTCCAGTTCCCAGAGTCTGTGTGACTTGAATCCAAAGAAAGGGTCCCCCAGGCACACCCCCCCCAAAGAGTAGTGTACCCTTTAAAGTCAGGGCCCATAGTCAGTAGGCAAGAGCCCACTCTGCAGTCCCCTCCAAAAGCCCCTGTCCTGGTTGGGTTTGTCACAATATCCGTGGCTCCCTCTAAAGATACCAGTGGCGGTGCATCGATAAAGGGTGCAGAAGCTCTGCCCCCTCTGTCCTGCACCTGTATATCACTAATAGATAGATTCATGAATTGCATGAATCTATGTATTGTTGCCGCTGCCGCCCCCTATTCAGGTGTCCGACCCCTTACCGGGCATCTGAATTACAGCGGCGGGGTGTATTTGGAAGTGCCTGATTAGAGCCGTTGGCTCTAATAGGTGTCCTGATTAGAGCCAAAGGCTCTAATAAGCTTTCAAATTGGTAAACAGCAGGTGCAATGCTGTGCTTTTGCTGTTTACACAGTGCTGTGTTAGGGAAGCCAATAACTCACTTTTCTAACACTGACCGGCCTCTCAACCAATCAGAATGCTTGGGTCTGTGTTACCTGTCACCTGATTGGCTGAAGTGACAGGCGTTGTCATAGCAGAGAACAGGAAGAGGACGGAAGAAGACATCAAAGACTCGGAGGGAGCATGGAGGACAGCGCCGTGACCCAAGAAAGGTAAATGCTGAGCGGGGGGCACACTGGCAGCATTTGATGGGGCACAGTAGCGGCAATTGGTGGGGCATAGTAGTGGCAATTGATGGGGCATAGTAGTGGCAGTTGATGGGCAAGTAGCGGCAATTGATGGGCACAGTAGCACCAATTGATGGGGCACAGTAGCGCCAATTTATGGGCACAGTGGCAGCAATTGATGGGCACACTGGCAGCAATTGATGGGTACAGTAGCTGCGTTTGATGGCACAGTGGCGGCAATTTATGGGTACAGTGGCTGTGTTTTATGGCACAGTGGCTGCATTTGATGGGCACAGTGGCTACGTTTGATGGGCACAGTGACTGCACTTGATGGGCACAGTGGCTGCGCTTGATGTTTTTTTTTTTCGTTTGTTTGCGCCCCCCAAACATTTTGAGCACCAGCCGCCACTGATAGATACAGTGGGCGAGTGAGCACAGCACTCTAAAACAGTAGGTGGGTTATTTCTAGGAAGCTAAAAATAAAGGGAAAAGGATACATTTAAAAACTGGTAAGTTGTAATATATTGCATAGATATGCTTTAAAACAGTACAATACCCATCCCTATTGAAAAGTAGGCTTCTTGGATGTAGAATATTTTTCTTTTTTTCCTGGCTGTGGATAGACATAGGGCCAAATCCTCAGCCAGGCGGCGTAACTTAACTTTCAGCAGTTAAGTTACACTGACTTAAAGTTTTTACCTAAGTGCCTGATCCACAAAGCACTTACGTAAAAATTTCAAGCCGTGTAAGTTAAGTGCCGCCGTCGTAAGGCGTTCCTCCTCTCCGTGGGGCGTTTACAATTTAAATGAGGCGCGCTCCCGCGCCGGCCGTACTGCACATGCGTGTGACGTCATTTTCCCGACGTGCATCGCGCGAACGTAATTGACGCCGGGCGGCTTTGTGGATTGCGACGGGACACTAAAGTTGCGACGGGTGAAAAAAAGACGCGCCGGGAAAACAAATAATTAAAACAAAAAATGACAGCGTCGCTCAGCATGCATTCCTGAGAGGGAGAACTCCATGCCAATTTTCAACGAAAAAACCGGCATGGGTTCCCCCCCCCAGGAGCATACCAGGCCCTTAGGTCTGTTATGGGTTGTAAGGAGACCCCCCTCCGCCGAAAAATTGACGTAGGGGGTCCCCCTACAATCCATACCAGACCCGTATCCAAAGCACGCTACCCGGCCGGCCAGGAAAGGAGTGGGGACGAGCGAGCGCCCCCCCCCTCCTGAGCCGTGCCAGGCCGCATGCCCTCAACATGGGGGGGTTGGGTGCTCTGGGGCAGGGGGGCGCACTACAGGCCCCCCCACCCCAGAGCACCCTGTCCCCATGTTGATGAGGACAGGACCTCTTCCCGACAACCCTTGCCATTGGTTGTCGGGGTCTGCGGGCGGAGGCTTATCGGAATCTGGGAGTCCCCTTTAATAAGGGGGCCCCCAGATACCGGCCCCCCACCCTAAGTGAATGGATATGGGGTACATCGTACCCCTATCCATTCACCTGTAGGCAAAAAGTAAAAGTTAGTAAACGCACAACACAAGGCTTTTTAAAATAATTTATTATTCTGCTCCGGATGCCCCCCCTGTCTTCATTATTAGCTCAATTACCAGGGGGGGCTTCTTCTTCCACTCTCCGGGGGTCTTCTCCGCTCTCCGGGGGGGCTTCTCCGGACTCCGGGGGGCTTCTTCCATCTTCTCCCCTCTTCCGCTCTTGACTCGGCGAACCCCGGTTCTTCTGCAGCTCTCCGGTGCCTTCTTCTTCAGCGCTGGCTGCCTGCTATGTTTGTGTGTTAGCTCGATTTCAAACAGGCAGCCGGCGCGGTCTTCTGTGGCATCAGGGTCTTCTGGTCTTCTCCCCTCTTCCGATGTTGCCTCGTCGCCTGTTGTCGCTGTAATGATGGAAGCGCGCCTTGCATCACATTTATATAGGCATCACCGTCCCATCATGCTCCGGTAGGTACCCACGTGGTGGGTGCACGTGGGTAGGCACCCACCACGTGGGTACCTACCGGAGCATGATGGATACGGGTCTGGTATGGATTGTAGGGGGACCCCCTACGTCTATTTTTCGGCGGAGGGGGGGTCTCCTTACAACCCATAACAGACCTACGGGCCTGGTATGCTCCTGGGGGGGAACCCATGCCGGTTTGGAATTTACAAATTGCCGTGGAGTTCTCCCTCGGGAATGCATACCAAATGCCGTCGCTTGAATGGGCCTTTACAAGGTGTGACTAACTTTACACTTTGTAAAAGCAGCCCTAGTTTTACACCAGGCAAACTAACACTTACGGCGAAAAAACTAGGCACAAAAGCTTTGAGGATCGCCCTAAGTGCTAATTTGCATACTAACAGAGGCATTTCGACTCGAAATGCCTCCAGTGGCGGATGCGGTACTGCATCCTAAGGTTCCGGCAGTGTAAGTCCCTTACAGATGTCGGATCTTCTGCCTAACTTAGGAAAACTGCTTCTGAGGATCAGTTCCAAAGTTAGAACCAGAGATACGACGGCTTACGCCGGAGTATCTCTTTTGTGGATTTGGCCCATAGTCTATAAAGTGCAACATGTACATTCTATATATTCAGGAACACCAGTGCACATCAAACATGAGTATACTGTCAGTAAATCTATTATACAGCACTGTATAGAGGAGTTGGTAATATAAGAATGCTCCATCCTGACTGTAAATAATCCAGCGTGTGAAGTAAAACCTATCACCATGACCAAAGTGCTGTTAACAAATCAATGAAAAATGTGTAAACTGAGTGGGGAAAAAATAAAACAACTAAAAAAACAAAAGAAGAAGAAGACAAAGGGAAGATGAAATGATGAAAGCTGTGACTGAGTAAGGAGAATGCAAGGAAAGACCTGAGGGACAGGAATATACCAGAATCAAGTAATATCATCATTTTTAACACAAATTTTTAACTGAGTGGGGAAACCAAGTAGCTCAAGAAAAGGAATAAAGGAAGATAAAATAATGATGAAAAAGGAATTAAAAAAACAGGGGAATACCAACAAAGGAGAGACAAAAAAAGACAAGCCAGAGCAATAAAAGGCAGCAAGATCTAAAAATTAGATATTCAGCTTGGATACTCAAATATCACTGTAAGGAACTTCATGTAATAGATCGTATCAGCCATATCGGACTTGGGAGCCTAAATAAACATGCATACATGCACACACGTACATGCATTGGACTGGCGTGCACGTGGGCTATTCAAAACTGAGCCCTGCATGAGGTCATTTCTGAATAGTCTTTTATGCCGCATACACACCATCACTTTATGTGATGAAAAAAAACGACATTTTCTGTGAAGTAAAAAACGACGTTTTTGAAACTTCAATTTTCAAAGACGAAGTTGCCTACACACCATCGTTTTTCTCACAATGTTCTAGCAAAGCGAGGTTATGTTCTCACCACTTTTTCCATTGAAGCTTGCTTCATAACTAGCTTCTGGGCATGCGCGGGTGTAAAAACGTCTTTTTAAACAACGTTTTTTGCTACACACGGTCAATATCTGAGAAGTAAAAAATGACGTTTTGAAAAACGACACATAAAATTGAAGCATGCTTCAATTTTTTTTGGTCGTTTTTTACAAGACATAAAACGACGTTTTCCCCCACACACGGTCAATTAAAGTGACGTTTTTAAAAACGTTGTTTTTTTTCATCACATAAAGTGATGGTGTGTACGGGGCATAAGGCTTGCATTATCCTTGATCCTGAACCTGCTTGAACCTGTTATTGGTCTGTCTTTCATCTAACCAGCTTCTAGATAATCCTTGCCTGACTATGTATGCTGTTTACCTTCGTTATTGTACTCGGCCTAGACTCTTGACCAAGGTTTTACCTATCAAGAAGCCTTGTGCTTTGAAACGTGTCAGCCGGCAGTGACCCTCATCACATCCTCCATGACTATTCGGAGTGCGGTTTGGGTTCTACATGCTGCAGCCATTTATGAAATTACTCTTTTACTGCAAACCTTTCTACTACAATTGTGAGTAGGTTTTATATAGTCATTTAATAAAATGTATCCAAACGGTAATACACTAGGCTGGTGCGCCCTTGTTTTCTTTTTGCTTTTTACCTATCAGTGCCTGCACATTACCAACCTCTGCTCAACCCTGACCTTCATCCTACTCACGATTTGGTGCCTTCCAGCCTAACTGTTACCAAATTCAGTTTGTGAACTGGCTCTGATGTCTATTGGACTCTGGGAGCCAGATTCAGGTAGAATTCCGGCGGCGTAACGTATTGCATTTACGTTACACCGCCGCAAGTTTTACGGGCAAGTGCTTGATTCACAAAGCACTTGCGTGTAAACTTGCGGCGGCGTAGCGTAAATCCATCCGGCGCAAGCCCGCCTAATTCAAATGGGGCATGTATCATTTAAATTAGGCACGTTCCCACGCTGAACGTACTGCGCATGCTTCGTTTTGAAATTTCCCGGCGTGCTTTGCGCGAAATGACGTTGCACCGACGTAATTTTTTGAACGTCGACGTGAGTAACGTCCTTTCCTATTTACGGACGACTTACGCAAAAAAAAAAAACAATTAAAATTCGACGCGGGAACGACGGCCATACTTTAACATGGCAAGTCTAAATATAAGCCAAGAAATAGCAGCCTTAACTATACTCCGGGAAAAGCCGACTAGCGACGACGTAAGAGAATGCGGCGACCGCGCGTACCTTCGTGGATCGCCATAAACAGCTAATTAGCATACCCGACGCGGAAAATGACACAAACTCCACCCAGCGGGCGCCGAAGTATTACACCTACGATCCGAAGGCGTACGAAGCCGTACGCCTGTCGGATCGAAGCCAGAAGCCGTCGTATCTTGGTTTGAGGATTCAAACTAAAGATACGACGCAGCAAATTTGAAAGTACGCCGGAGTATCAGCAGATACTCCGGCGTACTTCTTCTGTGAATCTGGCCCTGGGTGTCCTCATCACTGTGCTTCTGTTTACTTGACACTAAAGCCTTTTACACACGATCAGTCCATCCGATCAAAAACGGTCCGATCGTGTCAGAACGCGGTGACGTAAAACACAACGACGTGCTGAAAAAAAACGAAGTTCAATGCTTCCAAGCATGCGTCGACTTGATTCTGAGCATGCGCGGGTTTTTAACCGATGCTTTTGCATACTAACGATCGGTATTGTACTTACAAACAAACTAGCCCACACTGATAATGGAACCACTCACCAATGGGAGCTAGCTGTGCGCCATTCACCCAAAGGAAAAATAATCAATAAGAGATGGCAATTACTTGGCAGAATACCACCAACGAACCTGATTAGTAAATATACGACCAAAAACATAATTAATTGTTTTTATGCTTTTTACAATTCCTTGTTTGTAAGTACAATAATCATTTTCTAATAATAAATTGACCTAAACGGTATCACGCTATGGTCCATTTTCTTGTTATTTATGATCCACGGACTACCTGCTTGGAGAGATTTTAGCAAGTATACGATCCGAGGTTACACTGTTGGGGCTCCTGTTATCCACTTGCGGATGGAGATTGCACTTCTCATTGCTGATTATATCTGCCATTTTTTGTAAGCGGCTTTCCATGTGGTGGCAGTTCCTCATGGATGTTTTGAAGCTCACTGTGGTGTTGTTTGTCTCGATTGCGGACACCAACGAAATTTAATCAGCGCAATTTTTGGACACTATTTATTCAATTTATTTATGTGTTTGATATCCACATTCATTTTTATTGATTTATATCTAGTTTTTGGTTGCTAGTATATTTTTGCTGGCGCAGTTTTATTTGTTTCTATATTATTTGTGTTTATACCACCTAATTGCAGCCTTCTGGTTTATCATTGCCTGTGTTTATTTGTTAGGTTAGCGCAGTCTTTTTTTGTATTACATTAATGTGGACACCCAGAGTCCAATAGACATCAGAGTCAGTTCACAAACTGAATTTGGTAACAGTTGGGCAGGAAGCACCAAATTGTGAGTAGGATGAAGGTCGGGGTTGAGCAGAGGTTGGAAATGTGCAGGCATTGATAAGTAAAACCTTGTCAAGAGCATAGGCCAAGTCCTGTAACAAAGGTAAACAGCAAACTTAGGCCTCGTACACACGACCGAGAAACTCGACGGGCGAAACACATAGTTTTGCTCGTCGAGTTCCTTGTGAAGCCATCGAGAAACTCGACAAGCCAATTTTCTCCATTACCGTCAAGGAAATAGAGAACATGCTCTCCTTTTGGCTTGTCGAGTTTCTCGACAGTTTCCTCGACTAAAATGTACACACGACCGGTTTCCTCGGCAAAAAAATATCTCCCAGCAAGTTTCTTGCTGATTTTTGCCGAGAAACTCGGTCGTGTGTACGAAGCCATAGATAGGCAAGGATTATCTAGAAGCTGGTTAGATGAAAGACAGGCCAAAAACAGGTTCAAGCAGGTTCAGGATCAATGATAACAGTAACTCAAGCCTAAAAGACTATTCCTTGGAAGATGTTCTATCAATAGAGAAAAAATAATAACTGGGCCATTTACTATGCCAAGTAAAACATGCATAAAACAATGAATGATATGTAGTGCCTGTGTACTTTCAGTCCAGGTGCTATCTTAAATTTAGAGGGGGATGAGAGAGTTACTTGGCTCTCATCCCGTTAATTTGTGTAAATTGAGCCTCTGTTCTAGCTGGGCTGCGCTGTGGTTTCATTCTGTGTTCCAGAGATGCTTTTCCACCTAGGGGAGACAGATGGCGCCAGAGGGATCCAGGCAGAGGTGCCTCTCTTCAGCAGCCAATCGGAGGGGTTTTCCCTCACAGGAATGCTGGTGGAGGCAGAATGGGAGCAGACGCCATTAGGCGGGGTTCTTGTTCCAGGTGCGGCACCCACCTTCAGGGTTTGCGCACACCACGGCCGCCGGCGATATGGCCTTCCAGGCCGGGGTGTCCGTGCCACGCGGTGTTTTTGGTTCCGGGACCATGCTGGCCTGGAGCAACTGAAGCTATGGCGGGGCGACTGGGTCCCCCAAAATCCTGAGGAAGATCCCAAGCGGGTTTTGCTGTTCGGTGGGGAGTCAGTCTGAGGAGAACCCGGAGGCAGGCAATCCAACAGGGCCTAGACAATCAATCGGGGATCGAGGTGAACGGACACTAAGGCCCCGTACACACGACCGAGTTTCTCGGCAGAATTCAACCAGAAACTCGATGAGAGCCGTATTCTGCTGAGGAAACCAGTCGTGTGTACACTTTTGGCCGAGGAAACCGATGAGGAACTCGTCGAGCCAAATAGAGAACATGTTCTCTATTTCCTCGTTAGTCAATGGGGAAACTTGGCTCGTCGAGATCCTCGGCGGCTTCACAAGGAACTCGACGAGCAAAACGATGTGTTTTGCTCGTCGAGTTTCTCGGACGTGTGTACGGGGCCTGAGAGTTTGTCTGTTTGCAACCTGTCAGTCGGTGACCATTTGAAAGACTACCTGAGGGAGATTCAGGCACTAAATTTACTAAGGAGGGTTTACCACGATCTACATTCTGGGGAAGGGGCCTCTGGCAGAGGTCCCGTCCTGATATTTATTTCTACTATTTCTACTAAGTCTGTGGCAGAGACTTATCTTCTCCTCAAGTTCCGAGTTATACTCTGGCTGCCAGGTCTCCTTTTCACCCATCTTTCCTATCTACCTCAAGTTTACTGTTTTGCCGTGTTGGGTGAAATAAAACTACCAGAAAAGACACCTGCTGCTTGGACATTCCATTATTGCTCTCATCTCATCATCATCATTACCCCTAGATGCTCACAGAGGTAACACGCCATCCCTATTCTAACCAGCGGCTCCTGCGGGGGTGAGCGCTACAGATACAATCATTAAATAAACCCCCCCCAAAAAAAGCTATGCATTGTCTATACTATACAATCTAAAACTGGAAATTGTAACAAAATATTTTTTTCAATAACTTGTGTGACTTTGCCAAATCTTTAAATCTTTAAGAATTGTAATATGTATTTACCTTTTATTAAATAATAGAAAGGGTGAGGTAAAGCTGAACGTTAAGTGGAGCGCCACCCAAAAGAGGGAAGCTCCACTTGTTTGCACCTCCCCCCTCCTCTTCCACAATTGGCAACTTTTTGGGAGAAGGTACCAGCTCCCACTTCAGCTCAGATTGCTGCGGCTGTGCTTTGCATGTTAGCCCTTCTAACTTCAGCTTGTTTAATTAAGTTTGGACAGTAAAACATGGAAGCTGTTTGGTTACTATGTACAGCTGCACCTGATTTCCACGATCCAGTTTTAGTAAATCTCCCCCTGTGTAAAATCTACATAAAAACAGAATGCAATGCAGCAACACGTTTCAAAAGATGCAGCATTCGTTATTTCGGATAATTCGTAACTTCAGATAAATTTGTATTCGTTACGTTCAATAACAGCCAAATTTGAAAGGAAATTCCAATACCTAAAATGTAATAGTTAGTTATTTTTTCAAATTTTCGGATTTTCTTTCTTATTTTTGGTTTCTCAAATCCTTAGATTTTCGATTTTCCGAATTTTTCAATTTATGAATTTTTGAATTTCCGAATTCCGAATTTTCGAATTTACAATTTTTTTTATTTACAAATTCAGAATTTTCACATTTACAAATTTGCGATTTACGATTTTTTTAATTTATGAATTTTTTAATTCATGAAAAACACAAATAAAAAACTAAAACAAAATAGTTTTTCAGCAGTGCACATGTCTACTAATTAGGTTATTTGGTGACAGGTCAGTAACATAATTGAGTATAAAAAGAATAAGGGTAAAGGCAAATACTGTAGACTGTGCATTCTGCAGGTGCAATTGCTCCAGAGCTTAGTAAATGAGCAGAAGATCTGCTGACTTCCATCATCCAATCATGTGCAAGCAAAAATAAGTTTTGTACTTTTTTCCTTGCTGGTGATTGGGTATTCTTTGCAAAGTGTAGCTTTACCTAATTTACTAAGCTCTGGAGCAACTGCTCTTTGCAACGTGCACAATGTATTTGCCTTTAGTAAATCAACCCCTATGTTTTTACTTATTCCTGTGCTTTTGCAACTTTGATTCTCCTTCACGATACAGGTTATAATATACAATATGGTGTGAACAAGCGCTTAGATGCTCTCCAACTAAGTACACACGACCGTTTTCCTCATATCTTCATAGTAATGGAGCAACCCTTAAAGCTAGGAATGGGTTACACTCTTCATATCACAATAAAATCCCACAAAAAAAGACTGAGCATAGAACACTCAAGCCGCTAGGATACCTGTTCCAGGAGCCCCGAGAGGCTCTCCCAGCACCCCTAAAGGGAGCATACTGTGCCTGGAAAACCGTCCCCGAGGACCCGGAGTGTGCCATTACCAGATCACAATATCACAATAAAATGGTACAAAGTGAGACTGAGCATATAAAGGGGACTTAACGTATGCCGCTACATTTCTTTTCCTACAGGGACAATTTAATAATGCTTTAATGCTAAAAATCCCATAAATACTTTAATACTTCGCTACACAAAGGGTCAGACTCAGAATACACATCTAAAAACAGATATGCCGGTAAATTTTCAAATACGGACACCCGCACTTCTGGGTCACATGGATCGCAATGGCATCAACGCGCAGCTCCGCCCGACATGTTTCATCACACGTGACGTCTTCCTGGGGCAGGGCATCATAAGGACTTTCTGCACATTTATTGTTTATAGTTTTTTATGTTATTGTGTATTAGTAGCACAATTATTTTTTTGTATACATTTTTTTCCTTGATTATGTCACTGGGATTAATTGCTGCTGTTTTTTTAGTTTTAGTGCGGTATAACACTACGCTTTGGAACAGAATACACATAATAGTAAGGAAACAATATCTCAGAGACCTTGGAAGTTGTTAAGGAAATGCAGGCACATGTATATACAGTATAGGAAAGAAAACTAGGAGGCAGGCCAGAAAGTGATGGAATGGAAAGAAAATACAAACCCACAGAATAGCAGGCAATGCCCATAGGTGAGCAGAGAAGTCAAACAACACATGTGAAAGAAATCAGTGGACTAGGAGAAGCACTGCAGCAAGAAGGTAAGAATTACACATGCAGAAAAACTGCAGGCTAAACCATGACAACGGTCAAGAAATAAACAACAGCTTTCTCATCCAGATACCGAGAGAGAGAGACTTGTGGAAGTAGGTAATTATTTCCGCATAGTGAATTGTTGCCAGCACCAGGATCCCTAATGTGCCATGGCCGAAGAGCTTCCTCTGATCTATACATTGTTTACATTTGTTTACTTCATGTCTCAGGCAGTAGCGTAATAATTGCAATAGCAACCCACATGGCCTGGGGTAGGAGGGGGGCCCATTATGGAGGCTGTTAAGGAAAACTGAACTGTGAATCTTCCAGTATTAAAAGGCTAAAGTCAGACCTCAGGATCATCGCAAGTCACAGATTCCCTCTCTGTGCAGATAGAAGCATTTGCTTACTTGTCTTAGCAATGTAAATGTATTGTCCTCTGACCCTGTGATACAGACTGAATTAACCCAGTATGCCTAACACAGTCATAAATAGTTTCTCCTCCAGATTTGTATTGTTTTTATATAAGACAATATGCAAGGTACATATGATCCAAAAGAAACAAACAACATACTGGGCTAGATTCAGGTAGAATTAGGCAGGCGTAGCGTATCTCAGATACACTACGCCGCTGTAAGTTTGAGCAGCAAGTCCTGTATTCACATAGAACTTGCGCTGAAACTTACGGCAGCGCAGTGTAACTGGGCTGGCGTAAGCCCACCTAGTTCAAAATAGGCTGGTTGGGGCGTGTTCTATGTAAAATACTAGTGACCCCACGTATTTGAAGTTTTTAATGAACGGCGCATGCGCCGTCTGTGGACCTATCCCAGTGCGCATGCTCCAAATGACGTCGGCAAATCGTCAGGCTTTCGACGTGAATGTAAATTACAGGCAGCCCCATTCACGGACGAGTTATGCAAACGATGTAAAATTTTTACATTTCGACGCGGGAACGACGGCCATACTTAACACTGGCTGCGCCATGTATTTGGTGGAATAACTTTACGCCTGAAAACCCCTTACGTAAACGGCGTATCTTTACTGCGATGGCCGGGCGTACGTTCGTGAATCGGCGTATCCAGCTAAATTTACATATTCTAGGCGTAAATCAGCGTACACGCCCCTAGCGACCAGCGTAAATATGCAGTTAAGATACGACGGCAAAGGAGACTTACGTCGGTCGTATCTTAGCAACATTTAAGCATCTCAGTTTGAGCATACGCTTAAAGTTGCGACGGCGGGGATTCGGACTTACGACGGCGTATCTACTGATATGCCCGTCGTAAGTCTATGTGAATCCACCCCACTGTATGTCCACTCATGGTTAGGTATCTCAACAATAGCTTTTGATGTTATACTATAGCAAGTACATCATATCGATCACACAATATTTTACACATTTTACTTTCAAAGATTTTTATTTGTTTTTAAAAAGAAAAAACAGACATACAAGAAATACAGTTGTATTCAAAATTATTCAACCCCCACTGAAATTTATTGTTTTGGCCAGTTTGACATTGATTTTGATCATTCAGTCATCCTGCTTACAATTAAATCAAAGAGGCATGTGTAGGTCAGACAAATATAACATAACATTTATAATGAAATAACCACAAATGTCTTTTCTGTGCTCACATCATTATCAGTTTTATTCAACCCCCAAGTGACATTCAATCTTAGTACTTAGTACAACATCCTTTTACAGTTATAACAGCTTTTAAACGTGAAGCATAGCTTGACACAAGTGTCTTGCAGCGATCTACGGGTATCTTCGCCCATTCGTCATGGGCAAAAGCCTCCAGTTCAGTCACATTCTTAGGCTTGCGCACTGCAGCTGCTTTCTTTAAGTCCCACCAGAGGTTCTTAATCGGATTTAAGTCTGGTGACTGCGATGGCCACTCCAAAATATTCCAGCCTTTAATCTGCAACCATGCTCTAGTGGACTTGGAGGTATGCTTGGGATCATTGTCCTGTTGAAAGGTCCAACTTCTCCCAAGCCTCAGGTTTGTGACGGACTGCATCACATTGTTATCCACTATCTCCTGTTACTGAAGAGAATTCATGGTACCTTGCACACGCTGAAGCTTCCCTGTACCTACAGAAGCAAAACAGCCCCAAAGCATGATTGACCCCCCGCCGTGCTTCACAGTAGGCAAGGTGTTCTTTTCATCATAGGCCTTGTTCTTCCTCCTCCAAACATAGCGTTGATCCATGGGCCCAAACAGTTCTAATTTTGTTTCATCAGTCCACAGAACACAATCCCAAAACTTCTGTGGTTTATCCACATGACTTTTGGCATACTGCAGTCGACTCTTCTTATTCTTTGGAGACAGCAAGGGGGTGTGCCTGGGAGTTCTGGCATGGAGGCCTTCATTACGCAGTGTGCGCCGTATTGTCTGAGCAGAAACTTTAGTACCCACATCTGACAAATCTTTTCTCAGTTCCTCAGCAGTCACACAGGGACTTTTCTCCACTCTACGCTTCAGGTAGCGCACAGCAGTCGAAGTCAGCATCTTCTTTCTGCCACGACCAGGTAGCGTTTCAACAGTGCCCTTTGCCTTGAATTTGCGAATGATGCTTCCTATGGTGTCTCTTGGTATGTTTAACATCTTTGCAATCTTCTTATAGCCATTGCCCTTCCTGTGAAGAGTAATCACCTCTTCTCTTGTCTTCCTGGACCATTCTCTTGACTTAACCATGTTTGTAACCACACCAGTAAATGTCTAGAAGGAGCTGAGTATCACAGTCATTTTAAAGCTGCCTGATTGGTGCTTATTAGGCTTTATTGCTGCTCCCTGACATCCACAGGTGTTTTCAATACCTGATTGAAAACACTTCAATGAACCTCTGTTCTTCAGAGTGGTAGTCTTTAAGGGGTTGAATAATTGTGTAAAAGAAGAATTCACAAAAGAAACATTTACTACTGTATTACAAAACCAATTGATGTCATTTTAGTTGCATATGGTTCTTTAAGAAGTCCTTGTAGGATTTCATTCTGAATACAATTACAAATGTACACTAAATTCTCTAAAACCCTTTACAGCATTGGGGGGTTGAATAATTTTGAACACAACTGTACAAAAATCTTACGAGGCATTGAAAGAGCCTAAAGTCTTAGGTCTCGTACACACGTCCGAGAATCTCGTCAGGAAAAACCCGTAGTTTTCCCTGACGAGATTCTTGGCAAGAAACTCTTGCCGCCGGAGTGTACTGACTTTCATTTCAAAAGAACCACGGTTCTCTTGAAAGGAAATAACGCGGTGACGTCATCGCGTATGACGAGCATGCGCTCGTCACATTTGATGCCGTCGCCGACCATCTTGCTTCGGCCTACCTATGCCGTGGAAGCTACCGTGCATTAGTCAAAGTAACTTTGAGCATGCACAGGTTTCCACAGCGACAGGTAAGTATACACACTCGGGTTTCTCGTCGGGAAACAGGTCGACAAGAATCTCGAAGAGAAAAAAGAGCAAGTTCTGGCCAAATTTCCCGACGAGAAACCTGAATGCCTCGTACACACGAACGGGAATCTCAGCAAGAAGCAGTTTTCTTGCTGGTTTTTGCCAAGAAACACGGTCGTGTGTACAAGGCCATACAGATACGAAAAACAGTTAAGGTATGGTAAGGCATAAAATTAGAAGGCGGTACCGAAATTTCTGCAGAACACTCAAGCCGCTAGGATACCTGTTCCAGAAGCCCAGAGAAGCTCTCCCGTCACCCCTAAAGGGAGCATACTGTGCCCGGAAAACCGCCCCTGAGGACCCGGAGTGTGCCATTACCATGGGTGGGCTATGAGTTTTGTCTTATAACGGGCCTTGGGGATTTGAAGTTGATTTTGGTTAGTTGACCTGAATGGACAACTGCAAAGGGGCTGAGTGCGTGGCCATGGGCACCAGGGACAGCCCTGCTGAGCGGCTGCAAAAAGGCTGGGAGAGCAGCGTGGGCTTCAGGAACAGCCCAGGATTCATGACCCCTGGCAAATCGTCATTCGACCCCCAGGTTGAGAACCACTGCATTAAAGGGAACTTTTAATAAGAGTGGCAGTGCCACACATGGCAATGCAGATGCCTAAAGCAATGTAATGCAGATTGTGAAGCTAGCCTAGATCAGTCCTTATCAAATAAGTTGATGCTGATTAATAAAACCCCAGAAATTATATTGTATTCCAGGTGAGCAAAATATGGAACAGAGTGCAGGCCAAGCTGGCCTTTTTGCTCTCCCATGCTTATATTACTTTGATAAAATTTACCAATAAGTACAGATTTTTTATTACCATGATTTGAGCAATGTATTAGTATGTATATGTTAAATTGAAAAGATGTTAATGACTCATGTACAGCATCTTTTTTTAAATAAAAAATGCAGAAAAAAAGAAGTGGGTCTTTCCTTCTGAACAATATTCTCATCTTTCCTGTGTTATTTATCCAAAATGATCTCACATTCTGATCTATTCCTGCAAAGGTAAACATGGGAAGAATGAATATGTATCACGAGAGTCACTCTAATCTTCATACCTTGACATCTGTTATCTGCTGTGCCCGTTATGTGCAGCTCACTGTACAAACCCAGGTTTATTGAGAAAGCAACAGAATACACACCAGAACTAAAGCTTCCCTTGTAAATAGTGATACAGACTCAGATCTTATAGAGGAGATGATTTTATGTATGTTACGTAATCTGCAACAACTCTACTCTTTCATCCTGGGAAAACGATCATTGTTAAAGCCTTGCGAAGTAATGGATCTCACAGTTCAGAGGAAAAATAACACAGGCTTTGAACATTTAAGCTGTAATGATCCAGAAAAAAAAGTATTCTTTTTTTTAAATATACAGAAATCTAAAGCTAATACTTAGTCCTTTAAAATAAAAAAAATAAAATGCATATGTCCACGGGACGGCGCATGCGCCGTTCGTTTTAAGTACTTCTATGACGCTTGGCCCATCATTTGCATGGGGTCACGCCTCATTAGCATGGCTCACGCCCACTACCTCCTACGCTGGCTTACGCCGAGGAAACCCAGCGTATCTTTAACACCGAGTGGGGGCGAGTGCTTTGTGAATCCAGTGCTTGCCGCTCTGCGCTACGCCGGCGTAGCCTAAAAAACATACGTTACGCCGGCATAAATATGCGCCAATGTATGTGAATCTGGGCCTCTGTCTTTTATCTGCAAGCTCCCCTTAGCTGCATAGACAGTTTTTTGGTAGAAGTGAACCAACCCTTTATAATCCAAGGAAAAAACATCCGATACTTACAAGCCCCTCAGCCCCCCGGTTTACTTACCTGAGCCCTCGAAAGTCTTGCGCCATGAACGCACTGGCTACTGGCCCCAGTCTTCTCGTCTCTTCATTGGAGATTGATAGCAGCGCAGCCATTGGCTCCCGCTGCTGTCAATCTAATCAATGACACAGCATGCTGGGGGCAGGGCCAAGTGATACAGTCGGCGGCTATGGCCACCGGCTGTATCACGGAAGCGCGCCTGCAAGCTAAACCCCCTTGGGAGAGCGCTTCCCATGAAGGGGGTTAGCTCTTGCAGGGAGGAGCCGAGACAGCCACTGAGGGACCCCAGAAGACCAGGATCGGGGCAAAACGAACTACACAGTGGAGGTAAGTATAACATGTTTGTTATTTAAAAAAAATAACCTTTACAACCCCTTTAAGGGAAGCCTTCTCATCACTTTGTCCTTCAACCAGGTACCTGACATCTGCTTTATAATATCTAAAGTTAGCATTTACATTTTCTGTGTTTTTACCTGCAATTTTTTTTGGTAGATTGATAACTAGGTGACTTAAAGCTCCCTTTTCTCCAGAAATATGTTTGCACTGTGAATTTATCCTTCTATTGTGCACAAGCGGCAATCCAAGGGTACACAAGGACACAAAATGCATTCGCTCTGGTCCAGCCCGGTGAAAAGCGTCTGAGCTCTTGCAAAGCTAATGCATGAAAATACCTCATAATATTGATATGTTGATCCATTAAAAGTAATTATATGCTTTAAAGTAGCTGACTTCATCTGAGACTGACACTGCTACAAATACCATTACCGTGATAATAACATGAAGATAAAAGTGGACAACGAAGGTGTGTATTTTTCCATTGGTTTGGTCATTAAACACTTTAATATGAGCAGCTAAGCATGACTGGATTACTCATTCATGAATCCAAGGAGAAGTTTTAGTTTGGAAAATGCACTTTTATTACTTACTAAGCGTGCTATAATCTTATATAATATACTGCAGGGATTAAACGCTCAACTTAGTTTTATCATAAGTGAGGCCTCGTACACACGACCGAGGAACTCGTCGTAAAAGAAACATTGTTTTCCTCGGCGAGTTACTTGTCAGGCTTGTCGAGAATCTTGACAAGCTTTCTTTGCGTACACACTGTCAAGACAAAATGTCGTCGTTCTCAAAGGCGGTGACGTACAACACGTACGACGGCACTATAAAGGGGAAGTTCTAATCCATTGGCGCCACCCTTGGGCTGCTTTTGCTAATCTCATGTTACTGCGTGTGAGGCCTCGTACTCACGACCAAACATGTCTGCTGAAACTGGTCCGCGGACCAGTTTCAGCGGACATGTTCGTTCGTGTGTAGGCAGTAACGTACAGAATTCCAGCAAACAATCGTCGGCCAGACCGTTTTCCAACGAACAACTGTTTCTGGTCTTGCTTTAAAACAGTCTGCTGGAATCGTGTCCGTCAGACATGTTCGGTCGTCTGTACACAAAAGCAGCGTACAAAAACCCCGCGCATGCTCAGTCCAAATGAGGAGACGGGAGCGCTCGTTCAGGTAAAACTCGCGTTTCTTTGGGATATGGCACATTCGTCATTAGAAACCTTTTATTCTAGCAAGAGAACAATGTCTTAAAAAGGCGCACTAAACCACATTTTAAAGCCTCGTTTTATTAATTCTTCTCTTGCTAGAATAACCCCGTTCTCTTGCTGATGCAATTTCAATAGAGTTGTCCCATACTGAAATGTCACATTCTTGCTTGTGATGTAATCCTTTAATAATGTTTTCTATGCCAGACGTGTGTTTTGGTTGGTGGTCCTCCATAATTTAGAGTAGTCATTTTTGTAAAGGAATGTGCATTTTTTTAATTTCTTTTTTTGTTTCTAGTTATGTCACCATTTAACCTTTTTTTTTTTTACATGTTTTTTTAATTTTTTTTTTTTTTGTTGGTGTTTCATTAGAGAATATTAAACCATGTTGGCACACCAAATGTCCCCCCCCCCCCCCCCAAGGAGTGTGTCCTTTGTAAATTACCCATTGTATATTTATTAAAGGTTTGCTGCCTAATAATCCCCACAGTATATCAAACAATAGACATGTTTTCAAATGAAAGCAAAAGGCCTTTTATTCAGGCAAATGTCATCACAAAAAATAAAAAGAACAGCAGCACTAGAATAGATAGGCAAACTATATGCAAACTTGCATTTCCAACATGGTGAAGGATAAACTTCCAAGCCTCAGGAGCCAAACACAAAAATATGAAGCAGCAGCACACAAACAAAGGAACCCAAACTGTGGTAGTACAAACAAGATGTCCTTTATGTGGAAGGAAATGGAAGGCAGAAAATCAACGTTTCCTCCTCTTTCCAGCCTTCCCTCCAGGCAGCCTTCCAGCGGATCGAACACGGGGTCTTGCAGGTGGGGTTGATGTGGCAGCAGGAGGATGGTGTTCGCAAGCCGGGCCGGGTCACATAGCCCAGTGTCTGGGGTCAGCAGGCCCCTCTGCATCCACCAAAGGACCTGGTTCATCAGGGCCTTTGCCAGTCTTCTCTGGTCCTCCTCCCCTTCATTTAAATCATGGGCCAATGAGGCACTGAAGGCCTCTGTGGGGTTGAGGGGGGCCCTCATGATTGGCGCTTGCCTCCTGGATCATGCGGAGGCTTGCCTCCTCCACAGGCCTCAACTGCCTCCTTCGGCCTGATGGCCTCACCTGGGGGGGAGAAGACTGGCTGGTGGTGGTTCTCCTGGCCGGGTGGACCTGCTGCAGGCCACTGGGCCCAGCCCTCCTCCTGGCTGCCCACTGACCCCGGCCTCCTCCTGGCTGCCACTGACCCCGGCCTCCTCCTGGCTGCCACTGACCCCGGCCTCCTCCTGGCTGCCACTGACCCCGGCCTCCTCCTGGCTGACAGACACCTGAGGATCTGCCACCTCCTGGCTGATCTCTTCTTCCTGTGTGGAAAAAAAAAGAATTTTTTTACAATTTCGCTAAATAAAACCACACTCATTTTCATGTTTTTCGTTCAGTATTTTCTGTTCATTATTACTTGAATACACTCTACTTCTGACCCCTGCAGTTGTCATCCCTGACACCTATTTGTCTGTACACCTTTTTGTTTGCTTTTTTCCAGCTTGGTTTTTTTTTACAATATCTAATCATTAATCACCAAGAATTATTTACGCCATAAATATAGAGGAAACTACTATACCTCCTCATCGAAGGGTGGCAGATCTGCATCTCTGTCAGCCAGGCCCTCTTCTCCGACTCTGCAGGGCTGTGGTCATCTGGGGAATGTCCGCTGGAAGGTAGCATGGAGGAAAGGTTGGAAGAAAGACTGGACATCGTTTTCCTGCCTTCCATTTCGTCCCGCAAAAAAGCCATCTGTTTATAATACCACAGTTTGGGTTCCTTTGCTTGTCTTGCTGCTGCTCCCGATTTTTTGATTTTATTAGCTTTGTATGCTCTCCTGTATGTGCTTCTGAGGTTGGCAAGTTTATCCTTCACCATGTTGCAGTGCATCCTGGCACCCAAGTGTTGCATATAATTTGCTAGCTCTTCTAGTGCTGCCGCTCGTACCTCTTTATTGCAATTAACGAGTGTTTTGAATTCCACAGGATGGGCTGTCCTGGTATTTTTGAAGTAAGGCCTCTATAGATTCCTTGCTTTGTAGGAGGTCCATTGCAATTTTTGCAAAATTATATTTCTTTTTGAGTCTAATTACAAAAACATAAACCACAGAAAAATAAATATTCCAAAGGATCAGCGTTGACCTTGATCTAATATGTGTCTTCAAATTTATTACCTATATCTAATTCCAAACACAGTCTCTCTTGTTTAAACAATGATTGGCAGCTCGGCCGCATTGCTTGTACCAAACATTGATTTGCTAGATGCAGAGCCATTGTTCACATTGCAGTAATATTTTAAATATATTAAATTAAACAATGCTTACAAATGACAGTTTTCATCTAGGCACTCTTTCATGTGTAAATCTCATACCCCTGACAATGGATGACATAAAAGACACTTCCTAATGACCTCTGTACAACCAACACTTGAACAATACTTTGCCTGATCTGAATACACCATTCAAAAACTTGTCAATGAGGTACAGCATTGTTCACATCTCTATTTTGTGAGGTGTCCAAAAGCATTTGGATACCAAAATAACATTGTGGTACCCCATAGACAGAATAGCTTAAAAAGGGTGCAACCAACAGGCCAAACCCCCATCCCATGTGTCTACATTTTCAAGGCCTCTGCTGATCACATTTTTAATTTCCTTACCTTCCTGTCTCTCGCTCCTCGTTTCTCACGCTCGCCTAATTACCGCGTAAGATGCGTAATCACGGCGTAAACCTTTTAAACACTCCGCGTATTTATGAAACCCCGCCCTCGTCACCTTTGCGAGGCCCCTAATCAATGAGTTTAGGAAATATGGCGTTAACTGTGTATGTTCTGGATGCGCTCGAAGATTCTCCGCGTAACGGACGTAAACACGTTGTTTGCATTCTCTACACTCCGCGTATGTATTAAACGCCGCCCTCTTCTCCGCCCATGGCGTAAGAATTCATCTTTTCCACGCCCATAATCTCTGTGGGAAAGGAAAGATGGCGATGTCACACGAGCGGGCACGATGCTCTCATGCCACAAGTGAAGGGACAGAGGCAGGGACGTCCGTTCAAGGAAAAGAAGATATAAAGCCTCTAATATGCGGTTTCCAGGAATGGTGGAGTTAGTTTACATCATGCGAAAAAAGGACTATGATGGTGAATTAGGGCCATACAAGACCCCTAACCGCGAAGGCACATATTATGGACAAGGTGGCGAGGAGAATGCAGAGGATGTTTGGGATCACCAGGTCCAAGGAACAGCTGAGGAAACGCTGGTCAGACTTAAAATTGAGGGAGCCACATCAGATGAAGAAAATACTTAAAATTCTGCGTAAAAGTAAGTAAATATATATTGGGGTTGGGGGGGGGGGGGGGGGGGTGATTGTCTGCAATAATGTGTTGCCATGTATATTTCACCATCTGCCTCCTTGGCCTGCTTGTAATTTTAAAGACATGTTGTTATTTATTTTTAGAACATAAATAACTACATATTTACAAACAGTGTTCTTAGTAAACAACGTAACATCACATAGTTTATCAGAAAGGCTCGGTTATTCCAGGAACAACACACCTGGACATGGCTCACTGGCCAAAAACTTTGTTTGTAAACATTGTGTAAAAGCTAGTTCTAGAAATAATATGGTAATAAAGCAGATGTTTTCACATCTGCAATGCAGAGCACCTGTGTCTCCCCAAATCAAAAATGGGTTTTGGTAGGGTCTCCCAGAAATACAGTTTAGGGGGGACATCCATGTGTGTCACTTTGCTAAAAAGGGGCAGGATCAGAGCTTGCCATATAGAAGTAATTGCAAAATGTAGGTTTGGTGAAAGATAAAAGTAACTAAATGAAAGCATCTTCTAAGCAATGTGTGCGATTTATGCTCTCCAATATCTGTGTGCTGATGAGTCTACATTTTTTTTGGTTTATTTCAGGGGAAAGAAGTCGCCAGCATTTGGAGGAGGCAGAGAGGGCCAGACAAGGCCAAAATCTGCCATCTCAACATGTGGAGGAGGAGGAGGATGTGGAAGGAGAAGAGGATGTGGAAGGAGAGGAGAGATGTGGAAGGAGAGGAGGATGTGGAAGGAGAGGAGGATGTGGAAGGAGAGGAGGATGTGGAAGGAGAGGAGAATGTGGAAGGAGAAGAGGATGTGGAAGGAGAGGAGGATGTGGAAGGAGAGGAGGATGTGGAAGGAGAGGAGGAAGGAAGAAAGGAGGAAGGAAGAGAGAGGAAGAAGTAAATTTGGACTTAGAAGTCATAGCAGATGAAGGGCAAGTGGCGGAAGAACAATTTGGCGATTTGAAAGAAGGTGGATTGATGGATGAAGGAGGAGTCCAAGATGATGGGGAAGTGGTGGAAGAAGGAGGAGTGATTGAAGATGATGGGGAGGTGGTGGAAGAAGGAGGAGTGATAGAAGATGTCGAAGAGGTGTGAAAGGAGAAGCCCATCAGGTCAGTGTCACCCTAGCTTGATTCAAAAAAACATATGTAGATAGGCCTCATTGAAAAATAATATTGTAAATGCCATTTTTTTTTTTTGTTTTAGGGGAGGAGGATGGTGTGCCAATATTTTCACGTGCAAGTGCTGCTATAATTATTCAGCAGGTAATGGAGTGCAGCACTGAAATGCACAATATGCGTGAAAGGATGTTTCTCATGGAAACAGAATGTAACAAATGTCCTTTTGGAATGCAGCCACGGAAATGGACAATATGCGGCAAAGAATGATGGTCATCGAATCTAATTTTAAGAACATTATTGACATGATGGGCCGTGTCAAAGACTGAAACACCCCCCGGCCCATCCCCCGCCCCCACAAACCATTTTTACAGTTTGAATAATGAATACGCCAAAATTTGAAGATACACACACAGTGTGCCAACATGTGCTATCTGCCATCACAGAATATCTAATGTCCTGTGCTTTGTGGGTCCAACCCCCTCCTCCATCCTCAAGTAGTTGAGAGGAAGGGTTTGCTCCCACAAAACACAGACATTGATCACCCATGATGTCAGATAGCACATGTGGCCATTTTGTCTGTTGAACCAATTGACATTTGGCGAGTTTGCACTGAATGTGTGTATCTTCCAATTTTGGCGTGTTCCAGTGTGAAAGCACACCATGACTGACTGCTGTTGTGAGTTTTTATATTTTTGGAATTGGAATTTTGTTACATTTTGACCATGTTGAACATTTTGGGATACTATAAAGTTTAGACCTTAAAGAATAAACAACGCCAAAAAATTTTTAAAAATATATATATAGAATTATAAATCTCTCTAATCACTGAATTTAGTGAAGTAGAGATTTGACTCCAAATTCTCACCTAAAAATTTTCTTTTAGAAAAACACAACCAAAAACAAAAAAAATGGTTAAAAAATTATTGTTTTTTGTGCCTAAAAAATATGGCCAAAAAAAAATTTAAGGCGGTAAAACACCCCCACCAAATATAATCTATATATATATATATATGTAAACAATAAATCTAACTATATTTGAGTAAAAAAAAAGTGAACTGTTAATAAATGTATAATCTGCATAATATTTTGGTTGAATTACCTGAAAGAAAAAAAAAAAAGTTTAAAAAATTTTTAAAGACTCCTAAGTACAAAAGTAGGAGTAATGAAAAAAATATAAAATTATTTTTGGGGTCATGAACAAGCAAAAATTAAAAAAACTTGACCTCAACATTTACAAATGGAGTTGCTTCTTATTTCTAGACTCAATACCCTGTTTGTAGATGAGTGAATACTGTGCAAAATGTGGTTAGTTACTAAAAGTGGAGAAATCAATTATGCATTACAATTGAAGAAGTTAGTTAGAGAACCAGGAAGACAGAAAAAGAGAAAAAGCATTAATGACAAACAACTGTATAAAGTCCAATGGTCTAATTATTTATTATTTTTTAGAATATTCCTTTCTTTGGGGGCCGAATTAGAAAGAAATATGATCTGGCATAGCAATGGCCCCCCGACCCATGAAGTACTCAACATATTTGTCGCGTACCTCACGAGCTGATTGGGGGGCCAAGCCAGCGCGACCAGTGTCCAGCCCGGGAAGGGGATCTGAGGGTAGTCTTGCCTCAGAACCGATGTCGGGTAGGTACGTCTGGGAGTGCCTGCGTAAAAAGTTGTGCAAAATGCAGCAGGCAAATACAACGGTGTCCAATTTATATTCCGCCAGATGTATCGATGTCCTGAACAGGCGGAACCGGTTGGTGAGTATCCCAAAGGCATTCTCGACTACCCTCCGAGCCCTGGCCAACCGAAAATTAAACACACTCCTCTCTGAGGTGAGGGTCCTCTGGGGAAAAGGCCGCATGAGGTGAGGACCAAGCCCGAAAGCCTCGTCCGCTAGGAACACAAACGGAAGTCCTTCCACATTATCTTCATCTGGTGGCAATGCCAGACCACCAGCTTGGAGACGATCATAGAAATCAGTCCGTGCGAACACTCCCCCATCAGACATCCGGCCGTTCTTCCCCACGTCCACATATAGAAACTCATACTGTGCCGACACCACCGCCATCAACACAATACTATGATAACCCTTGTAATTATAATAGTAGGACCCCGAGCGGGGTGGGGGCACAATGCGGACGTGTTTCCCATCTATTGCTCCACCGCAGTTTGGAAAATCACACCGCTGGGCAAATTGGGAAGCCACAAGACTGCCATTCCTGTGGTGTGTGAGGGTAGCTGTGGGGACAAACAAAATTATGAGATTTAGTACTTTGTAACAAATACATCCTACAAGCATCCTTGTGACGTTCACAGTATTAAAATTGCATTAGAAAAATGTGCATGGAGAATTTGGGAAATGAAATATATAGGGCACTTCAATTAAGAGACTCCACAGCCCTCTGATGGGGACAATAAAAGTTTTGAAGGGGGGGACACAAAACCAAAAAGTCCTGTTTGAAAAAATGGCAAGGTGGGTTTGTCCCTAGGATAGCATGCTGGACAGGTTAATATTGGGTAAGGGACAAATATGCAGGTAGGCCAAGAATAAAACATGTAAAGCTGATATCAACATGCATAGGGAGAAAAGGTAACGTTAGTTAAACACACAGCATATCTGGGGAAAATAAAAATAAAGTTAGTTTGGCCACATTATTAGAGCCAGGAAACTTACCTTAATATACTCCTCATGCATAACTTTGATGATGGCAGCACACGTGTCCGGTATGATGACCCCAAGCGCCTGCGAGAGATGCCTGTCGAGAACTTGAGGTCCTGCAGGCTCCTCCAGTCGCCAGGTTACCGCAACGTGGCAATAAGCCTCTGCTCGGCCGTGATGGCTTGGCGCATTCAACAGTGTCCTGCCTCGTGATATAGGGGGACAGAAGATCCAGCAGACGGTTGAATACGGGGTCCGTCATGCGGAGAAAATTCCTAAAGTCATTAGGATTATATTCTCCTGGAGTTTCCCTAAGCAGAGGCATATGTGAGAACTGGTCACGCTGGCGCAAACCCAATTCTTGGTCCAGAAACGCCTCCGCCCCCTGTTTCTGGCCAAAGTACTGGACAAATGAACATATCCAGCAGCCATCCCATAAACAGCACCAACTCGCGAAAATTGACGCTGCTGCTCCATCATGGCTTCAAAAACCGGCCGGCTGGTCAGTCAAGAACACACTGAAACAGAAAGCACCTGCAAAATCCAGCACTACCTGCGACAAAACGCGTTGACAAACAGATACGAGCGCACAGGATGCAACTGCTAAAGCAGAAACAACCTGCTTGCCTATAGCCGAATGACAACTACGTTACCGCAAGCACACGCACTGAACCCGTGAATACACGCTGTCAAAGCCTGGAGACCGAGAAGCGCGAATCAGCTCTAAACCAAACCTTCACTAACACGAGCAAACCACGTAAACTAGCAAAAGAGGAACAGAGGGCGGCGCCATTAACTTTGGTCCTTCCCCCTTTATAGTGACGTCGTACGTAGTTTACGTGCACGCGTTCCGGTACGACGGGATTGGTCCGCTGGTGTGTACACGCCAGCGGAACAAAACACAAATCAGCCTTGTTACGCCGGAACTGTCGGGCAGACAGTTTCCAGCGCACAGATCCGGTTCGTGAGTACAAGGCCTAAAGTAAAAGTTTGGTGAGAGACGATTTGCATTTTTCAGTCTGTTACAGCGTGACGAATTGTGCTAACTCCATTACGAACGCTACTTTTACCGAAGGTGCGCTCCTGTCTCATACTTTACTCTGAGCATGCGCGGGTTTCTAAGCATACGCATACACAGGAAATTGAGACTCCCGACAGGGAAAAAGAGAACTTGTTCTCTTTTTTTCTCGTCGAGATCCCCGACAGTTTACTTGACGAAAAACATACACACGACCGTTTTCCTCGGCAAAAAAGCTCTGCCACCAAGTTTCTTGTTGGATTTTGTCGAGGAAAACGATCGTGTGTACGAGGCCTAAGATATTTGTTAAAGGGTATATCCAACAGAGGTTTACCAGGGGTTATGGGTATGCATAGATTCTTTGTGCTACCAATGGGAGAGACAGTATACCTCCTAAATTTCTAATAAGAGAGGAGCGCCTTTAACCACTTGCCGACTGCTGCCTGTACATTTACGCGGGTAGAATGGCACGGCTGTGCAAAGGAACATACCTGTACGTTAGACGTCGTGCGGGAACACGCGCCCCTGCCTCGTGCTCGGTGAGCGTGTACGTGGGACATCGGCGGACATTGAGTCCACGGGTCCCGCGGGCACGCTCACCGAGCATGCGGCAGGGGCGCGTGTTCCCGCACGGCGTCTAACGTACAGGTATGTTCCTTTGCACAGCCGTCTCATGGAGAGGCAGAATGGGGATAAACAAGGCATTTCCCTGTTCTGCCTAGTGACAGGACACTGATCTACTGCTCCCTGTCATCTGGAGCAGGGATCACTGTGGTTTCACTTGTAGCCCATCCCCCCCACACAGTTAGAATTACTCCCTAGGACACACTTAACCCCTTCCTTGCCCCTTAGTGTTTAACCCCTTCCCTGCCAGTGTCATTTACACAGTAATCAGTGCATTTTCATAGCACCGATCGCTGTATAAATGACAATGGTTCCAAAAGAGCATCAAAAGTGTCCGATGTGTCCGCCATAATGTCACAGTCACAATAAAAATCGCAGATCGCCGCCATTACTAGTAAAAAAAAAAAATATTAATACAAATGCCAAAAATCTGTCCCCTATTTTGTAGACGCTATAACTTTTGCGCAAATCAATCAATATATGCTTATTGTGATTTTTTTATCAAAAATATGTAGAAGAATACGTATTGGCCTAAACTGAGGAAAAAAATTTTTTTTTATATATTTTTGGGGGATATTTATTATAGCAAAAAGTAAAAAAATATAGAATTTTTTTCAAAATTGGCGCTCTATTTTTTTTATAGTTGCAAAAAAAAAAAAACGCAGAGGTGATCAAATACCACCAAAAGAAAGCTCTATTTAAGGGAAAAAAAGGATGCCAATTTTGTTTGGGAGCCACGTTGCACGAACGCGCAATTGTCAGTTAAATCGATGCATTCCCGTTTTGCAAAAACGGGCAAGGTCCTTAACCTGCATAATGGTACGGGTCTTAAGTGGTTAAGGGCCAGATTCACGTACAATTGCGCCTTTGGAAACTTAAGCCATTTAAGTTACACCGCCGTACAGTAAGTTTTCAGGTTTAGTGCTCGATCCACAAAGCACTTACCTGGAAACTTGCGGCGGTGTATCGTAAATGCGTCCGGCACAAGGCGGGCCAAATCGAATGGGCGGTTAACATTTAAATTAGGCGCGCGCCCGCGCCGGACCTACTGCGCATGCTCCGTTTCCTAACTCCCGCTATGCTTTGCGCGAAGTGACGTAATTTTTTCGAACGGCTACGCGCGTAGCGTACTTCCGTATTCCCGGACTGCTTACGCAAACGACGTTAAATTTTGAATTTCGACGCGGGAACGACGGCCATACTTTAGACAGCAATACGCTTGCTGACTAAAGTTAGGGCACCAAAAACGACGACTAACTTTGCGACGGGAAACTATACTAGCGGCGACGTAGCGAACGCGAAAAACCGTTGTGGATCCGCCGTAACTCCTAATTTGCATTCCCGACACTGGTTTACGATGTAAACTCCCCCCAGCGGCAGCCGCGGTACTGCATCCTAAGATCCGACAGTATAAAACAATTACACCTGTCGGATCTTAGGGATATCTATGCGTAACTGATTCTGTGAATCAGTCGCATAGATAGAAACAGAGATACGACGGAGTATCAGGAGATACGCTGTTGTATCTCTTTTGTGAATCTGGCCCAAAGTTCCTACAATATGTGCAATTTTACTAATGTGTGCCAAAGTTGCAATATGTGATAAGATTTGTTTTACCTTCTGGGTTAATTATTGGGTATCGTTTATTAGGTTTTGGTTATTTTCTAAAGCCTCGTACACACGACCGAGTTTCTCGACAGTTTCCTCGACGATGTATACACGACCGAGTTTCTCGGCAAAAACCAGCAAGAAACTTGCTGGGAGATATTTTTTTGCAGAGGAAACCGGTAGTGTGTACATTTTCGTCGAGGAAACTGTCGAGAAACTCGACGAGCCAAAAAGAGAGCATGTTCTCTTTTTCCTTGACGGGAATGGAGAAACTTGGCTTGTCGAGTTTCTCGACGGCTTCACAAAGGAACTCGACGAGCAAAACGGTGTGTTTCGCCCGTCGAGTTCCTCGGTCGTGTGTACAAGGCTTAAAGTGGAGTTCCACCCATTTTTTTATGTTTGTCTGTGCTGCATGCCCTAATCTCATAGTGTTCAGAATGGACAATTTGTATTTAATGTGTTGCTTGTAAATACCTTTATTTTGTAGTCCTTCATTACTTCCTCCTCCTTATTAGCCTAGGCTATTAAGTCACAAGGCTATTTGCAAGGTTTTCTGGGATAGGCATCATGTTTCCCAGTAGTCCTTGCAAACCTGACTGAAACCTGACTGAAACCTATTACATTGCTTGTGCAGCACTGAGCATGTGCGAGATATGCAAAGCTGAAATCCAGGAAGTCATACAGTCTGGCTTCATGATGCCCACACTTAAGATGGCCACGGTCTATTTCTAGATTATAAACTATCTAAATGCTGTAACAACCTAACAAAACGGACCTTAGTTTACAGACTAACTTTACTAGAATACATTAAGCTTGTGTATTATAGGGGTATTTATACCGTATTTTCCGGCGTATAAGACGACTTTCTGGATGCAAAAAAATGCATCCAAAGTCGGGGGTCGTCTTATACGCCGGGTACAGTCTCAGTACTCACTTTTTTTCCCCAGCGCTGACAGTCTAACATGCTGCGATCGCGAGCGTGTATTGATTTCAAAGCCGCGCCTTCTCTTTAGAGTGTTCTGTGATAGGAGGAACAAAAATCTTCCCAGCAGCGCCTCTGTTCTTTGTTCCTCCTATCACAGATGCCTGCTCATCCTCGGACGAGATGAGAAGACGTCCGTGATAGGAGGAACAAAGAACAGAGGCGCTGCTGGGAAGATTTTTGTTCCTCCTATCACAGAACACTCTGCAGTGAAGGCGCGGCTTTGAAATCAATACACGCTTGCGATTGCAGCATGTTAGACTCTCAGCGCTGGGGAAAAAAAGTGAGTGGGGGCAAGTGATGGCAATGTGGGGGCATGTAATGGCACAGTGGCAATGTGGGGGCATGTAATGGCACAGTGGCAATGTGGGGGCATGTAATGGCACAGTGGCAATGTGGGGGCATGTAATGGCACAGTGGCAATGTGGGGGCATGTAATGGCACAATGGCAATGTGGGGGCATGTAATGGCACAGTGGCAATGTGGGGGCATGTAATGGCACAGTGGCAATGTGGGGGCATGTAATGGCACAGTGGCAATGTGGGGGCATGTAATGGCACAGTGGCAATGTGGGGGCATGTAATGGCACAGTGGCAATGTGGGGGCATGTAATGGCACAATGGCAATGTGGGGGCATGTAATGGCACAGTGGCACAGTCTGGGCATGTAATGTAATGGCACAGTGAGGAATGTAATGGCACAGTGAGATTTGAAAAAGCCTGTTTCTGTCAGCGGTTCTGGCTCCCCCTCAGCTTCCAGAAAGACTAGTAAGAAGGGGGTAGTCGTATACAGTGAGTATATCCCAAAATCAAAATTTTTCCTGGAAAATTAGGGGGTCGTCTTATACGCCGGGTCGTCTTATACGCCGGAAAATACGGTATTTAAAAAGTGAAATTGTGGGTGCAACTCCCCTTTAAGTGTTTCATTCAAAAGTTATGGTGGCCATTTCAAATCCATGGGGGAGAAGACACTGACCAAACAGTCAAGTCTTGTTCTCCTCAACTGTAAACTCCCTTTGTTGATTGCATTACGCTCTTCCGGAAAAAAAAAAAAACATAAAATAAAATGATATTAATAAATAATATGAATAAATAATACTTATAGCAGAATATACAGGACTATGGGAATTAATAGAGATAACAATTCACACTCATCGGTTGAACTGAGTAGACATGTATCTTTTTTATTTTTTCAACCTTATAAATTATGTAACTATAAAACTAAAGAAGAGATAATATTCTGAATATTTTAGAGAGTTATAGGACAGAAAGGAGGGATAAAGTGCTGCAAATCTTTCGGCGCTTAGACAGGTGTCTTATACCTCCAAGTCTTCCAGTTGCAGTCGTATCGTTCCTTCTGATTGACACTCACTAGATTGAAAGAGAGTGACACCGGACAGCATTGAGCTGCAAGGCAAGTAAGTGTTAAGCATCTCAGTGAAGGGAATGAGATGACTATTATTACCCCGACCATTCCTTTACTCTCCCAGGACAGTCAAGAACAAATGAAAGTGCTATTAATACTTCTAATTTCCAGTGAAAGACAGGCGGTGAAGCGGATTCTACTCCTACCATTCCCCCCGGAACGTGAAGCTTTTCTGTATGCTAACAATATGTGAATGAGGATGATGTTTTGAGAATGTAGTCATTTGTTTTTTTCTCACTCTCATTTCTACATTAACGTTCATAAATCCCCGGCGAGGAGATTGTTTAAGTCCTGTGTCATTATGGATCGGGAAATAAAAATCCAGATTTGTAAGCCTTTATGAGGATAGGAAAGGTATTTGGCGAATTATGTTTCAGCGGGATAAAGGAAGAATCATAAATTGTTGGGCTGTGTTTAAGACTTTAATCTTTTTGATAAGATAAGTTTAATGGGTTTTTTTGTTCAATAATTTGTATTTATTTTTTAACAGTTTACTTCAGGAACATGTGAGAGAGTTGAGTACAATGGGCCAGATTCACGTAGGTGAGCGGCGGCGTAACGTATCGTAGATACGTTACACCGCCGCAAGTTTTCATCGTAAGTGCCTGATTCCCCAAGCACTTGCGATAAAAACCTACGCCGGCAGCCTCCGGCGCAAGGCGGGCCAATTCAAATGGGCGTGTGCCATTTAAATACGACGGCGTATCTCTGCTGTGAATCTGGCCCAATGTAACTAATGTAGGTACAATATTTAGGTAACGTGAACTAGGTGTGATAACAGAGAGCACCTCAATTTTTTGCCTAGATTTTTTTTGTATAATGTGTGTTTTTTCTAATAAAGTGGCTTTGATTGACCGTAGTGTCCCATGAATGTGACCTACTTGGCCCCCCATCCTCCCTTTTTGCAACAGAGAGCACCTAGTCAACAGAACAACAAATCTGTCCCAACCCAGGACATGTGCAGAGTGTGATGGTCATATAAAGTCTCAGGCCCCGTACACACGACCGAGTTTCTCGGCAGAATTCAGCCAGAAACTCGGTTCAGAGCTGAATTCTGCCGAGAAACCCGGCCATGTGTACACTTTCGGCCGAGGAAGCTGACAAGGACCTCAGCGAGGAAATAGAGAACATGTTCTCTATTTCCTCGTTGTTCAATGGCAAAAGTCGGCCCGCCGAGTTCCTCGGCGGCTTCCACACTGAACTCGACGAGGAACTCGATGTGTTTGGGACATCGAGTTCCTCGGTCGTGTGTACGGGGCCTTAAAGGGACACTAAGCCTAGGTTCACACTGCTGCGAATTCAAAATTGCGGTAAAATGCGCGATTTTACCGCGATTTAGCGGCTGCGATTTTGCCGCGATTTTGCCGCGATTTCGGCCGCAATTTAATGTAAATCGTGGCCCGAAATCGCAAAAAGTAGTACAGGAACTACTTTTTGAAATCACAGATGCGGTGTCGCACTGATTAGGACAGTGCCATTGCCGACAATTGCCGCCGATTTGAGATGCGATTTGACATGTCAAATCGCATCTCAAATCGTTCCAAATCGTACCCAGTGTGAACCAGGGCTAAAGGTTAAATTTTTTTTTTAAAAATAAAAAAAAAACATGTTATACTTACCTCCACTGTGTAGCTCGTTTTGCACAGAGTGGCCCTGATCCTCGTCTTCTTGTGTTCTTTCGGTGGCTGTCTCGGCTCCTCCCCGCAAGAACTTACGATCGGTGCTATAAAAATGTACTGATTACTGTGAAAATTAACTGGCAGTGAAGGGGTTAACCTGTAGGGGGCACTAAAGGGGTTAAGTGTGACCTAATGAGTGATTCTTACTGTGTGGGGGCGTGGCTTGGCGTGTCACGTTACTGATCATTGTTCCCTATGACAGTGAACAGACGATCAGTGATAGTCTGACTAGGAACCATGGGGAGAGGTTTGTTTACACTTACCTCTCCCCATTCTTCAGCCCTGTGACCCGATCGAAGGACACCGGTGACGATTGGGTCCACGGGCGCGGTCACGGAGTACCTGACCGGGTCGCGACCGTGCCGCCGCCGGGATGCGCTTGACCCACGGATGTGCATATTAAAGGGGACGTACCTGTACGCCAATATGCGCAGCCGTGCAATTCTGCCGACGTACATTGGCGTGCAGCGGTCGGCAAGTGGTTAACCTTGTCATACTGACAATAACATACCTCCTAACACAACAAGAACAAATAATGGCTTTGGATTCTGATTTGACTTGAACTGTGCGTTTTTTCCGCCCTGTCATTTAACCCCTGCATCCCCACTTGCACCTTGATATTTATTCAAGGATTACTTATGGGTGTTTCTCACAATAGATAAGACACCCATTATTTGTGGGACTAGAGTGAATGATCCCTTTCTTCTCTCTTCTCCCCACGCATCAGTAAGTATTTACCACGTACTTCTGAATTGCATTTCTGCTCAGACACCCACAGGGGTATCTGCTGGGGATCACACACGCATGGGTTTTCATGATATGGAATCAGCACACAGCTCATGTAAATATTTTTGATGTATAGTTCACATGCATTTTACGACACCGTTCTACACCATCATGTGCATTTTTGCCATGTTTGCAACCAGTTTTTATTGCAGCCGGTCATCCGGGGAGGCCCCTCTGTGCCCCCGGGTGGGGGGGGGGGGGGTTTCCGCGGTCCCATGGGAGTTCCCGGCAAGGTGGTGGGGGGCGGTGGAGTGTTTCACATTCCCAACCCCCCCTTTTTCTGCTCAGGTGCGGCCGGGGGTTCTCGACTGCCCACTGAGCTTTGCCGGCGGCGTTCTGCGATCATCCCCGTATGGCCGTGGCGGGCTGCGCGGGCATGAGGCGCCGGCGTGCGCGGCTCGCCACGACGTCATGCAGCTTGCGACGGGGGAGCCGCACCAGGCCAGCATGTGTTTAGCCCCCACTCATGGCCACGCCCACTGGCATATAAAAGATAGTCTGCCTGTGAGTCAAGTTTTGATTCCAGGCAGCTGAGCATGGACAGCAGTGTTAAGCCCCCATTCACGGCCACGCCCACTGGCATATAAAAGATAGTCTGCCTGTGAGTCAAGTCTTGATTCTAGGCAGCTGAGCATGGACAGCAGTTCATTCCTTTTATCTCCTCCAACATTGGAAGCCTGGGTCTTCCCTGCACTGTCTGCAGCCTAGATCTGAATACTCAACAACAAGCCTTACAAGCCCACAATTTACCTACTCATATCCATTTAATCCCTTATCAGGTGACAGCACCCTTTTATTAGTACACTCCTATGTTGATTTTTCAACTATCACTCCCCCCTTCTTTTTGTTTTCTTGTTTATTTATTTATTTATTTATTTATTTTTATATATTTCCAACATTTTTACTATCACCATATGTATCCACATATTCTCTGATGGTCCACATAACATACACATTGTAATGTGTCTCAGGCCTCGTACACACGGCCGAGGAACTCGACGTGCCAAACACATCGAGTTCCTCGGCCAGTTCAGCCCTGAAGCCGCCGAGGAGCTCGGCGGGCCGAGAGCTCCCATAGAACAACGAGGAAATAGAGAACATGTTCTCTATTTCCTCGTCGAGCTCCTCGTCGGCTTCCTCGGCCGAAAGTGTACACACGACCAGTTTCCTCGGCAGAATTCAGCCAGAAACTCGGTCGGAAGCTGAATTCTGCCGAGGAAACTGGTCGTGTGTACGGGGCCTCACACATCCCCACCCATGGACACGCACTCTTTACCAGACTAATAAAGTCTCTTAATCACTTTTGTCTGCCAATGGAGCACTCTTATACTATTTTTATATTAAGTACCTTAATATACACATCAATTCCTGACCATTATTCATTGACTAGTTACCCCTTCGGGTCATCAATGAGTAGATCTAATTCAATAAAGAAGAAAAAAGGAAAAAAGGTTATTTTTTTTTTTTCAGATATGATTACAAACCTGCTGCCAGTCCCTCTTTTTTATATACATGCCTTACCCACAGATAATCCTACACTTTAGCACAATATGCTATGATTTAATACTTCTAATTCTCTTTAACTACACAGGGCTAACCCATTGGGGGCACTCTGCAGGCAGGGCGTCCACTGTGCGGCTCCTTGCAACCCCCCTGGGGTCTGTTTTGGTTTCCCTCTCTCCCCCCTGGGGTTGTGGGTGGTGCTCCCTTCGGATTTTTTAACGGCTCTGCACATCTCTGGTCATTACAAAACTCACTTCATTCGTTAACGGTAAACCTTATTCTTGGGTCAATTCATGTGATTTATATTTATTTTTTTGATCGCAAATTTATGTTATGTATACTTTTGTAGAATCAACCATCCCCCTGAAGAGACCACTTAGAGGTCGAAACGCATCGGGGAACGCACATCACACAGCATAAAGCAATGTTGTATACATTTGTCCAATATTGTGGAATATGTATTGTATCACCAGATCCGGAAAGGGTTTTCTTTTAATTGTTATTGCATTTAAAATGTATGTTATTGACAACCATAAAATAAACCATGTTTTATTATATTACATTTGTTACACTTTTATACTTTTCAGGGCTTTTTTTCAGGGGGAACTTGGGGGAACTCAGTTCCACCACCTCTGGCTCAGACTCTTTGGTGCCTGCTCACCACAATCACTTGTAAACACATAAGTCTGGTTTCTGTGTTTACAAGTGACAGCTTTGTAACCCCCTGAACTCTGCACTCTGTATGTAATGCAATCCTGGTATTTAATGCCCCTTTAAGACCCTTCTACTGTTTGTGAAATCTGAACGGGTCGTGGTTGAGTTCCTGCACCTATTTTCTGAGAAAAAAAGCTCTGATACTTTTGCTGTCCAAAGCCCCGTGGGGTAAATTCCTTTTTCTATCTGATTTTACAAGGGACACTGCTAACTGTCAACTGGGCTCCAGTTTGGCAGCACTCCTTAAAACTCCCTTCAAAAAAAGGAAAAGGACCCAAGGTTGAGAACCCCCATACATGTAGTCCAATGAGAGCATCAAGCAAACATCCAAGAGTCAAAGGTTTTTAATGCTAAAAAATTATTCATAGCAAAAAAAAACTAAAACTCAATACCTTTCGAGGACCAAACACACTCCCCCTTAATGGATACAAAAAAAGCTGTGCTAAGACACGTGACTAAATGAAGATCCCTCTTAAAGGGAAAATTAGGTATTGACTAGATGTAGTAACACAATTAATAAGTGTAGTAACACAATCAATAGGTGCAAATGGTATTGAACCTAGATAACAACAATCCAGGTCAGTGTACTGTACCTAAATGAGGACTGAAAGTCGGTTCACACAGCAGCGGCACGACTTCGGGGGTGACTCTGCAGGTCGTCCTGAGGACGACTTCAGAGGCGATTTGCAAAATGACTTCTGTATAGAAGTCAATGCAAGTCGCCCCGAGCCACCCCCGAAGTCGTACAGGAACCTTTTTCTAAGTCGGAGCGACTTGCGTCGCTCCTATTATAGTTCCATTGCATTAAATGGGACGCGACACGTCAGGCGGCTGAGCCGCCTGTCGTGTCGCCCCAGTGTGAACCGGGTCTTACTGTATTATTATAGACAAATAAATGTGAAACATAACAAATTAACAATAAACATAACAACCCAGTGACATGTGTATAAATAAATTCCAAAAATGAAGTCCAAATGGAAAAACGGCAAGATCCGCAAAGGGACAGCGGCGTCTAAAACTGAGTGGATTCAGTGTAAAGAAAATTATCCCAAAATCCAGAAAAATGTGTGGATAGGCAAGCCACCACCTTAGATAATACTGTCTCTTAGCTGGATTGATCTCTGATTAGGAGATCAAAAACGCATGAGACAGATGCCTCTCAATGACTCTCCACCAGGGCAGGGCCGGCGCTACCACTAGGCGGATTAGGCAGCCGCCTAGAGCGCACTGCCACCTAGAGCGCAAATGTGGCTGTTGTGTTTACACAGCTCTCTGTTGTGGAGATGACACAGCCTCGAGCCGGGTGTCAGCATAACAGGACAGACGAGCGCGAGGAGGGGAGGAGTGCGGTGACGGCGCTGTTCAGTGACTTAGGTAAAGAGAAGAATTTTGGAGCCGCTCTGCAGTACAAGGGTATGGAGCGATCTGCGCTCCCCTCCTATTAACAGTGTACAGAGCAGAGCAGCCTGAAAGTGTCTTCCGCCAGCTCCTTATCCTCGGCACACACACAGTCACACACTAAAGTCCTAGCTGGGGGGGAGCCGCCCACAGATCCAGTGTATAGGTAAACACACAAGTGGAGGAAAATGCAGAGACTGATGTTTACAAATGCCGTTCTATTACACTCCACCGAGCCCCCCCCAAAAACCTTTACATTGCAGCACATGCACATCCACCCCACAGACTGCTCTGCACACACTCAGCCCGCCCATTACATGGCACAGTAAATAGTTCCTTCGCTTACTGCAACTTTTCAGGACAGGATGATTTGATTGATATCAGCCCAGCGTTCAGTTCAGCTCTTCCTGATAACCCCCGAGCTCCCTGGAATGTCCCCCTCCCTTCCCCCCCTGGTCACAGCGCAGCAGGTTGAAAGCAGAGGATGTGGGTGAGTGTCCAGCTACACAATGTTATTACTGTTATCAGTGCTGTGCAGGGTGGTCAGTGTGTCGGCTCTCTTTATGTTTCCTTTTTCTGCTGGTGACCAGGCTGCTGCTCACTACTAGTTCATATGGATTCTTCTGGTTACTGCTGATACTAGTGCAGTATTTGCTACTGTAGAACTGGGCTGTATTTTCCTCCACTTGCAGCATCTGAAAACAGTATTTTTCTCCTCTCCCTTCTACCAGCAGTCCGCAGCTGCAGAAAAAAATATAACCAATCAGTTCTAGTAAATCCTGCCCCCCTCCAGAGGTCTGTACACCTGCTGTGCCCATTATGAGGGGTTCCCACCATCCCTGTGCTGAGTTCCCGGGTCTGTACACCCGCTGTGCCCATTATGAGGTTCCCACCATCCCTGTGCAGAGTTCCCAGGTCTGTACACCCACTGTGCCCATTATGAGGGGTTCCCACCATCCCTGTGCTGAGTTCCCGGGTCTGTACACCCGCTGTGCCCATTATGAGAGGTTCCCACCATCCCTGTGCAGAGTTCCCGGGTCTGTACACCCGCTGTGCCCATTATGAGAGGTTCCCACCATCCCTGTGCTGAGTTCCCGGGTCTGTACACCCGCTGTGCCATTATGAGGGTTCCCACCATCCCTGTGCTGAGTTCCCGGGTCTGTACACCCGCTGTGCCCATTATGAGGGGTTCCCACCATCCCTGTGCTGAGTTCCTGGGTCTGTACACCCGCTGTGCCCATTATGAGGTGTTCCCACCATCCCTGTGCTGAGTTCCTGGGTCTGTACACCCGCTGTGCCCATTATGAGGTGTTCCCACCATCCCTGTGCTGAGTTCCTGGGTCTGTACACCCGCTGTGCCCATTATGAGGTGTTCCCACCATCCCTGTGCTGAGTTCCTGGGTCTGTACACCCGCTGTGCCCATTATGAGGTGTTTCCACCATCCCTGTGCTGAGTTCCTGGGTCTGTACACCCGCTGTGCCCATTATGAGGTGTTCCCACCATCCCTGTGCTGAGTTCCTGGGGTCTGTACACCCGCTGTGCCATTATGAGCCCATGTTTCCACCTCCTGTCTTTCCTGCTGTACCCGCTTCCCTCCTGTTCTTCCTCCTCTCTGTACACCCGCTGTGCCCATTATGAGGTGTTTCCACCATCCTGTGCTGAGTTCCTGGGTCTGTACACCTCCTGTTACCATTATGAGGGGTTCCCACTGATAGGCTGCACTGATGAAGGTGGCACTCCATATAGGTGTCACTCAGTGCCCATGGGTACTTATAGGTGGCACCGTTGGGCCTGCACTGATCATCAGTGCTTTAAATTAACTGTGTGTATATATCCCCTGTACAGGGCCAGCGGTACCTATAGACAAGGTAGGCGCTGTTCTAGAACACATATCAATCCGGGGGGGGGGGGGGGGGCGGCAAAATGAGGTTTCGCCTAGGGTGTCAAAAATTCTTGCACCAGCCCTGCACCAGGGGGATCCTCATTGTAACTTTCACAAATAGGATGTGCCATGAAAGAGAAAGACTCGCATAGTATAAAATCCCAGAGGATTTATTAAAGAGTATAAAAATGCGCACTTACAATTATCCAGTTAATAAGGAGCATATAGATAAAATCGAGCCGGCCGCTTCCTCGATGTGCCTGCCCGTGTCTTCCGGGTTCAGCTGGTGTCGCGGTGACGTCAGAACGTCGCCTGCCCAACGTTTCGTCGCAATTGGACGTGGTGACAGGATCTTGACTGTGCTGTGCTTAAGAGGACACAGTTTCAGAAGGGCAGGTTAATTCCGTCTGAGTTTTTTCCTCTGAAATTCCGATCGTGTGTTCAAGGCATTAGACCTATTTGTTATCTGCTTAGTGGTCCATTTAGAAACAGTCAAAATTCCTTGGCCCTTATGAAGGGAGAGTGAGTTTGGCATCGGAAACTCAATGGCTTTTTTCTGCAATGAATCCATTTTATCATTAAAACCATGGACTCTTGGGAATATGTTTGGTGATCATTGGACTTTGTGTATATTAACTCTCTTCCTGTCCAAGGGTGAGTATTGGGTAGACATGTGCACTGCCGAAACATTTGTTCATTTTCCTTTTCGCTTCATTTGTTTTTATCTTTTTTTATAATTTTTGAGTCATTTGTTATGATCGTAATTCGTAAATTTGTAAATTAGAAGATTCTAAAATCCGAAAAAAAGGAAGAAAATCCCCAAATTTGAATAACTAACTAACTAACTAATAATAACTAACTATTAAATTATAATTATTGTAATTTCCTTTCAAATTTGGCTGTTAGTGAACGTAACGGATACAAATTTATCTGAAGTTACGAATTATCCAAAATAACGAATGCCACATCTAAACAAATGGAACGGAACAAATTAATAATACAACGTTTTTTTTTTATTATTATTATAATTATTATTATTATTGTTATTTATTATTATTAATTTGTTACGTTCCATTTGTTTAGATACGGCATTTGTTATTTCAGATAATTTGTAACTTTGGATAAATTCATATTCATTGTGTTCATTAAAGCGGAGGTCCCCCCCTTTTTTTTAAAAAAAGCCAGCAACTTCAAATACTGCTGACTTTTAAAAAATGGACACTTACCTGTCCAGCGCACCCGCAATGTCAGCAGACGAGGCTGAGCAATCGCTCGGTCCTCGGCTGCTTCTGCCGCCATCCTTGGTGAGGGAATCAGAAAGTGAAGCGTTGCGGCTTCACTGCCCGATTCCCTACTGCGCATGCGCGAGGATTGTGGCACGCCGTCACTGGTCTCCGCTCTCTCCTGGGAACAGTATTTCCCAGAAGACACGGGGGGGGGGGTGACGTGATGAGCCTGGACTCGCGCGGGAGTCAGAACCTAGAAGTGGTGCAAATACCTGTTTCAGGCAGGTATCTGCACCCCCCTCCCCCTGAAAGGTGCCAAATGTGTCACCGGAGTGGGGAGGGATCCAAAAAGCGCAGGTTCAATTTTTAACAGCCAAATTTAAAAGGAATTTCCAATACCTATAATTTAATAGTTAGTAATACTTAAGTTATTATTAGTTAGTTATTATTTCAGATTTTCTGGTTTACAGATTTTCAAATTTTGAATTTCCCAATTTTGGAATTTATGAATTTTGGAGTTTACGAATTTACGAATTTTCAAATATTCTTTTTTTTTTTTAACCACTTCATACTCCACCAAAAGAAAGCACACAAGACTTGCTCACGTTTTACTTGCTTATAACGTCTCTACTATGGTTTTGCATCATTTGTGGTTCACTTTTAATTCCCTTTAACTTTTCTCTTTTTTTTTTTCTTCCTCTTTCCTCTTTTTTTTTCTTTTTTCTTTTTTTTATATTGTTTCTTTCTTTCCTTTTTCCTTTTTTTTCTTTCTCTCTCCTTCCAGTCATAGATTTTCCAATGCAAGAGAATCAAAAATATATCCATTTACAGACATTTAGGGAAAAACAAGTAACAAAAGACTACTCTCTATTTTATCCCACAACCCACCCCCCCTCCCTCCCCCTGCTACCTCTCCGTTACTACCCTTACAGCCGTATTTTGTTACTCCTTCCTGCGTTGGCCCCTATCAGATCTTCACCCTTAAATTTTCCGCAAAGCTCCACGATTTCTTGAATTTCTTCCAGTGTTCCCATTTCTCTTTTTGAGCTATTTTACCCTCCTCTAGGCTATTCCTTAGGCTTTCCATGTTATATGTCTCTTCTACCGAATCTATCCACTCCCATATAGAAGGACTTTGGGCCTGATCCACAAAAGGGATACGCCGGCGTATCTACTGATACGCCGTCGTATCCCTGTTTCTATCTATGGAACTGATCCACAGAATCAGTTTCTCATAGATAGGCAGAAGATCCGACATGTGTAAGGGACTTACACTGTCGGATCTTAGGATGCAGTACCGCGGCCGCCGCTGGGGGCATTTCTCGTCGAAATCCAGCGTCGGGTATGCAAATTAGCACTTACGGAGATCCACAAAGCTTTTTTTTTTTTAAACTGTTTACACCTTGTAAAAGTATACCCTTCTATCCCGCGTCGCTGTCATTTTTTTTTTTTTTTTTTTTTCCCGCCGCAACTCTTTTTTTTTTTTTTTACGCCCGTCGCGATTCTCAAAATCCGGCGCACCGTAAATCCGCGCAAAGCACATCGGGAAAATAACGTCGGGAGCATGCGCAGTACGTCCGGCGTGGGAGCGCGCCTAATTTAAATGGGACTCGCCCCATTAGATTAGGCACGCCTTGCGCCGGACGGATTTAAGTTACACCGCTGAAAATTTCTAGGTAAGTGCTTTGTGGATCAGGCACTTAGGTAGAGATTTTGCGGCGGTGTAACTTAAATGGCAAAAGTTACGTTACGGACGGTTTTTGTGGATCAGGCCCTTTCTACCTCTACGAATTTTTAAACATTCTAATTAGTTAAATTGGTTTTCATTAATTCGGATACTTCCGAATTAACACATTTGTTGAAATTAGTTAAAAAACAAATTTGGAACGAAACTAATTGCACATGTATAGAATTAGGCAGGGTTGTCACCCTTGAGCAGGGAGTGTATTGGGACTACATATCATTAGGTTTAATCTCAAAGGTTTCTGGCTTGATAAATAGCTATTTATTTTTTCACTCGTCGGACAGATGTAATAAAACACATCCAATGGTATATTTAACAGACCAATTGGTAGCAAATAAAATAAATGTATTGTTAGAGTTTATATACAATTTAAGAAATATAAAGTCCAACATGCATTGGAAAGGTGTGGTTTAGGATTTGTTCACAGTAATGAACTGAATGGTTTGAAGGCAGCGCAAAAACAAAATGACTACATTCAAAAAGCACTTTAG